>NC_137813.1:9660371-10095371 GCF_963921795.1 Nannobrachium achirus | reverse complement strand
TTCACTGAAAATGTTTAAACAACGGCAATTTCATGAGTCATGTTCTGCGCCGGTGTAATTATCTCGTATACTGATCGCATCACTAAGCAATGTGGCAAAAAAAGTACATGTTACAAATGCCAATGTTTAAGACCTGGACGACTCACATCTGGTTGTGTTTTATCACTTTTAAAAGCAGTAATAGTGTCTCTGGGATATTACAGCAGACACAGATGTACCGGATTGTACAGGTACAGTTCGTGACAATCACCTAATAATTACTTCAATGACTCTCTAAATGAACATGTTGGATTTCACAGTGAATGCTTTGGAACACACACACACACACACACACACACACACACACACACACACACACACACACACACACACACACACACACACACACACACACACACACACACACTCTCTCGCACGCACACACACAGAGACGCCCGAGATGCACACGCATTAATAACATGCTGTCATCAAGCACTAGTCCCTTCAAGCCCACTGGGTTGCTGTCCATGGTGCTGGAATGACCTCTCTCTCTCTCTCTCTCTCTCTCTCTCTCTCTCTCTCTCTCTCCCCCTCCCACTCTCTCAAACTTAATAAAACACTTTTTGATAGAACATACCACTTACAGCAATATCATTTCCTGCAGCATTCTCAGCTCAATGAGTGCAGACATAAACAGAGGGCTTTCTCTCTATCTCTCCTTTTTTTTTCTTCATGTCACCAGATGATTCAGCCAACGTGACGTTCGACTCTCTATGCTTGCAAATAAAAAACACACACGCTCAAATAAATCGATTGAACAAATCAGGCCACGCCCCTTTCATTCCTGCCTTGGCCTACATCAGATGTAAATAGACACTGATGAAGTTGACTAACTTCCACTTGTGGATCCGGAGCAATCTGAGGAACCGGAGCCAACACTGAGGAACCAGGAATGGGTTCCATCACATTTACTAGGATCCGTTTCTGGAAGCGGGTTTTATCACACTGACAGAGAAGTCATATGCTTGTGGTTCTTTATAGCTTAAACATTGCAAGGACCACCATAACTCTAAGAGACTACAAATGGAACCATTGGAAAACAAATGGCAATTGCTTCCATTTGCACTCTCTCAAGCGAACTCCCGATAGGAATCTTCAAAGGGAACCAACCGTTAAGGAGCCGGAATCGTTCAAATCCTAAAGGATTACAACCCTGACTTCCACAGGTGTCGACACATACACACACGCATGCATATATATATATATATATATATATATATATATATATATATATATATATATATATATATATATATATATATATATAATTTTCTCAAAAATGTTAAATATTAAAATAATCATCATCATCATCATTGGAGAAGTACATTTGCCTCTGAGATGTAGCGGCGTAGAAGTAAGTACTGTATGAAATATTGAACAGTGGCAATGAAAGTAAAAGTACATATATTAGTATGCGTACTATCACTGACTAATAATAATCAGATGATCAGATCTTCAGCGTCGGAGTGAAAGCAGGAGAGAAGGAAGGTCAAGGAGGAGGAGGATGATGTTGATGATGTTTTCGTCCCTTCGCTTCGCTTATTTGCTTCGCCTTGAACACATTAAATAATCAGCCGAGCCATTTCCTCCCTCCAGAGGACCGGCGCGGCAGTTCATTTCCATTTCACATGTTTCTGCCTATAACGCTATATTACGAACATAATGCTGCATGCAGCGCTCGACCCATGCATGCCTTTTTTTTCCCAGGAAGAAAAAATAAATAAATACATGATAAACGAATGAGAAATACATAATTCAATTCCTGTATGATTTGTACGTTCATGTGATCTGCGTGTTATTGCTGCGAGCTGTCCCACGGAACAAGAACCGCAGTGATTTCATGCTAATTCTTTACAAGCACACGCACGCACGTGTGACACACACACACACACACACACACACACACACACACACACACACACACACACACACACACACAGAGAGAGAGAGAGAGAGAACAGCGGCCTGAGGCCAACATGTAAACATCGGTGAATTCATTGGAAGTAACAGGACCGGGCTAATTGTGTTGCCATGGCAATGTCAAAGGCTTGTGCAAAAATAATATCCAAGGTCGTGATTATTAATCATATGGTCTCTGTCAGGTGGAAACCTTTTATGTCTCTCAAAACTGTTACTTTAGTTTTCAGGATCCAAATAAACTAAAATAAAAGTAAGCGCTGTCGCCTCAGAGCTATAGAATGTCCTGGTTCGATTCCCACCGGGAAAGGTGTGGGTCCTGGGGGGGAGGGGGGGGGGGGGGGCGTTCTCTCCTCCGCGTCATCAGTGCCCGCATGCCCTGGGTGGGGTTGGCGAAAGGGCCTTTCTGTGTGGAGTTTGCATGTTCTCCCCGTGTCCCCTAGGGTAGATACCCTCACAAGAATATGCAGTAATCCTGGTCTCTGATTGGAATAATGTGTTCCTTCCACGTGCTGTCCAACTGGGGAAACTACCTGTGTCAGGTGATAAGAAGCGACTTCTCTCCCTCTGTTTCCTGTCTGTCTCTACCGTAAAACTATATATATATATAAAAAAGAAGACATAATTGGGCATGAATGGGTAAAATGCGCACCAAAAAAGTTTTTCATGCTTTTGTATCTGCGGTAGAATGATAAAGTAGGGCCTTCATTGAAAAGTTAGAGTATGGAGATACCAGGTTTTTGCCAGACAGCAGTGATATCATTTGCATCCCATCCTGTCAGCGCAGCGTGGATGTGAACAGCAGGGGGACTGCATGTGGAATATAAACATTCTCCAAACCCCCTGCTCGTCTAGAACTTCAACCTGCGAGAGAAACTACTTTGCAAATGAGTCTCTCTGAGCTTTGGAAGTGCTGTTGGTGTCCCACAGCGTCTAAAAAGCCTCGATGTAAGCACAAGTTGTTTACAATATAGATTAACCAGTAGACCCTAACCCTTTTATTTTTTTTTCTTCCTTGGTGCTCCCCATCCTACATCTGTCACATGCTACATGAGAACCCCTACACGTGTGCTCGCGCGTGCACAAACGCACATTTTTCAAACATGATAAGCACTTAAAGGAGTAGTTCACCCCCAAAATGACATTTTTTCTATTGATTACTTACACCATAAGCACTTAAAGGAGTAGTTCACCCCCAAAATGTTTTTTTTCCCCTATTGATTACTTACGCCATGCAGACTTGATTTTAATAATATTTTTAGTTTGTTGTTGCATTCCTAAGACAGAAATGGGATTACAATAAATGTACCTCCGTTGATTCCAGATGGGGACCCAAATCCATTTGGGTCCCCCATCAACATCTAGTCTAAACTTAGACATCTAAAAAAAACTTCAGATGTTGATTAGATCGATTTTTAGACCGGGGGGGAGACAGTGGGAAGACCAAAAAACAAGAAATAAATAAAAAATGTCAAATTCATGTTGGGGCCCCTTTAAAGAACAAATGTAGGAAACACCTTTATGGATACATGAGTTGTTAAAAAGTCCGGAAAAGTCTCTCCATTGTCATTAAGGTGACAGTATGAGGGGATGATGGCTAATTGTCCATTGATTGGTTCATATGTTTATCAGTGGGTTGTAAATTAGTCAATAAGGAGAACAAATACAGAAGGGTGAGACTTCATTGTAGTTCAATCCCTCAATGCTGGTCACTAGAAGATGCAAATGGAGGACAAGCATGTTCTCAGTATTCATGACGCCTCATCATGTAGCCAACCTACAAGCTTATAGATCTGCTTTTTTACACTCAACACCTGTATGTCTTAACATTACAATGGTGGGTGTGGCCTCATGCATCTGGACCATTCTAATGCTTTGGCCCTCGTCAACTTGACCTGACCTGGCTGCATGTCTTAACATTACAATTGCCTCAACTGTCATTACTCTGTAAAGAGACACTCACGGAAACTAACTGTTTATCGTTTTGTATTTCATTTTCTATCTTCAATCAAATCCTGTAAATGAGGTGAAAACATGGAACGTGAAAATGTGTGATATCTCCACAATTGAAAAATAAGCCCTGACCCCATACTGTCAACAAGATGAAGCAAAAATATACATAGAAAAGGTGGAGTTTATTGGTGCAGCTGGACCGACTTTGATGTCATACTCATAACATCTGACTTATTGTGGAACATTTGCCAAAAAGAGCATAGATTGTATATCGACTATTTTGGGGGATCAACAGTAAGGCCCACATTCCATCAATGGCAATGAAGACCACACCACTTCACACATTCACACCTTGTCCATGTAGAAATCTGCCACAATGCAAATGGTTTCACCAGGCTTTACTGCGCATAAACCTTTCAGTGCAATGTGAACCATTGAGACATCATTATCACCACCATGGAGGGGAGAACAATTGGGTTGATGTTAAATATGTTTAGTTGTGTCCAGGCTACACAGCCTGCTGCGATGACCACTGCACACAGTGTATGTACAGTATATGCGTAGCATAGAGGCAAACAGGCTAAGACACCCCTGGGAATGATGTGTTTGCAATTGCTCTGCTTTAACATATGTCTAAAAGTCAAATTGGGCAATGCAAACAATAGCTTTAATCCAAAGACAGCATCATGTATTGACTGACAGTGTACTGCAGCTGAAGTTAGTTGAACATAACAGTCTCCCTAACCCTAATGGGATTTGTTAAAGTAGCTTTTGATGACTGAGAATAACAGGACAGAGATGCAATACATTTTAATCCTGTAAAGCTAAATCTATATTTAGTTTACTGCTCTGACTGAGAACCAAGCTTATTAAAACAACGTTATTCCAACTAAATCTTAGCCCACAGTCAATAAATTGTTAGATCCCATATCTTAGTTTAAGCATTGCTAAGGTAGGCTAATATGGGTTTCATAAAAAACATGTATGCGCTATACAGGCTTATTGGCAGCTATATATATATAGTTCATATATCTGCTTGTGTAACCTTTCTCCCAAATCAAAATGCAGTCATGCAGTTCTGGATCCTCTGTTTTCTGCTGTTACAATCCTTACAGGCCGGGAACACATTTTGCTGTTTGGGAGGGGCTTACAGTACATGTACAGTATGTAGCAACATATTTGTTTTGTAGGCTAATTTCTGATTTAGCCCTATTCTATAGGTTAAGCCTAAATGGGTTAAGCCTTGTTAATTCAACCATGCAAGATTAAAGCAGACAAGTTATATATCATCCTAGATATTGATGGTTGAGCTTATCCAATGTCACAAATATGTCCAAGCAGACACTTGGCAAGTGCTTTCTTCAGTCTTGTCAATCATAAACATGGTTCATTATACTGTAAATGTGCAACATAAACTGCCACAAATTACAGCAGTCAAGTTGAGTGTAAAATGTGTATTTTGTATGGGTGAGTTTAATGTTGTTCAAAAGTGCAGGGACTTGAAGAGTTCAATTATTGGCCAGTTTCTATCTATCATGTGCCCCGCCCCCTCCTCTGATTGGGCCATCATGTCTGTGAGTATTTAACAGAACTCTGTTCATACTTTGCCACACTTTAGTCTCAAGTCGCAAGACTACTGGCACGTGTTTGGTTTGTCACAGAAACTCGGAGCTAGCTTTGAGAAATGGCATTACTACAAACACTGAAGACATTAGTCAATGAGCGACTATCTGCAGCTGCTGAAGAGATATTTGGGACCGTTGGACAAATTGTAACCGAGTATGAGGAAGAAGCTTTGTCTTTGAAGCAAGAAATTGACCGCAAAAGCAGACTACTGGATATGGTTTTGAAACCGTACATCAAGTTATACAGAGCAGGTTGGTACTATTACTCATTTATCCACAATAATATGTGGTTTAACTGTATGCAATTAGTGATATTATGTTTGTAATATCCATTATGGACTTGTTTGTGGGGATTAGTTCTAGTCAAACAATGTTAATTCCTCCCTTGTGGTCTGGGCTAAAATTAAAAAATGCAGTGAGCAATGCATTGTTTGAGAGTTTCAGATTCTCAAGACGAAGTAGTAACCATGAACAAGGATATGTGTAGGATTAAGAAACTTGATATTGTGACATTTTAAAGTTGATTTTGCTTGGTATGAGCTGGAAACAAAACCTTGATCAAAAAGTCAGATTTTTTTCCAACAACAGAATTGCTTACGAAGACCACAGCTATAAAATATGTAACACCGTATGGACATGTGTATATTTCAAGCATTTAATGAGTCTGTCTCATTTTATCTTGTGTCTAGACATCTGGCACCTCCCTCTGTTTAAAGAGGGGGTTTACCCTGAACAGCAGAACATGGACTCCAGTCTGGTCCAGGAGGAACCACAGCCTCCACACATTAAAGAGGAACAAGAGGAGCTACTTCTAAGACCAGACGAGGGGTTGACATTACTAGCAGTGAAAAGTGAAGATGATGGTGAAAACAGAGAGACAGCGGCTGTAACCATCAACTCAGCGGAACACACAGAAACAACTGATGCAAATTACTGTGGAACAGCACAACCTTTGTGTAAGGAGCATATTTCCACTGAACAACAGGAAACAAACTACTGTCTGGTCAAGGAGGAACTACAGGAGTTACTTCAAACACCAGCAGAGGGATTGACAGCAACAACACAAAATGAGCAGAATATGAACTCCAGTCCGGTCCAGCCTCCACAGATTAAAGAGGAAAAGGAGGAGCTACTTCTAAGACCAGATGGGGGGTTGACATTTCTAGCAGTGAAAAGGGAAGTTGATGGTGAAAACAGAGAAAAAGAACCTGTAGCCATCACCTCAGCTGACCACATGAAAACACAAACTGGTGTAGAAGAACCACAACCAACTAGTAATTCACACTGTTCTGAATCTGACACTGAAGACAGTGATGAGTGGGGGGAGACCGAAGAATACCAGCCAGCCAATATGGAAGGACAAAGATTGCCTTTGAGTAAGAACCTGATACAGGACCTGAAATCACCAACACAAGTGAAGTGTCACACAGAGAAGAACGCCTTTAATTGTAAAGACTGTGGCAAGAAGTTTACTTCTAAGGCAAGTCTTAAGTTTCACACAATGACTCATACAGGGGAATACCCTTTTAATTGTACAATTTGTGGTAGAGGCTGTAGTACAAAGCTCACCCTAAAATCACACACAATGACTCACACAGGTGAAAAGCCCCATACTTGCATAATTTGCGGCAACGGTTTTAGTCTAAAGGGTGATCTGAATAGACACATGATGTCTCATACAGGGGAAAAACCCTTTACTTGCACAGTTTGTGGCAAATGTTTTAGTCTAAAGGGTCATCTGAATAGACACATGGTGACTCATACAGGGCAAAAGCCCTTTACTTGCACAGTTTGTGGCAACGGTTTTAGTCAAATGGTCGCTCTGAAAACACACATGAGGACCCACACAGGTGAAAAGCCCTATACTTGCACAATTTGTGGCAAAGGTTTTAGTCAAAAGGGTGATCTGAATAGACACATGGTGACTCATACAGGGGAAAAGCCCTTTACTTGCACAGTTTGTGAAAAAGGTTTTAGTCTCACGGGTAATTTAAACACACACATGAGGACACATACGGAGGGGGAACATGAACCTATGGAGATTTGAGGATTCGTATAGAAAAGCGTGCTTTGGAAACCGTTTTGAAAACCTTCCAAATACAAATGCTGTGTATGTCTATGAACAATATGAGCAATGCATTCATGAATATGCATACAACATCCTTGTTGTAACATGTAGATAAGCTGCTATTTTTGACACGTTGCATGTTGTTAGGAATGTCAAATGAGGATGATGTCCACTGTATCCAACTGTTTTGTAAAGGCAATTATTTACTCTGTTATACCTGGACGCCCTTTCTTAAATAAATACATCTACTGCTATATATTATATAACTGCTCATAACCTTTCTCCCAAATTTAAATGTCATGCAGTTTTGGATCCTCTACTTTCTGAAGAGGTGCAGTCAAAGGTGTAAGACCACGGCACAAGTCTTAATTTAACCCTGCAAAATCAGAAGTGGAGAAAAGTTAAGACTGGGCAATATATCGAAAATGTACCTTCATCGAAGCTGATTCATTGTATTCGTAGAACTGAAAATACTACGAACACATTGAGGACTTTTGTTGATCTATAAGTTGATCTCTATAAGTTCTGTGCCTGCTGTAGGGCCTATTGTATTGTAGTTTGTGATTGATTGCTTTAAAGAACTAATGTAGACAACACTCTACATGACTAGCAGTGAAAAGGTGTAATCAAATTTTATTAGGAATGTGACAAAAAACTAAAAACATTATTGAGCTCAAGTCTCCATGGCGTGAGTAATCAATGCAAAACATGTCATTTTGGGGGTGAACTACTCCGTTAAGCTCACGGACGGCCCCATTAGCCATTGAGTCCTGGTGCCGGGGCTGCCACATTCCATCAATGGTAATGAAGACCACTTCACACATCCACACCCTGTCCATGTAGAAATCTACCGCAATGGAAATGGTTTCAGAGCAAACAATGATGTTGATGCTAAATATATTCAGTTTCTTTGTGTCCAGACAGCCTGTTGTTATGACCAACCCACAAAGCGTATGTACAGTATATAGAGGCAAAGACACCCCTGTGAATGACCGTGTTTGCAATTGCTCTGCTTTGACATATGTCTAAAAGTCAAATTGGGCAATGCAAACAATAGCTTTAATCCAAAGACAGCAATGAGACATTCATGGATTTATATTTGAAAGTAACTTGTATTCTCCCCCCTGGACCCAGGGTATGGCAGCTGCATACCCCTGCCATACCCAATTGACGCCCCTGCTTTAAAAGAACCTTCATTAAAAATAATTTCCGGATGGTAGCCTTTTAAGTAACATAACACTAATCACACCTGGCTGGGAGTAAACAGTACGGAGCATCTATCTAGAGAGAGAGAGGCAGCGAGCTGGCTCTGCTGCCGATGCTTCACCTTGGATTCTAACATGTATTGTTCATCTACACCCTCCCTTCCCCCCTCCTTCCCCTCCACCCCTCAAACAATAAAAAAATAAATCTTCAAAGCCAAAAAGTGCCAGCAGATAAATCACAAAAGGTTGGTTGGTGCAGCAGAGAGAGAGAGAGAGAGAGAGAGAGAGAGAGAGAGAGAGAGAGAGATGCTGTTTTTGGCACACATTGCTGTTACACAACAAAACCTACAAAAAGATTTAAGAAAAAAAAATGAAAAAACAGTACCACCAACAACAACAAACCCCAAAAAGCCAGGGTTATAACTGTGTATTCGCAGACCTGAATATCTAGGTCACCACACTCAAAGAATGAAAGATAGTATTGTTCAACCAAGAAAAGAAAAAAAAAGAAAAAGAAAAAAAAAACAGGCGAGAATCCAAGATATGGAAAAACACGAAGAGAGGGGACAGGAGCCACGCTGTATAATGCAAAGTATACGGTTAATACTCCATGCCTTTGAATACAGTGCATGCATGCTTGACAGCATTAATACACAAGTAAATGCTGGTGAAATCGCGCTATTTTTTACGTGTCATCAGGGTTACTGTGGTTAGGGTCAGGGTTTGGGTTAGGGTTAGGCATAGTGGTTAACATTCACCAGCGTCGGCAGGGTAGCTACTCACCAGCGTCAGTAGGTTAGCGTTTCACCAGGTTAACATTCACCAGCGTCTAAATACTGGGAAGTAGTCTAGAACAGATGTAACCCTTGAGAGTGCACACATGGAACCGTCTAAATGCTAGTCTAAAATTGGACTAAATCGGCATCTAGAAATGACGTCTAAACTTAGACGTCTAATAGATGGCTATAGACTGTCTATATAACCGTTGAAATAACGCCTAATCAACATCTAGTCTAAACTTAGACATCTAAAAAAAACTTCAGATGTTGATTAGATCGATTTTTAGACCGGGGGGGAGACAGTGGGAAGACCAAAAAACAAGAAATAAATAAAAAATGTCAAATTCATGTTGGGGCCCCTTTAAAGAACAAATGTAGGAAACACCTTTATGGATACATGAGTTGTTAAAAAGTCCGGAAAAGTCTCTCCATTGTCATTAAGGTGACAGTATGAGGGGATGATGGCTAATTGTCCATTGATTGGTTCATATGTTTATCAGTGGGTTGTAAATTAGTCAATAAGGAGAACAAATACAGAAGGGTGAGACTTCATTGTAGTTCAATCCCTCAATGCTGGTCACTAGAAGATGCAAATGGAGGACAAGCATGTTCTCAGTATTCATGACGCCTCATCATGTAGCCAACCTACAAGCTTATAGATCTGCTTTTTTACACTCAACACCTGTATGTCTTAACATTACAATGGTGGGTGTGGCCTCATGCATCTGGACCATTCTAATGCTTTGGCCCTCGTCAACTTGACCTGACCTGGCTGCATGTCTTAACATTACAATTGCCTCAACTGTCATTACTCTGTAAAGAGACACTCACGGAAACTAACTGTTTATCGTTTTGTATTTCATTTTCTATCTTCAATCAAATCCTGTAAATGAGGTGAAAACATGGAACGTGAAAATGTGTGATATCTCCACAATTGAAAAATAAGCCCTGACCCCATACTGTCAACAAGATGAAGCAAAAATATACATAGAAAAGGTGGAGTTTATTGGTGCAGCTGGACCGACTTTGATGTCATACTCATAACATCTGACTTATTGTGGAACATTTGCCAAAAAGAGCATAGATTGTATATCGACTATTTTGGGGGATCAACAGTAAGGCCCACATTCCATCAATGGCAATGAAGACCACACCACTTCACACATTCACACCTTGTCCATGTAGAAATCTGCCACAATGCAAATGGTTTCACCAGGCTTTACTGCGCATAAACCTTTCAGTGCAATGTGAACCATTGAGACATCATTATCACCACCATGGAGGGGAGAACAATTGGGTTGATGTTAAATATGTTTAGTTGTGTCCAGGCTACACAGCCTGCTGCGATGACCACTGCACACAGTGTATGTACAGTATATGCGTAGCATAGAGGCAAACAGGCTAAGACACCCCTGGGAATGATGTGTTTGCAATTGCTCTGCTTTAACATATGTCTAAAAGTCAAATTGGGCAATGCAAACAATAGCTTTAATCCAAAGACAGCATCATGTATTGACTGACTGTAAAGCTAAATCTATATTTAGTTTACTGCTCTGACTGAGAACCAAGCTTATTAAAACAACGTTATTCCAACTAAATCTTAGCCCACAGTCAATAAATTGTTAGATCCCATATCTTAGTTTAAGCATTGCTAAGGTAGGCTAATATGGGTTTCATAAAAAACATGTATGCGCTATACAGGCTTATTGGCAGCTATATATATATAGTTCATATATCTGCTTGTGTAACCTTTCTCCCAAATCAAAATGCAGTCATGCAGTTCTGGATCCTCTGTTTTCTGCTGTTACAATCCTTACAGGCCGGGAACACATTTTGCTGTTTGGGAGGGGCTTACAGTACATGTACAGTATGTAGCAACATATTTGTTTTGTAGGCTAATTTCTGATTTAGCCCTATTCTATAGGTTAAGCCTAAATGGGTTAAGCCTTGTTAATTCAACCATGCAAGATTAAAGCAGACAAGTTATATATCATCCTAGATATTGATGGTTGAGCTTATCCAATGTCACAAATATGTCCAAGCAGACACTTGGCAAGTGCTTTCTTCAGTCTTGTCAATCATAAACATGGTTCATTATACTGTAAATGTGCAACATAAACTGCCACAAATTACAGCAGTCAAGTTGAGTGTAAAATGTGTATTTTGTATGGGTGAGTTTAATGTTGTTCAAAAGTGCAGGGACTTGAAGAGTTCAATTATTGGCCAGTTTCTATCTATCATGTGCCCCGCCCCCTCCTCTGATTGGGCCATCATGTCTGTGAGTATTTAACAGAACTCTGTTCATACTTTGCCACACTTTAGTCTCAAGTCGCAAGACTACTGGCACGTGTTTGGTTTGTCACAGAAACTCGGAGCTAGCTTTGAGAAATGGCATTACTACAAACACTGAAGACATTAGTCAATGAGCGACTATCTGCAGCTGCTGAAGAGATATTTGGGACCGTTGGACAAATTGTAACCGAGTATGAGGAAGAAGCTTTGTCTTTGAAGCAAGAAATTGACCGCAAAAGCAGACTACTGGATATGGTTTTGAAACCGTACATCAAGTTATACAGAGCAGGTTGGTACTATTACTCATTTATCCACAATAATATGTGGTTTAACTGTATGCAATTAGTGATATTATGTTTGTAATATCCATTATGGACTTGTTTGTGGGGATTAGTTCTAGTCAAACAATGTTAATTCCTCCCTTGTGGTCTGGGCTAAAATTAAAAAATGCAGTGAGCAATGCATTGTTTGAGAGTTTCAGATTCTCAAGACGAAGTAGTAACCATGAACAAGGATATGTGTAGGATTAAGAAACTTGATATTGTGACATTTTAAAGTTGATTTTGCTTGGTATGAGCTGGAAACAAAACCTTGATCAAAAAGTCAGATTTTTTTCCAACAACAGAATTGCTTACGAAGACCACAGCTATAAAATATGTAACACCGTATGGACATGTGTATATTTCAAGCATTTAATGAGTCTGTCTCATTTTATCTTGTGTCTAGACATCTGGCACCTCCCTCTGTTTAAAGAGGGGGTTTACCCTGAACAGCAGAACATGGACTCCAGTCTGGTCCAGGAGGAACCACAGCCTCCACACATTAAAGAGGAACAAGAGGAGCTACTTCTAAGACCAGACGAGGGGTTGACATTACTAGCAGTGAAAAGTGAAGATGATGGTGAAAACAGAGAGACAGCGGCTGTAACCATCAACTCAGCGGAACACACAGAAACAACTGATGCAAATTACTGTGGAACAGCACAACCTTTGTGTAAGGAGCATATTTCCACTGAACAACAGGAAACAAACTACTGTCTGGTCAAGGAGGAACTACAGGAGTTACTTCAAACACCAGCAGAGGGATTGACAGCAACAACACAAAATGAGCAGAATATGAACTCCAGTCCGGTCCAGCCTCCACAGATTAAAGAGGAAAAGGAGGAGCTACTTCTAAGACCAGATGGGGGGTTGACATTTCTAGCAGTGAAAAGGGAAGTTGATGGTGAAAACAGAGAAAAAGAACCTGTAGCCATCACCTCAGCTGACCACATGAAAACACAAACTGGTGTAGAAGAACCACAACCAACTAGTAATTCACACTGTTCTGAATCTGACACTGAAGACAGTGATGAGTGGGGGGAGACCGAAGAATACCAGCCAGCCAATATGGAAGGACAAAGATTGCCTTTGAGTAAGAACCTGATACAGGACCTGAAATCACCAACACAAGTGAAGTGTCACACAGAGAAGAATGTCTTTAATTGTAAAGACTGTGGCAAGAAGTTTACTTCTAAGGCAAGTCTTAAGTTTCACACAATGACTCATACAGGGGAATACCCTTTTAATTGTACAATTTGTGGTAGAGGCTGTAGTACAAAGCTCACCCTAAAATCACACACAATGACTCACACAGGTGAAAAGCCCCATACTTGCATAATTTGCGGCAACGGTTTTAGTCTAAAGGGTGATCTGAATAGACACATGATGTCTCATACAGGGGAAAAACCCTTTACTTGCACAGTTTGTGGCAAATGTTTTAGTCTAAAGGGTCATCTGAATAGACACATGGTGACTCATACAGGGCAAAAGCCCTTTACTTGCACAGTTTGTGGCAACGGTTTTAGTCAAATGGTCGCTCTGAAAACACACATGAGGACCCACACAGGTGAAAAGCCCTATACTTGCACAATTTGTGGCAAAGGTTTTAGTCAAAAGGGTGATCTGAATAGACACATGGTGACTCATACAGGGGAAAAGCCCTTTACTTGCACAGTTTGTGAAAAAGGTTTTAGTCTCACGGGTAATTTAAACACACACATGAGGACACATACGGAGGGGGAACATGAACCTATGGAGATTTGAGGATTCGTATAGAAAAGCGTGCTTTGGAAACCGTTTTGAAAACCTTCCAAATACAAATGCTGTGTATGTCTATGAACAATATGAGCAATGCATTCATGAATATGCATACAACATCCTTGTTGTAACATGTAGATAAGCTGCTATTTTTGACACGTTGCATGTTGTTAGGAATGTCAAATGAGGATGATGTCCACTGTATCCAACTGTTTTGTAAAGGCAATTATTTACTCTGTTATACCTGGACGCCCTTTCTTAAATAAATACATCTACTGCTATATATTATATAACTGCTCATAACCTTTCTCCCAAATTTAAATGTCATGCAGTTTTGGATCCTCTACTTTCTGAAGAGGTGCAGTCAAAGGTGTAAGACCACGGCACAAGTCTTAATTTAACCCTGCAAAATCAGAAGTGGAGAAAAGTTAAGACTGGGCAATATATCGAAAATGTACCTTCATCGAAGCTGATTCATTGTATTCGTAGAACTGAAAATACTACGAACACATTGAGGACTTTTGTTGATCTATAAGTTGATCTCTATAAGTTCTGTGCCTGCTGTAGGGCCTATTGTATTGTAGTTTGTGATTGATTGCTTTAAAGAACTAATGTAGACAACACTCTACATGACTAGCAGTGAAAAGGTGTAATCAAATTTTATTAGGAATGTGACAAAAAACTAAAAACATTATTGAGCTCAAGTCTCCATGGCGTGAGTAATCAATGCAAAACATGTCATTTTGGGGGTGAACTACTCCGTTAAGCTCACGGACGGCCCCATTAGCCATTGAGTCCTGGTGCCGGGGCTGCCACATTCCATCAATGGTAATGAAGACCACTTCACACATCCACACCCTGTCCATGTAGAAATCTACCGCAATGGAAATGGTTTCAGAGCAAACAATTATGTTGATGCTAAATATATTCAGTTTCTTTGTGTCCAGACAGCCTGTTGTTATGACCAACCCACAAAGCGTATGTACAGTATATAGAGGCAAAGACACCCCTGTGAATGACCGTGTTTGCAATTGCTCTGCTTTGACATATGTCTAAAAGTCAAATTGGGCAATGCAAACAATAGCTTTAATCCAAAGACAGCATCATGTATTGGCTGACAGTGTACTGCAGCTGAAGTTAGTTGAACGTTGTTAAAGTAGCTTTTGATGACTGGGACTAACTGGACAGAGATGAAATACATTTGAATCCTGTAAAGCGAAATCTATATTTAGTGTACTGCTCTGACTGAGAACCAAGCTTATTAAAACAACATTTATTCTAACTAAATCACAGTCAATCAATACATTGTTAGATCCCATATCTTAGTTTAATCATTGCTAAGGTAGGCTAATATAGGTTTCATAAAAACATGTATACAGGCTTATATTGGCAGCTATATATAGTTCATATATCTGCTTGTGTAACCTTTCTCTCAAATCAAAATGCAGTCATGCAGTTCTGGATCCTCTATTTTCTGCTGTTACAACCCTTATTAAGCCTTGTTAATTCAACCATGCAAGATTAAAGCAGACAAGTTATATATCATCCTAGATATTGATGGTTGAGTTTATCCAATACAAAAAAAAAACAGATATAGGCTATAAATTAGATTACCAATTCAGCCAAATGTTTCAACAATTTCATTCAAGTGTATTTCCATTCCCAACCTAAATGGATTAATGTGGTGACAATGTCACAAACATGTCCAAGCAAAAATGATGCTTTGCAGACACTTGGCAAGTGCTTTCTTCAGTCTTGTCAATCATAAACATGGTTCATTATACTGTAAATGTGCAACATAAACTGCCACAAATTACAGCAGTCAAGTTGTGTGTAAAATGTGTATTTTGTATGGGAGAGTTTAATGTTGTTCAAAAGTGCAGGAGTTCAATTATTGGCCAGTTTCTATCTATCATGTGCCCCGCCCCCTCCTCTGATTGGGCCATCAGACTCGTCTCTGAGTATTTAACAGAACTCTGTTCAAGCTTTGCCACACCTTAGTCTCTGCAAGACTACTGGCTTCACGTGTTTGATTTGTCACAGAAACTCTGAGCTAGCTTTGAGAAATGGCTTTACTACAAACACTGAAGTCCTTGGTCACTGAGCGACTATCTGCAGCTGCTGAAGAGATATTTGGGACCGTTGGACAAATTGTAACAGAGTATGAGGATGAAGCTTTGTCCTTGAAGCAAGAAATTGACCGCAAAAGCAGACTACTGGATATGGTTTTGAAACCGTACATCAAGTTATACAGAGCAGGTTGGTACTGTTACTCATTTATAGTCAATAATATGTGGTTTAACTGTATGCAATTAGTGATATTATGTCTTTAATATCCATTACGGATATCTACTTGTTTGTGTTTTTTTTGTGTGTTAATTCCTCCCTTGTGGCCTGGGCAAAAAAGAAAACTACTACTTTTATAGTAGTAATAGTATTTTTTTTTCCTGTTTAATTCACCAGACCAAAATGTACAGATACTCAATCAGGAGTTTCTAACAGTGCTATGTTGTGTATTTGTGCCATTGAAAAATACAGTCAGCAATGCATTGTTTGACAGATTCTCAAGACGAAGTAGCAACCATGAACAAGGATATGTGTAGGATTTAGAAACTTGATATTGTGACATTTTAAAGGTGATTTTGATTAGTATGTGAGCTCACACTGGAAACAAAACCTTGATCAAAAAGTCAGATTTTGTTCCAACAATTGCTTACGAAGACCACAGCTACAACATGGTGAGCACCACATGGACACATATTTCAATAATTTAATGGGTCTGTCTCATTTTATTTTGTCTAGACATCCTGCACCTCCCTTTGTTCAAAGAGGGGGTTCACCCTGAACAGCAGAACATGGACTCCAGTCTGGTCCAGGAGGAACCACAGCCTCCACAGATTAAAGAGGAACAAGAGGAGCTACTTCTAAGACCAGACGAGGGGTTGACATTACTAGCAGTGAAAAGTGAAGATGATGGTGAAAACAGAGAGATAGCGCCTGTAACCATCACCTCAGCAGAATACAGAGACACAACTGGTGTAAAGGACTGTGGATCAGCACAACCTTTGTGTAAAGAGAATATTTCCACTGAAATGCAGGAGAAGAACTACTGTCTGGTCAAGGAGGAACAGGAGCCTGTAAAGATCAAAGAGGAACACCAAGAGTTACTTCAGAGACCAGAAGAGGGATTGACAGGAATAACACAAAATGAGCAGAATATGAACTCCAGTCTGATCCAGGAGAAACCACAGCCTCCACAGATTAAAGAGGAACAAGAGGAGCTACTTCTAAGACCAGACGAGGGGTTGACATTACTAGCAGTGAAAAGGGAATATGATGGTGGAAACCAAGAGAAAGAACCTGTAGCCATCACCTCAGCTGACCACAGCAAAACACAAACTTTCGTAGAAGAATATGCACCAAAACCAACTAGTGGTTCACACCATTCTGAATCTGACACTGAAGACAGTGATGAGTGGGAGGAGACCAAAGAATACCAGCCAGCCAATATGGAAGGACAAAGATTGTCTTTGAAATCACCAAAACAAGTGAAGCGTCAAACAGAGAAGAACATCTTTATTTTTAAAGACTGTGACAAGAAGTTTACTTCTAAAGCCAATCTGAAGTTTCACACCATGACTCACACAGGAGAATACCCCTTTAATTGTACAGTTTGTTGTAGAGGCTGTAGTACAAAGCACTATCTAAAATCACACATGTTGACTCACACAGGTGAAAAGCCCTGTACTTGCAGAATTTGTGGAAAAGGTTTTAGTCTAAAGGGTAATTTAAACACACATATGATGTCTCATCCGGGGGAAAAACCCTTTACTTGTACAGTTTGTAGCAAAGGTTTTAGTCAGAAGGTTGATCTGAAAAAACACATTAGGACTCCTAAAGGGGAAAAGGCCTATACTTGCACAGTTTGTGGCAAAGGTTTTGGTCACAATGGTGTTCTGAACAGACACATTAGGACTCATACAGGCGAGAAGCCCTTTACTTGCACAGTTTGTGGTAACGGTTTTAGTCAAATGGTTGTTCTGAAAAAACACATGATGACTCATACAGGGGAAAAACCCTTTACTTGTACAATTTGTGGCAAAGGTTGTAGTACAAAGTTCAATCTAAAATCACACACAATGACTCACACAGGTGAAAAGCCCTATGCTTGCACAGTTTGTGGCAAAGGTTTTGGTCATAATAGTAATTTAAACAAACACATGAGGACGCATAAGGAGGGGGAACATGAACCTATGGAGATTTGAGGATTCGTATATAGAAGCATGCTTTGGAAACGTGTCTATGAGCATTGCATTCATGAATATGCGTACAATATACTAATCGAGCAATGCAAAGTGCAGACAAGCTGCTATTTTTTCACACAATGCATGTATTCAAGAAAGTCAAATGAGTATGATGTCCACTGTATCCAACTGTGTTTTCTAAATGGAATTATTTACTCTGTTATACATGGAACCACTTTTATTAAATAAATGGTTCACACCTGTTTTTTTTCTGTGTACATCATTACAGGGCAGTTATCAACATCCTTTAATTCTCCCAACTGTTTAACTTTCCCCACAAGTGATTGACTGATTGATTAGACATATTTTAGACAGATGCCCCTCCCCCCACAGCCATTTTGAGAGGGTCGGGGGATATATACTAGCTAAAGTAGCAGGTCTTGACATTACGTTTTTCAAGCACAGTGTCATCTGGACAGTGTCTTTTAATTATTTGTTCCCCCCTCTTTTTAGGACAAATAAATAAGACCCCCATGGCCCCCTCCACTCAACAGTCCATAGTCTATACAGCACAAAGCTTCTAGGAGCGTCACAGAAAAAGTGAACCAAAAGCCACAAGTACATTTAAAAATGTTCCTTAGAGCTAGTACGCTGCATGCATGCATTGAGGTGATTTTTTTGCTCTGCAGAAAGGCTTATAGACAGTAGGCTTGTCCTGTTGTCCGGGACAACTATAAATCCTTATGAACAAGTTAATTAAAAATCAAACCTTGGTTCGAGGTGATGAGTGTGAGGAGACCAAAGAATACCAGCCAGCCAATATGTAAGGACAAAGATTGTCTTTGAGTAAGAACCTGACCCAGGACCTGAAATCACCAAAACAAGTGAAGCGTCACACAGAGAAGAACGTCTTTAATTGTAAAGACTGTGACAAGAAGTTTACTTCCAAGGCCAATCTGAAGTTTCACACAATGACTCATACAGGGGAATACCCTTTTAATTGTACAGTTTGTGGTAGAGGCTGTAGTAAACAGCGTGATCTGAAAAGACACATGATGACTCATACAGGGGAAAACCCCTTTACTTTACAATTTGTGGCAACGGTTTTAGTCTAAAGTGTAATTTAAAAACCCTTTACTTGCACAGTTTGTGGCAAAGGTTTTAGTCTAAAGTCTTTAGACTAAAGGGCCATCTGAAAACACACACAATGACACATACAGGTGAAAAGCCCTATACTTGCACAGTTTGTGGCAAAGGTTTTGGTCACAATAGTCATTTAGACAAACACAGCAGGACTCATACGGAGGGGGGGCATGAACCTATGGGGATTTGAGGATTTGTATAGACAAGCATGCATCGGAAACCTTTCTGCAAACCCTGCTAAATACAAATGCTGTTCATGTCTATGAACAATATTTGTATTCATGATGTGACCCATAAGATATGACAACTCCAGGACTTGGTACAAAAATAACAATTATTTTATTTAGAAAAGAAGTTTCAAGCAAAATGTTTAAAAGTCATTAAAAGTATTTGAGACTGAGATTCAATGGCACATGGGGAGAATGGCTAACAATAAATGAGCAAAACTAATCAAGAGGGGAAAGGAACAACGGTATGTGCCGCTTGTTCCAAGACCAGAAAGCTTCTTGTTTTAAAAACAGGCAAACATGACTGCCTCAGGATTATACACCGCCCAGCACAATAAGCAGTCCACCACCTGCAGGTTTCTTCAAGTTCAAAGCCTACACCATAAACACGACCATATAACAGCATCAAGGCACTGACCAGTTCAGACCGTCACAATTCAAACATCCCCCCACTCAACATGCTACCTGCAGTGTTGAGGACCCACAGTACTGTCCTGTGCTGCGCCTGTCTAGAATGCCCTTAAATATGCGCTTCACTCAAAACGTCACATTGTACGTAATTTTGCACACTACTACCCTCTAGGGGTTACATGTCTATGAACAATATTTGCATTCATGAATATGCACACAATATCCTAATTAAGCAATGATGTGCTGACAAGCTGCTCTTTTTTTACACATTGCATGTTGTTAGGAATGTCAAATGAGTATGATGTCCACTGTATCCAACTGTGTTTTGTAAAGGCAATTGTTGACTCTGTTAAACCTGGAACCACTTTTCTTAAATAAACAATAATATAATAATAGTTCACTGTTTTTTTTTCTGTGTACATCATTACAGGACAGTTATCAACATCCTTCAACTGTTTAACTTAACTAATAGCAGACTATTGCTCTCTGGGATGACTCAGGCAGACCAGATCATAAAACATGTGATCCTGTAAATCTTCATTATCTCAGGTGGTGCATCAGACCACAGCTTAGGGACTGGGTCATGGACTGCTGGGTCCCCTGCTGGGAAAACAAGCTTGTAGATCTGCTATTGTTTTACACCTGTATGTCTTAACATTACAATGGTGGGTGTTGTCTCATACATTTGGTTCATGCAGATGCTTTGACCCTCGTCAGCTTGACCTGGCTCCATGTTTTAACATGACAATGGTGGGTGTTGCCTCAACTGTCATTACTCTGGAAAGAGACATAGCAACTAGCAGATTGTCTTACATTTTCCATCTTCAATCATATCCTGTCAATGAGGTGAAAACAGAGTGGAATCATGGGAAGTGAAAATGTGTGATATCTCCACAGTGGAATAATAAGCCCTGACCCCATACTGTCAACAAGATGAAGCAAAAATACAATAAAATAGAAAAGGTGGAGTTTGTAGGTGCAGCTGGGCTGACTGTGATGTCATAACATCGACTTAATGTGGAATGGAAGTGACATGGCGTCTTCTGCAGGGGGTCCTCAGAGTTACTAGGTCCTCCGAATATTTGTGTGGTAGGATTAAGAAGCCCCATAAATTTACACCCATTGAGTCACGATGTGGATGGGGAAACATTTATTGTAATCAACTTTTAGTCTTAGGAATGTGACAAAAAAAACTAAAAATATTATTGAGCTCATGTCTCCATGGTGTGAGAAATCAAAACAAAAACAGTCATTTTGGGGGTGAACTACTCCTTTAAGCTCACAGACGGCCCCATTAGCCATTGAGTCCTGGTGCCGGGGCTGCTACATTCCATCAATGGTAATGAAGACCACACCACTTCACACATCCACAGCCTGTCTATGTAGAAATCTACTGCAATGCAAATGGTTTCACCATGCTTTACTGTGCATAAACCTTTCAGTGCAATGTGAACCATCAAGACATCAGTATCACCACCATGGAGGGGGAGAGCAAACAATTATGTTGATGTTAAATATATATTACTTTCTGTGTCTATGCAGGCAGCCTGCTATGATGGCCACTGAAAACAGTGTATGTATTAACATAGAGGCACACAGACACCCCTGTGAATGATTGTGTTTGCGATTGCTCTGCTTTGACACAAGAAAATGTCTAAATGTCAAATAGAGCAAAGCAAACAATAGCTTCAATCCAAAGACAGCATCTTGTATTGACTGACGGTGTACTGCAGCTGAAGTTAGTTGAACATAACATTCTCCCTAACCCTAATGAGATGTGTTGAAGTAACTTTTTATGACTGAGACTAACTGGCCAATATCAGGCCAGAGAATCAATACATTGTACTCCTCTATATTTATCTATTTTATTCATATTCACTGCTCTGACTGAGACACACATCTTAGCCCATAGTCAGATCCCATACCTTAGTTTAATCATTGCTAAGTTAGGCTAATATAGGGTTCATTAAAAAAAACATGTATACAGGCTTAAATAGGCAGCTATAGTTCATATAACTTCTCGTGTATCCTTTCTCTCAAATCAAAATGCAGTCTTGCAGTTTTGAATCCTATTTTCTGCTGTCAAAATCCGTATTAAGCCTGGTTAATTAAACCCTGAAAGATTAAAGCTGGTTATATCCTAGATACTGGTGGTTGAGCTTATCCAATACAACAAAACAAACCGATATAGGGTATAAATTAGATTAGTAAATCAGCTAAATGTCTCAACAATTCAATTCAAGTGTATGTCCATTCCCAACCTAAATGGATTAATGTCTGTCACAACACAAACATATCCAAGTAAAATAATGTTTCGCAGACAATTGGCAAGTGCTTTCTTCGGTCTTGTCAATAAGACATAAGGTTCATTATATACTGTAAATGTGCAAACGTACAGGGACTTGAAGAGTTCAATTATTGGTCAGTTTCTGTCTATTGTCGCCCCGCCCCCTCCCCTGATTGGGCCATATCAGACTCGCTGTGAGTATTTAGCTGAACGCTGTTGATGCTTCCTCACACCTTAGTCTTTGCAAGTTTTTAATAAGGGCTGGACTTGCTTCACGTGGCTGGTGTGTTTGTAACGGAAACACTTGAGCTAGCTTTGAGAAATGGCTTTACTACAAACACTGAAGTCCTTGGTCAATGAGCGACTATCTGCAGCTGCTGAAGAGATGTTTGGAACAGTTGGACGAATTGTAACAGAGTATGAGGATGAAGCTTTGTCCTTGAAGCAAGAAATTGACCGCAAAAGCAGACTACTGGATATGGTTATGAAACCGTACATCAAGTTATACAGAGCAGGTTGGTACTATTATTCATTTATAGTCAATAATAATATTGTTTAACTGTGTGAATTAGTGATATTATGTTTTTATTATCCATTATGGAGTTGTTTGTGGGCATTAGTTATAGTTAAGTGATGTCAATTTCTCCCTTGTGGTCTGGGCAAAAAATAAATAAATCTTTGAATAGTTGTCTAAAATGTGTCTAAAACAACAACAATCAGCCTCTCAGAATTTACAGGTACTCAATCAGGAGCTTCTAACAGTGCCATGTTGTGTGCCCTTAAAAATGCAGTGATCGTTTCCAAGTCTCAAGACGGTAGAAGTAGTAAACCATATTAAAATGGTTGCATCTGATATATCCATAAACAAGGATGCATGTAGGATTTAGAAACTACTATAGGAGCTTCTAACAGTGCTATTCTGTGTGTTTGTGCCATTAAATCATGCAGTGAGCAATGCATTTTTGATAGTTTCAGATTCGCATGACAGTAGAAGTAGTAACCATGAACAAGATATGTGTAGGATTTAGAAACTTGATTTAGAAACTTGATATTGTGACATTGACAACAGTGGGTTAGGGTTAGCTAAACGAGAAACAAAATATTGATCAAAACAGTCAGATTTTGTTCCAACAACAGAATTTATTGTGAATAACACAGCTACAAAAAGAGTAACATCGCATATGTGTGCATTTCAAACATTTAATGGGTCTGTCGCATTTTATCTTTTGTCTAGACATACTGAACCTCCCTTTGTTTAAAGAGGGACATCCGAATATGAACTCATGTCTGGTCCAGGAGGAACCACGGCCTCCACAGATTAAAGAAGAACAAGAAGCGCTACTTCTAAGACCAGAACAGGAGTTGACATTACTAGCAGTGAAAAGTGAAGATGATGGTGAAAACAGAGAGATAGTGCCCATAACCGTCACGTCCGTCACTCCAGTAGAATACACAGACACAACTGATGTAAAGGACTTTGGAACAGCACAACCTTTGTGTAAGGAGAATATTTCCACTAGAATGCGCAAGAAGAACTACTCCCTGGTCAAGGAGGAACAGGAGCCTCTGAAGATCAAAGAGGAACGCCAAGAGTTACTTCAAAGACCAGAAGAGGGATTGACAGTAATAACCCAAAATGAGCAGATTATGAACTCCAGTCCGGTCCAGCCTCCACAGATTAAAGAGGAACGAGAGGAGCTACTTCTAAGACCAGATGAGGGGTTGACATTTCTAGCAGTGAAAAGGGAAGATGATGGTGAAAACAGAGAGAAAGAACCTGTAGCCATCACCCCAGCTGACCACATGAAAACACAAACTGGTGTAGAAGAACCACAACCAACTAGTGATTCACACTGTTCTGAATCTGACTCTGAAGACAGTGATGAGTGTGAGGAGACCGAAGAATATCAGCCAGCCAATATGGAAGGACAAAGATTGTCTTTGAGTAAGAACCTGATACAGGACCTGAAATCACCAAAACAAGTGAAGCATCACACAGAGAAGAATGTCTTTAATTGTAAAGACTGTGACAAGAAGTTTACTTCTAAGGCAAGTCTTAAGTTTCACACAATGACTCATACAGGGGAATACCCTTTTAATTGTACAGTTTGTGGTAGAGGCTGTAGTACAAAGCGTGATCTGAAAACACACATGATGACTCATACAAGGGAAAAACCCTTTACTTGTACAATTTGTGGCAAAGGTTGTAGTCTAAAGAGTGATCTGAATAGACACATGGTGACTCATACAGGGGAAAAGCCCTTTACTTGCACAGTTTGTGGCAAAGGTTTTAGTCGCAAGAGTAATTTAAACAGACACATGAGGACACATACGGAGGGGGAACATGAACCCATGGAGATTTGAGGATTCATATAGAGAAGCGTGCTTTGGAAACCATTTGCAAACCTTCCAAATACAAATGCTGTGTATGTCTATGAACAATATGAGCAATACGTTCACATACAATATCCCAATTGAGCAATAGTGTGCTGACAAGCTGCTATTTTTTACCTGTTGCATGTTGTTCGGAATGTCAAATGAGGATTATGTCCACTGTATCCAACTGTGTTTTGTAAAGGCAAGAATTGACTATGTTATACCTGGAAACCCTTTTCTTAAATAAATGGTTCACAGCTGTTTTTGTTTTCTTTTTTCCTGTGTACATCATTACAGGACAGATATCAACAGCCTTTAATTGTTTCAAATGTTTAACTAAATGTTTAACAATTGATTGATTGATTAATACAATAACTTATAATAAATTATATAACTGCTCATAACCTTTCTCCCAAATTTAAATGTCATGCAGTTTTGGATCCTCTACTTTCTGAAGAGGTGCAGTCAAAGGTGTAAGACCACTGTACTTCATTATTAAGCCTTAATTTAACCCTGCAAAATCAGAAGTGGAGAAAAGTTAAGACTGGGCAATATATCGAAAATGTACCTTCATGGACACTGATTCGTTGTATTCGTAGAACTGGAAATACTACGAACATATTGAGGACTTTTGTTGATCTAAAATAAGTTATGTGCCTGTGGTAGGGCCTATTGTATTGTAGTTTGTGATCGGTTGCTTTAAAGAACTAATGTAGACAACACTCAAAACTCTACATTACTAGCAGTGAAGAGGTGTAATCAAATTTTAGTCTTAGGAATGTGACAAAAAACTAAAAATATTATTGAGCTCAAGTCTCCATGGCGTGAGTAATAGAAAACAGGTCAGGGGGGTTAAAGTATAATCCGATGTTGAGGAGGAATTGAAATTTAAAAAATCAATTTTCCCTGATTTTCTAGCTCCCTGCAACATCAAATATTGGTTCATTTTTCCAATTTTCTAGCTTGCAAAAAAAATCAGAAAAATGCTTCAATTTTTGAGTGTGTGATTGGTATTTTGTCATTATTTTATTTGGAACCGACAAAGGAAAAACATCTTAAAAATGGTATCTAACCCCATTACAAAAAAAATAAAAATGGGCCCATTTTTCCAATTTTCTAGCTTGTAAAGAAATCAGAAAAATGCTTCAATTTTTTAGTGTGTGATTCGTATTTTGTCATTATTTGATCTGGAACCGA
This sequence comes from Nannobrachium achirus, assembly GCF_963921795.1. Lineage (NCBI taxonomy): Eukaryota > Metazoa > Chordata > Actinopteri > Myctophiformes > Myctophidae > Nannobrachium > Nannobrachium achirus. The sequence goes on along the minus strand of NC_137813.1, from coordinate 10,069,530 downwards.
CAAAGGAAAAACAAGGTATTTCTTCATTTTTTACCCCATTACAGATATCAAAAAATGGCCCAATTTCTTTAATTTTCTAGCTTGTAAAATAATCAGAAAAAATGCTTAAATTTCTGAGTGTGTGATTCGTATTTTGGCATTATTTGATTTAGAACCAACAAACAAAAAATAGGCCCATTATTCAATTTTCAAGTACAGGAAAGAAATGTGTCATCATGAATGTCACGTGACCACGTGTCAAGTCACATGGTACACAACTTCAAAATAAAAGCTGTAGGCTAGTCTAACATCCAAGTAATAGGATCAACAGGCAGGCAGGCAGGCAGGCAGGGGGTCCATGAGGGGTTTACAAGGGGGTCCATGGCTGGTTCCCAAAGTGTGGTTTGGGGACCCCCAGGGTTTCTATGGCTGGTTCACAACAGCATGGTACAGCCATGGCTGGTTCCCAAAGTGTGGTTCGGGGACCTCTGGAGGTCCATGACGGATTTCCAAGGGGGTCCATGGGCTGGTTCTCAAAGTGTGGTTCGGGGACCTCTGGGGGTCCCTGAGGGGTTTCCAAGGGGTCCATGGCTGGTTCCCAAAGTGTGGTTCGGGGACCTCTAGGGGTCCCTGAGGGGTTTCCAAGGGGGTCCATGGCTGGTTAGCAATAAGTGTAATAGTGTAATAGGTGAAATAGTGTAATAGTGCATTCTTATCAAAACCTCCACCAGCTGTCAGTCTGTCAGTCAGTCAGACTTTCAGTCACACTTTTGCCCTTCTCATAGTGGTTTTGGCTGCCAAACCACTACCCCCATTTCTCCCTCTTCTAGCGCCACCATGAGGCTGCTTCTTTCAAAACAACTTTTTGGACACTGCTCCTACAAATTTTGCCCTAAAATCACGAAAAGCGGTACACAGTATGTCTACACTCATGTCATCAACATTGATCTGTCCGAGATAGCGCCACCATCAGGGCGATTTTTTCAAACACATTTTTGGACTCTGCTTCTACAGATTTTGCCCTAAAATCACGCATTTTGATGACATGAGTGTAGACATACTGTGTAGCGATTTGCGTGATTCTAGGGCAAAATCTGTAGGAGTAGTGTCCAAAAATGTGTTTTAAAAAATCGGCCTGAAGGTGGCGCTAAATGGGACAGATCCATGTTGATGACATCAGTGTAGAGCAAGTGTGTACCGATTTGCGTGATTTTAGGGCAAAATTTGTAGGAGCAGTGTTTGAAGAAATCGGCCTGATGGTGGCGTTATATGGGATAGATAGATCCATGTTGATGACATGAGTGTAGACATAGTGTGTAGCAATTTGCATGATTTTAGGGCCAAATCTGTAGGAGTAGTATCCAAAAATGTCTTTTAAAAAATCGGCCTGAAGGTGGCGCTAAATGGGACATATCCATGTTGATGAGATGAGTGTAGATATACTGTGTACCGATTTGCGTGATTTTAGGGATAAAATTGTAGGAGCAGTGTCCAAAAATGTGTTTTGCAAGAAGCGGCCTCATGGTGGCGCTAGACGAGAATTGATTGATTGGAGGTTGTAGTTTGGTAGGCAAGGAGTGTGTGTGCAAAATTTGGCATGGATCGGGGCAACGGTTGCGGAGATATGAGCAGGGCAAAGGTGTGACGTGTGACGTGTGACAGACGGACAGACAGACAGACAGCCGGTGGAGGTTTTGATAGTAAGTGCGACCTGACGGTCGCAATAACATTTATACTATTTCAATATAACACGTAATGCACTATTACACTATTTCACCTATTACACTATTACACTTATTGCTAACCAGCCATGGACCCCCTTGGAAACCCCTCAGGGACCCCCAGAGGTCCCCGAACCACACTTTGGGAACCAGCCATGGACCCCTTGGAAACCCCTCAGGGACCCCCAGAGGTCCCCGAACCACACTTTGAGAACCAGCCATGGACCCCCTTGGAAATCCGTCATGGACCTCCAGAGGTCCCCGAACCACACTTTGGGAACCAGCCATGGCTGTACCAGGCTGTTGTGAACCAGCCATAGAAACCCTGGGGGTCCCCAAACCACACTTTGGGAACCAGCCATGGACCCCCTTGTAAACCCCTCATGGACCCCCTGCCTGCCTGCCTGCCTGCCTGCCTGCCTGCCTGCCTGCCTGTTGATCCTATTACTTGGATGTTAGACTAGCCTACAGCTTTTATTTTGAAGTTGTGTACCATGTGACTTGACACGTGGTCACGTGACATTCATGATGACACATTTCTTTCCTGGACTTGAAAATTGACTAATGGGCCTATTTTTTGTTTGTTGGTTCTAAATCAAATAATGCCAAAATACGAATCACACACTCAGAAATTTAAGCATTTTTTCTGATTATTTTACAAGCTAGAAAATTAAAGAAATTGGGCCATTTTTTGATATCTGTAATGGGGTAAAAAATGAAGAAATACCTTGTTTTTCCTTTGTCGGTTCCAGATCAAATAATGACAAAATACTAAGGCTGGGACTTTAACTGATTAATTGCGATTAATTAATTACAGAAAATTAACGCGATTAAAAAAATTAACACATTTTAATCGCACTTAGTTTTTGCACCACAGAACCTTCAGTTTCGGGTATACCGATCATAGCGATGCACCAACCAAGAAGAGACAACAAACGCAAAGGGAGAAGTAGCTGATCAGAGCGCTTTGCTTGGCCCAGTGGATGCGAAATTTAGATTTAAAAAACTCACTCATTGATTCACTCGTACAATCGTACAAGAAAATGTGTTTTACTTGAAAAAAAATGCATCTCAGGTCAAATATCGATGTGCGATTAAAATGCGATTAATTGCGATTAATTAATCACAGAGCCTGTAATTAATTAGATTAAAAATTTTAATCGAATCCCAGCCCTACAAAATACGAATCACACACTAAAGAAATTGAAGCATTTTTCTGATTTTTTTACAAGCTAGAAAATTGGAAAAATGGGCCCATTTTTTTTTTTTTGTAATGGGGTTAGATACCATTTTTAAGATGTTTTTCCTTTGTCGGTTCCAAATAAAATAATGACAAAATACCAATCACACACTCAAAAATTGAAGCATTCTTCTGATTTTTTTGCAAGCTAGAAAATTGGAAAAATGAACCAATATTTGATGTTGCGGGGAGCTAGAAAATCAGGGAAAATTGATTTTTTAAATTTCAATTCCTCCTCAACATCGGATTATACTTTAACCCCCTGACCAAAACATGTCATTTTGGGGGTGAACTACTCCTTTAAGCTCACAGACGGCCCCATTAGCCATTGAGTCCTGGCACCGGAGCTGCCACATTCCATCAATGGTAATGAAGACCACTTCACACATTCACACCCTGTCCATGTAGAAATATACCGCAATGCAAATGGTTTCAGAGCAAACAATTATGTTGATGCTAAATATATTTAGTTTCTTTGTGTCCAGACAGCCTGTTGTGATGACCAACCCACAAAGCGTATGTAAAGTATATACTGTAGAGGCAAAGACACCCCTGTGAATGACTGTGTTTGCAATTGCTCTGCTTTGACATATGTCTAAAAGTCAAATTGGGCAATGCAAACAATAGCTTTAATCCAAAGACAACATCATGTATTGGCTGACAGTGTACCTGCAACTGAAGTTAGTTAGTTTAACCATTGCTAAGGAAGGCTTATATAGGGTTCATAAAAACAAATACAGGCTTATATTGTCAGCTATAGTTCATATGACTGCTTGTGTAACCTTTCTCCCAAATCAAAATGCAGTCATGCAGTTTTGGATAGATAGATACTGATGGTTATGCTTATCCAATACAACAAAAAAGATATAGGATATAAATTGGATTACTAATTACAAATGTTTCAACAATTTAAATGAAGTGTATTTCCATTCTCAACCTAAATGGATTAATGTGGTGCCTATGTCACAACACAAACATGTCCAGGCAAAAATGATGCTTTGCAGACACTGGGCAAGTGCTTTCTTCAGTCTTGTCAATCATATGGTTCATTATACTGTAAATGTGCAACATAAAGTGCCACAAATTACAGCAGTCAAGGTGTGTGTAAAATGTGTATTTTGTATGGGAGAGTTTAATGTTGTTCAAAAGTGCAGGGACTTGAAGAGTTCAATTATTGGCCAGTTTCTATCATGGGCCCCGCCCCCTCCTCTGATTGGGCCATCAGACTCGTCTGTGAGTATTTAACAGAACTCGGTTCATGCTGAGCCTTTGACACACTTTAGTCTCTGCAAGACTACTGGCTTCACGTGTTTGGTTTGTCACAGATACTCTGAGCTAGCTTTTAGAAATGGCTTTACTACAAACACTGAAGACATTAGTCAATGAGCGACTATCTGCAGCTGCTGAAGAGATATTTGGGACCGTTGGACAAATTGTAACTGAGTATGAGGATGAAGCTTTGTCCTTGAAGCAAGAAATTGCCCGCAAAAGCAGACTACTGGATATGGTTTTGAAACCGTACATCAAGTTATACAGAGCAGGTTGGTACTATTACTCATTTATAGTCAATAATAATATTGTTAACTGTGTGAATTATCCATTATGGAGTTGTTTGTGGGTATTAGTAATTGTTAAGTGATGTTAATTCCTCCCTTGTGGTCTGGGCAAAGTTGCATAAAAGTTGTCTAAAACAACAACAATCAGCCTCTCAGAATTTACAGGTACTCATTCAGGATCTTCTAACAGTGCCATGTTGTGTGCCCTTAAAAATGCAGTGATCGTTCTCAAGTCTCAAGACAGTAGAAGTAGTAAACCACACTAAAATGGTTGCATCTGATATATCCATAAACAAGGATACATGAAGGATTTCGAAACTACTATTATTGTGACATTTTAAAACCACTGTTAACATGTTTTTTCCCTCACAAATAATGTGATCTCACACTAGAAACAAAACAGACAGATTTTGTTCCAACAACATAATTTCTTATGAATACCACAGCTACACATTTGTAACACTGCGTGGACACTGGACTGGACACATGTACATTTCAAGCATTTAATTGGTCTGTCTCATTTTATCTTTTGTCTAGACATCCTGCCAGGAGGAACCACAGTCTCCACAGATTAAAGAGGAACAAGAGGAGTTACTTCTAAGACCAGGCGAGGGGTGGACATTACAAGCAGTGAAAAGTGAAGATGATGGTGAAAACAGAGAGACATCGACTGTAACCTTCACCTCAGCGGAACACACAGAAACAACTGATGTAAAGGACTGTGGAGCAGCACAACCTTTGTGTAAGGAGAATATTTCCACTGACATGCAGGAGAGGAACTATTTTCTGGTCAAGGAGGAACCGGAGCATCTAACGATAAAAGAGGAATGCCAAGAGTTACTTCAAAGACCAGAAGAGGGATTCACAGCAATAACACAAAATGAGCAGAATATGAACTCTATTATGGTCCAGGAGAAACAACAGCTTCCACAGATTAAAGAGGAATTGGAGGAGCTACTTCTAAGACCAGGTGAGGGGTTCACATTACTAGCAGTGAAAAGGGAATATGAAGGTGAAAACAAAGATAAAGAACCTGTAACCATCACCTCAGCTGACCACATCAAAACACAAACTATTTTAGAAGTATGTGCACCACAACAAACTAGTGATTCACACCATTCTGAATCTGACACTGACAACAGTGATGAGTGGTAGGAGACCAAAAAATACCAGTCAGACAATAAGGAAGGACAAAGATTGTCTTTGAGTAAGAAACTGACACAAGACCAGAGCTCACCAAAACAAGTGAAGTGTCACACAGCGAAGAACGTCTTTAATTGTAAAGACTGTGACAAGAAATGTAATTCTAAGTCCAATCTGAAGGTTCACACAAGGACTCATACAGGGGAAAAACCCTATACTTGCAAAGTTTGTGACAAAGGTTGTAGTCTGAAGGCTGAAGTTAATTTCTCCCTTGTGGTCTGGGCTAAAACAACAACCACCTTTGAATAGTTTTCTCTGTTTACTTCACCAGACAGTCTCTAAGAATTTACAGATGTTTAGGGTCAGCAATACATTGTTTGAGAGAATTCCACAAGAGTAGGTTTAGGCTAAATTATAATGGTTGCATCTGGTAACCTATATCCAAAAACATGGATAAGGTTGAATTTATAAATCGTTTACACACCTTGATATTTAAAAAAAGCTAATGTCATTGGCATGTGAGCTCACAATATAAACAAAACGTTGATTGATTCAGAAGCAGGTGTTTGTAATAATACCACAGCTACAAAATAGGTAATGTGTGACCATCGCATGGTCACATGTATATTTCAAGCATTTAATGAGTCTGTCTCATTTTATCTTTTGTCTAGACATCATGCACCCCCCTTTGTTCAAACAGGGGGTTTACCCTGAACAGCAGAACATGGACTCCAGTCTGGTCCATGAGGAACCACAGCCTCCACAGATTAAAGAGGTCCAGGAGGAGCTACATCTAAGACCAGAGGGGTTGACATTACAAGCAGTGAAAAGTGAAGATGATGGTGAAAACAGAGAGACAGCGGCTGTAACCATCACCTCAGCGGAACACACAGAAACGCAAATTACTGTGGAACAGCACAACCTTTGTGTAACGAGCATATTTCCAAGGAACAACAGGAAACAAACTACTGTCTGGTCAAGGAGGAACTACAGGAGTTACTTCAAAGACCATCAGAGGGATTGACAGCAACAACACAAAATGAGCGGAATATGAACTCCAGTCCGGTCCAGCCTCCACAGATTAAAGAGGAAAAGGACGAGCTACTTTTAAGACCAGATGATGGGTTGATTTTTCTAGCAGTGAAACAGGAAGTTGATGGTGAAAACAGAGAGAAAGAACCTGTAGCCATCACCTCAGCTGACCACATGAAAATACAAACTAGTATAGAAGAATGTGCACCACAACCAACTAGTGATTCACACCGTTCTGAATCTGATACTGAAGACAGTGATGAGTGGGAGGAGAGCAAAGAATACCAGCCAGCCAATATGGAAGGACAAAGATTGTATTTGAGTAAGAACCTGTCCCAAGACCTGAAATCACAAAAACAAATGAAGCATCACAAAGAGAAGAACGTCTTTAATTGTAAAGACTGTGACAAGCAGTTTACTTCTAAGGCCAATCTGAAGTTTCACACAATGACTCATACAGGGGAATACCCTTTTAATTGTACAGTTTGTGGTAATGGTTTTAGTCAAATGGCCGTTCTGAAAACACACATCAGGACTCATACAGGCGAGAAGCCCTTTACTTGTACAGTTTGTGGCAAAGGTTTTAGTCAAAATGGTGATCTGAAAAAACACATGAGGACCCATACAGTGGAATACCCTTTTAATTGTACAGTTTGTGGCAAAGGCTGTAGTCTAAAGGGTGATCTGAAAACACACATTAGGACTCATACAGGCGAGAAGCCCTTTACTTGTACAGTTTGTGGCAAAGGTTTTAGTCAAAAGGGTTCTCTGAAAACACACATGATGTCTCATACAGGGGAAAGGCCCTTTACTTGCACCGTTTGTGGCAAAGGTTTTAGTCACAATGGTAATTTAAATAAACACATGAGGACTCAAACGGAGGGGGAACATGAACCTATGGAGATTTGAGGGTTTTGGATAGAGTAGCGTGCTTTGGAAACCGGTTTGCAAACCCAGCCAAATACAAATGCTGTTCATGTCTATGAAAAATATGAGCAATGCATTCATGAATATGCATACAATGTTGCATGTCTTAACATCGCAATGGTGGCATCAATAGTCATTACTCTGTAAAGAGAAACTCACAGCAACTAGCTGTTTTTATTTCATTTTCCATCTTCAATCATATCCTGTCAATGAGGTAAAAACACAGTGGAATCATGAAAAGTGAAAATGTGTGATATCTCCACAGTGGAACAATAAGCCCTGACCCCATACTGTCAACAAGATGAAGCAAAAATACAATAAAATAGAAAAGCTGGAGTTTGTAGGTGCAGCTGGACTGACTTTGATGTCACAACATCTGACTTATTGTGGAATGGAAGTGACATGGCGTCTTCAACAGGGGGTCCTCAGAGTTACTAGGTCCTCTGGATATTTTTTTGGTAGGATTAAGAGGCCCCGTAAAATTGACACCCATTGGTTCCGGCTGGGGACCCAAATGGATTTGGGTCAATGGGGGTACATTTATTGTATTCAAATAAAAAAAACTACAAATATTGGGCTCAAGTCTCCATGGCGTGAGTAATCAATATAAAAAAAGTCATTTTGGGGGTGAACTACTACTTTAAGCTCATGGACGGCCCCATTAGCCATTGAGTCCTGGTGCCGGGGCTGCCGCATGCCATCAATGGTAATGAAGACCACTTCACACATTCACACCCTGTCCATGTAGAAATCTATCGCAATGCAAATAAGTTTGCATAAACCTTTCAGTGAAATGTGAACCATTGATTGAGACATGAATATCACCACAATGGAGGGGGAGAACAATTGTGTTGAAGTTAAATACATTTAGTTACATTGTGTCCAGGCTACACAGCCTGCTGTGATGTCACAGTGTATGTACAGTATGCATAGCATAGAGGCAAACAGGCAAATTAATGACTGTTTGCAATTTCTCTGCTTTGACAGGAGCAAATGTCTAAAAGTCAAATTGGGCAAAGCAAACAATAGCTTTAATCCAAAAACAGCATCATGTATTGACTGACAGTGTACTGCAGCTGAAGTTAGTTGAACATAACATCCTCCCTAACTCTAATGGGATTTGTTAACGTAGCTTTTGATGACTGAGACTAACAGGACAGAGATGCAATACATTGTAATCCCGTAAAGCTATAGTGTACTGCTCTGACTAAGAACCAAGCTTATTAAAACAACTTTTATTCCAACTAAATCTTAGCCCACAGTCAATAAATTGTTAGGTCCCATATCTTAGTTTAAGACTTGGAATGTGGGCTAATATAGGTTTCATAAAAAATATACAGGCTTATATTGGCAGCTATAGTTCATATAATTGCTCGTGTAACCTTTCTCCCAAATCAAAATGCAGTCATGCAGTTTTGTATGATCTATTTTCTGCAGCAAAAATCCTTCTTAAGCCTTGTTAATTCAACCCTGTAAGTTTAAAGCGGACAAGTTATATATCATCCTAGATAGTGATGGTTGAGCTTATCCAATACAAAACAGATACAAACTAGATTACTAATTCAGCCAAATGTTTCAAGAATTTCATTCAAGTGTATTTCCATTCTCAACCTAAATGGATTAATTAACACAAACATGTCCAAGCAAAAATTATGCTTTGCAGACACTTGGCAAGTGCTTTCTTCAGTCTTGTCAATCATAAACATGGTTCATTATACTGTAAATGTGCAACATAAACTGCCACAAATTACAGCAGTCAAGGTGTGTGTAAAATGTGTATTTTGTATGGGAGAGTTTAATGTTGTTCAAAAGTGCAGGGATTTGAAGAGTTCAATTATTGGCCAGTTCTATCTATCATGTGCCCCGCCCCCTCCTCTGATTGGGCCATCAGACTCGTCTGTGAGTATTTAAGAGAACTCTGTTCATGCTTTGACACACTTTAGTCTCTGCAAGACTACTTGCTTCACGTGTTTGGTTTGTCACAGAAACTCTGAGCTAGCTTTGAGAAATGGCTTTACTACAAACACTGAGGTCCTTGGTCAATGAGCGACTATCTGCAGCTGCTGAAGAGATATTTGGGACCGTTGGACAAATTGTAACAGAGTATGAGGATGAAGCTCTCAGTTTGAAGCAAGAACTTGACCACAAAAGCAGACTACTAGCAGACATTTTACGGAGCAGGTTGGTACTATTACTTTCATTCATATTGTAAGAGTCAATTATACGTGGTTTATATATGTAGCCTATTCAATTAGTGAGATCACACTGTGGTTTTAATATTCATGATGAGTTCTTAGTGGGGATTAGTTCTAGTCTAGTCATGTTAATTCCTCTCTTGTGGTCTGGGCTCAACAACTGTTTGACCAGACAAAACAGCCTCTCAGAATGTACAGATGAATTCAAAGAGGAGCTTCTTTTGTGCCATCTTGCACACATTTCAAAAGGGATACATTTGCTGCCATCTAAAGCATGTTCAACCTTGATAGACTACATTGAGACGCAAACAGATCGACTGTTGCTGATTGAATCATGGGGTTAGATACCATTTTTAAGATGTTTTTCCTTTGTCGGTTCCAAATAAAATAATGACAAAATACCAATCACACACTCAAAAAATGGTAATGAAGACCACTTCACACATTCACACCCTGTCCATGTAGAAATATACCGCAATGCAAATGGTTTCAGAGCAAACAATTATGTTGATGCTAAATATATTTAGTTTCTTTGTGTCCAGACAGCCTGTTGTGATGACCAACCCACAAAGCGTATGTAAAGTATATACTGTAGAGGCAAAGACACCCCTGTGAATGACTGTTTGCAATTGCTCTGCTTTGACATATGTCTAAAAGTCAAATTGGGCAATGCAAACAATAGCTTTAATCCAAAGACAACATCATGTATTGGCTGACAGTGTACCTAACTGAAGTTAGTTAGTTTAACCATTGCTAAGGAAGGCTTATATAGGGTTCATAAAAACAAATACAGGCTTATATTGTCAGCTATAGTTCATATGACTGCTTGTGTAACCTTTCTCCCAAATCAAAATGCAGTCATGCAGTTTTGGATAGATAGATACTGATGGTTATGCTTATCCAATACAACAAAAAAGATATAGGATATAAATTGGATTACTAATTACAAATGTTTCAACAATTTAAATGAAGTTTATTTCCATTCTCAACCTAAATGGATTAATGTGGTGCCTATGTCACAACACAAACATGTCCAAGCAAAAATTATGCTTTGCAGACACTTGGCAAGTGCTTTCTTCAGTCTTGTCAATCATAAACATGGTTCATTATACTGTAAATGTGCAACATAAACTGCCACAAATTACAGCAGTCAAGGTGTGTGTAAAATGTGTATTTTGTATGGGAGAGTTTAATGTTGTTCAAAAGTGCAGGGATTTGAAGAGTTCAATTATTGGCCAGTTCTATCTATCATGTGCCCCGCCCCCTCCTCTGATTGGGCCATCAGACTCGTCTGTGAGTATTTAAGAGAACTCTGTTCATGCTTTGACACACTTTAGTCTCTGCAAGACTACTTGCTTCATTTAGTGGGGATTAGTTCTAGTCTAGTCATGTTAATTCCTCTCTTGTGGTCTGGGCTCAACAACTGTTTGACCAGACAAAACAGCCTCTCAGAATGTACAGATGAATTCAAAGAGGAGCTTCTTTTGTGCCATCTTGCACACATTTCAAAAGGGATACATTTGCTGCCATCTAAAGCATGTTCAACCTTGATAGACTACATTGAGACGCAAACAGATCGACTGTTGCTGATTGAATCAATACCGGGTATGCTAGATTTCAGTCTAACGATAATGGGTAGCCTATGCTAGATTGAGGTCTGATGTAAAAATGCTAACCTAGTGGCTAAATTATAGCGGTTGCATCTGGTAACCTATATCCACAAACATGGATATGGTTGAATTTAGAAATTGTTTACACACCTTGATATTTAAAAAAGCTAATGTCATTGGCATGTGAGCTCACAATCCAAACAACACGTTGATACATTCAGAAGCAGACGTTTGTAATAATACTACAGCTACAAAATAGGTAACATCGCATTGTCACATGATGTACATTTCAAGCATTTAATGGTCTGTCTCATTTTATCTTTTGTCTAGACATCATACACCCACCTTTGTTCAAAGAGGGGGTTTACCCTGAACAGCAGAACATGAAGTCCAGTCTGGTCCAGGAGGAACCACAGCCTCCACAGATTAAAGAGAAACAAGAGGAGCTACCTCTAAGACCAGATGAAGGGTTGATATTACTAGCAGTGAAAAGTGAAGATGATGGTGAAAACCGAGAGACAGCAGCTGTAACCTTTGCCTCAGCGGAACACACAGAAATAACTGATGCAAATGAATGTGCAGCACAACCGTTGTGTAAGGTACACATTTCAACAGAACAACAGGAGAAGAATGACTGTCTGTTCAAGGTGGAACTGGAGCCTATAAAGATCAAAGAGGAACGACAGGAGTTACTTCAAAAGCCAGAAGCAGGATTGACAGCCATAACACAACATGAGCAGAATATGAACTCCAGTCTGGTCCAGGAGAAACCACAGCCTCCACATATTAAAGAGGAACAAGAGGAGCTACTTATAAGACCAGATGAGGGGTTGACTTTACTAGCAGTGAAAAGGGAAGATGATGGTGAAAACAGAGAGAAAGAACCTGTAGCCATCACCTCAACTGACCACGTGAAAACACAAACTGAATGTGCACCACAACCAACTAGTGATTCACACTGTTCTGAATCTGACACTGAAGACAGTGATGAGTGGGAGGAGAGCAAAGAATACCAGCCAGCCAATATGGAAGGACAAAGATTGTATTTGAGTAAGAACCTGTCCCAAGACCTGAAATCACAAAAACAAATGAAGCATCACAAAGAGAAGAACGTCTTTAATTGTAAAGACTGTGACAAGCAGTTTACTTCTAAGGCCAATCTGAAGTTTCACACAATGACTCATACAGGGGAATACCCTTTTAATTGTACAGTTTGTGGTAATGGTTTTAGTCAAATGGCCGTTCTGAAAACACACATCAGGACTCATACAGGCGAGAAGCCCTTTACTTGTACAGTTTGTGGCAAAGGTTTTAGTCAAAATGGTGATCTGAAAAAACACATGAGGACCCATACAGTGGAATACCCTTTTAATTGTACAGTTTGTGGCAAAGGCTGTAGTCTAAAGGGTGATCTGAAAACACACATTAGGACTCATACAGGCGAGAAGCCCTTTACTTGTACAGTTTGTGGCAAAGGTTTTAGTCAAAAGGGTTCTCTGAAAACACACATGATGTCTCATACAGGGGAAAGGCCCTTTACTTGCACCGTTTGTGGCAAAGGTTTTAGTCACAATGGTAATTTAAATAAACACATGAGGACTCAAACGGAGGGGGAACATGAACCTATGGAGATTTGAGGGTTTTGGATAGAGTAGCGTGCTTTGGAAACCGGTTTGCAAACCCAGCCAAATACAAATGCTGTTCATGTCTATGAAAAATATGAGCAATGCATTCATGAATATGCATACAATGTTGCATGTCTTAACATCGCAATGGTGGCATCAATAGTCATTACTCTGTAAAGAGAAACTCACAGCAACTAGCTGTTTTTATTTCATTTTCCATCTTCAATCATATCCTGTCAATGAGGTAAAAACACAGTGGAATCATGAAAAGTGAAAATGTGTGATATCTCCACAGTGGAACAATAAGCCCTGACCCCATACTGTCAACAAGATGAAGCAAAAATACAATAAAATAGAAAAGCTGGAGTTTGTAGGTGCAGCTGGACTGACTTTGATGTCACAACATCTGACTTATTGTGGAATGGAAGTGACATGGCGTCTTCAACAGGGGGTCCTCAGAGTTACTAGGTCCTCTGAATATTTTTTTGGTAGGATTAAGAGGCCCCGTAAAATTGACACCCATTGGTTCCGGCTGGGGACCCAAATGGATTTGGGTCAATGGGGGTACATTTATTGTATTCAAATAAAAAAAACTACAAATATTGGGCTCAAGTCTCCATGGCGTGAGTAATCAATATAAAAAAAGTCATTTTGGGGGTGAACTACTACTTTAAGCTCATGGACGGCCCCATTAGCCATTGAGTCCTGGTGCCGGGGCTGCCGCATGCCATCAATGGTAATGAAGACCACTTCACACATTCACACCCTGTCCATGTAGAAATCTATCGCAATGCAAATAAGTTTGCATAAACCTTTCAGTGAAATGTGAACCATTGATTGAGACATGAATATCACCACAATGGAGGGGGAGAACAATTGTGTTGAAGTTAAATACATTTAGTTACATTGTGTCCAGGCTACACAGCCTGCTGTGATGTCACAGTGTATGTACAGTATGCATAGCATAGAGGCAAACAGGCAAATTAATGACTGTTTGCAATTTCTCTGCTTTGACAGGAGCAAATGTCTAAAAGTCAAATTGGGCAAAGCAAACAATAGCTTTAATCCAAAAACAGCATCATGTATTGACTGACAGTGTACTGCAGCTGAAGTTAGTTGAACATAACATCCTCCCTAACTCTAATGGGATTTGTTAACGTAGCTTTTGATGACTGAGACTAACAGGACAGAGATGCAATACATTGTAATCCCGTAAAGCTATAGTGTACTGCTCTGACTAAGAACCAAGCTTATTAAAACAACTTTTATTCCAACTAAATCTTAGCCCACAGTCAATAAATTGTTAGGTCCCATATCTTAGTTTAAGACTTGGAATGTGGGCTAATATAGGTTTCATAAAAAATATACAGGCTTATATTGGCAGCTATAGTTCATATAATTGCTCGTGTAACCTTTCTCCCAAATCAAAATGCAGTCATGCAGTTTTGTATGATCTATTTTCTGCAGCAAAAATCCTTCTTAAGCCTTGTTAATTCAACCCTGTAAGTTTAAAGCGGACAAGTTATATATCATCCTAGATAGTGATGGTTGAGCTTATCCAATACAAAACAGATACAAACTAGATTACTAATTCAGCCAAATGTTTCAAGAATTTCATTCAAGTGTATTTCCATTCTCAACCTAAATGGATTAATTAACACAAACATGTCCAAGCAAAAATTATGCTTTGCAGACACTTGGCAAGTGCTTTCTTCAGTCTTGTCAATCATAAACATGGTTCATTATACTGTAAATGTGCAACATAAACTGCCACAAATTACAGCAGTCAAGGTGTGTGTAAAATGTGTATTTTGTATGGGAGAGTTTAATGTTGTTCAAAAGTGCAGGGATTTGAAGAGTTCAATTATTGGCCAGTTCTATCTATCATGTGCCCCGCCCCCTCCTCTGATTGGGCCATCAGACTCGTCTGTGAGTATTTAAGAGAACTCTGTTCATGCTTTGACACACTTTAGTCTCTGCAAGACTACTTGCTTCACGTGTTTGGTTTGTCACAGAAACTCTGAGCTAGCTTTGAGAAATGGCTTTACTACAAACACTGAGGTCCTTGGTCAATGAGCGACTATCTGCAGCTGCTGAAGAGATATTTGGGACCGTTGGACAAATTGTAACAGAGTATGAGGATGAAGCTCTCAGTTTGAAGCAAGAACTTGACCACAAAAGCAGACTACTGGAAATGTTTTTAAAACCGTACATGACATTTTACGGAGCAGGTTGGTACTATTACTTTCATTCATATTGTAAGAGTCAATTATACGTGGTTTATATATGTAGCCTATTCAATTAGTGAGATCACACTGTGGTTTTAATATTCATGATGAGTTCTTAGTGGGGATTAGTTCTAGTCTAGTCATGTTAATTCCTCTCTTGTGGTCTGGGCTCAACAACTGTTTGACCAGACAAAACAGCCTCTCAGAATGTACAGATGAATTCAAAGAGGAGCTTCTTTTGTGCCATCTTGCACACATTTCAAAAGGGATACATTTGCTGCCATCTAAAGCATGTTCAACCTTGATAGACTACATTGAGACGCAAACAGATCGACTGTTGCTGATTGAATCATGGGGTTAGATACCATTTTTAAGATGTTTTTCCTTTGTCGGTTCCAAATAAAATAATGACAAAATACCAATCACACACTCAAAAAATGGTAATGAAGACCACTTCACACATTCACACCCTGTCCATGTAGAAATATACCGCAATGCAAATGGTTTCAGAGCAAACAATTATGTTGATGCTAAATATATTTAGTTTCTTTGTGTCCAGACAGCCTGTTGTGATGACCAACCCACAAAGCGTATGTAAAGTATATACTGTAGAGGCAAAGACACCCCTGTGAATGACTGTTTGCAATTGCTCTGCTTTGACATATGTCTAAAAGTCAAATTGGGCAATGCAAACAATAGCTTTAATCCAAAGACAACATCATGTATTGGCTGACAGTGTACCTGCAACTGAAGTTAGTTAGTTTAACCATTGCTAAGGAAGGCTTATATAGGGTTCATAAAAACAAATACAGGCTTATATTGTCAGCTATAGTTCATATGACTGCTTGTGTAACCTTTCTCCCAAATCAAAATGCAGTCATGCAGTTTTGGATAGATAGATACTGATGGTTATGCTTATCCAATACAACAAAAAAGATATAGGATATAAATTGGATTACTAATTACAAATGTTTCAACAATTTAAATGAAGTTTATTTCCATTCTCAACCTAAATGGATTAATGTGGTGCCTATGTCACAACACAAACATGTCCAAGCAAAAATTATGCTTTGCAGACACTTGGCAAGTGCTTTCTTCAGTCTTGTCAATCATAAACATGGTTCATTATACTGTAAATGTGCAACATAAACTGCCACAAATTACAGCAGTCAAGGTGTGTGTAAAATGTGTATTTTGTATGGGAGAGTTTAATGTTGTTCAAAAGTGCAGGGATTTGAAGAGTTCAATTATTGGCCAGTTCTATCTATCATGTGCCCCGCCCCCTCCTCTGATTGGGCCATCAGACTCGTCTGTGAGTATTTAAGAGAACTCTGTTCATGCTTTGACACACTTTAGTCTCTGCAAGACTACTTGCTTCACGTGTTTGGTTTGTCACAGAAACTCTGAGCTAGCTTTGAGAAATGGCTTTACTACAAACACTGAGGTCCTTGGTCAATGAGCGACTATCTGCAGCTGCTGAAGAGATATTTGGGACCGTTGGACAAATTGTAACAGAGTATGAGGATGAAGCTCTCAGTTTGAAGCAAGAACTTGACCACAAAAGCAGACTACTGGAAATGTTTTTAAAACCGTACATGACATTTTACGGAGCAGGTTGGTACTATTACTTTCATTCATATTGTAAGAGTCAATTATACGTGGTTTATATATGTAGCCTATTCAATTAGTGAGATCACACTGTGGTTTTAATATTCATGATGAGTTCTTAGTGGGGATTAGTTCTAGTCTAGTCATGTTAATTCCTCTCTTGTGGTCTGGGCTCAACAACTGTTTGACCAGACAAAACAGCCTCTCAGAATGTACAGATGAATTCAAAGAGGAGCTTCTTTTGTGCCATCTTGCACACATTTCAAAAGGGATACATTTGCTGCCATCTAAAGCATGTTCAACCTTGATAGACTACATTGAGACGCAAACAGATCGACTGTTGCTGATTGAATCAATACCGGGTATGCTAGATTTCAGTCTAACGATAATGGGTAGCCTATGCTAGATTGAGGTCTGATGTAAAAATGCTAACCTAGTGGCTAAATTATAGCGGTTGCATCTGGTAACCTATATCCACAAACATGGATATGGTTGAATTTAGAAATTGTTTACACACCTTGATATTTAAAAAAGCTAATGTCATTGGCATGTGAGCTCACAATCCAAACAACACGTTGATACATTCAGAAGCAGACGTTTGTAATAATACTACAGCTACAAAATAGGTAACATCGCATTGTCACATGATGTACATTTCAAGCATTTAATGGTCTGTCTCATTTTATCTTTTGTCTAGACATCATACACCCACCTTTGTTCAAAGAGGGGGTTTACCCTGAACAGCAGAACATGAAGTCCAGTCTGGTCCAGGAGGAACCACAGCCTCCACAGATTAAAGAGAAACAAGAGGAGCTACCTCTAAGACCAGATGAAGGGTTGATATTACTAGCAGTGAAAAGTGAAGATGATGGTGAAAACCGAGAGACAGCAGCTGTAACCTTTGCCTCAGCGGAACACACAGAAATAACTGATGCAAATGAATGTGCAGCACAACCGTTGTGTAAGGTACACATTTCAACAGAACAACAGGAGAAGAATGACTGTCTGTTCAAGGTGGAACTGGAGCCTATAAAGATCAAAGAGGAACGACAGGAGTTACTTCAAAAGCCAGAAGCAGGATTGACAGCCATAACACAACATGAGCAGAATATGAACTCCAGTCTGGTCCAGGAGAAACCACAGCCTCCACATATTAAAGAGGAACAAGAGGAGCTACTTATAAGACCAGATGAGGGGTTGACTTTACTAGCAGTGAAAAGGGAAGATGATGGTGAAAACAGAGAGAAAGAACCTGTAGCCATCACCTCAACTGACCACGTGAAAACACAAACTGAATGTGCACCACAACCAACTAGTGATTCACACTGTTCTGAATCTGACACTGAAGACAGTGATGAGTGGGAGGAGAGCAAAGAATACCAGCCAGCCAATATGGAAGGACAAAGATTGTATTTGAGTAAGAACCTGTCCCAAGACCTGAAATCACAAAAACAAATGAAGCATCACAAAGAGAAGAACGTCTTTAATTGTAAAGACTGTGACAAGCAGTTTACTTCTAAGGCCAATCTGAAGTTTCACACAATGACTCATACAGGGGAATACCCTTTTAATTGTACAGTTTGTGGTAATGGTTTTAGTCAAATGGCCGTTCTGAAAACACACATCAGGACTCATACAGGCGAGAAGCCCTTTACTTGTACAGTTTGTGGCAAAGGTTTTAGTCAAAATGGTGATCTGAAAAAACACATGAGGACCCATACAGTGGAATACCCTTTTAATTGTACAGTTTGTGGCAAAGGCTGTAGTCTAAAGGGTGATCTGAAAACACACATTAGGACTCATACAGGCGAGAAGCCCTTTACTTGTACAGTTTGTGGCAAAGGTTTTAGTCAAAAGGGTTCTCTGAAAACACACATGATGTCTCATACAGGGGAAAGGCCCTTTACTTGCACCGTTTGTGGCAAAGGTTTTAGTCACAATGGTAATTTAAATAAACACATGAGGACTCAAACGGAGGGGGAACATGAACCTATGGAGATTTGAGGGTTTTGGATAGAGTAGCGTGCTTTGGAAACCGGTTTGCAAACCCAGCCAAATACAAATGCTGTTCATGTCTATGAAAAATATGAGCAATGCATTCATGAATATGCATACAATGTTGCATGTCTTAACATCGCAATGGTGGCATCAATAGTCATTACTCTGTAAAGAGAAACTCACAGCAACTAGCTGTTTTTATTTCATTTTCCATCTTCAATCATATCCTGTCAATGAGGTAAAAACACAGTGGAATCATGAAAAGTGAAAATGTGTGATATCTCCACAGTGGAACAATAAGCCCTGACCCCATACTGTCAACAAGATGAAGCAAAAATACAATAAAATAGAAAAGCTGGAGTTTGTAGGTGCAGCTGGACTGACTTTGATGTCACAACATCTGACTTATTGTGGAATGGAAGTGACATGGCGTCTTCAACAGGGGGTCCTCAGAGTTACTAGGTCCTCTGAATATTTTTTTGGTAGGATTAAGAGGCCCCGTAAAATTGACACCCATTGGTTCCGGCTGGGGACCCAAATGGATTTGGGTCAATGGGGGTACATTTATTGTATTCAAATAAAAAAAACTACAAATATTGGGCTCAAGTCTCCATGGCGTGAGTAATCAATATAAAAAAAGTCATTTTGGGGGTGAACTACTACTTTAAGCTCATGGACGGCCCCATTAGCCATTGAGTCCTGGTGCCGGGGCTGCCGCATGCCATCAATGGTAATGAAGACCACTTCACACATTCACACCCTGTCCATGTAGAAATCTATCGCAATGCAAATAAGTTTGCATAAACCTTTCAGTGAAATGTGAACCATTGATTGAGACATGAATATCACCACAATGGAGGGGGAGAACAATTGTGTTGAAGTTAAATACATTTAGTTACATTGTGTCCAGGCTACACAGCCTGCTGTGATGTCACAGTGTATGTACAGTATGCATAGCATAGAGGCAAACAGGCAAATTAATGACTGTTTGCAATGTCTCTGCTTTGACAGGAGCAAATGTCTAAAAGTCAAATTGGGCAAAGCAAACAATAGCTTTAATCCAAAAACAGCATCATGTATTGACTGACAGTGTACTGCAGCTGAAGTTAGTTGAACATAACATCCTCCCTAACTCTAATGGGATTTGTTAACGTAGCTTTTGATGACTGAGACTAACAGGACAGAGATGCAATACATTGTAATCCCGTAAAGCTATAGTGTACTGCTCTGACTAAGAACCAAGCTTATTAAAACAACTTTTATTCCAACTAAATCTTAGCCCACAGTCAATAAATTGTTAGGTCCCATATCTTAGTTTAAGACTTGGAATGTGGGCTAATATAGGTTTCATAAAAAATATACAGGCTTATATTGGCAGCTATAGTTCATATAATTGCTCGTGTAACCTTTCTCCCAAATCAAAATGCAGTCATGCAGTTTTGTATGATCTATTTTCTGCAGCAAAAATCCTTCTTAAGCCTTGTTAATTCAACCCTGTAAGTTTAAAGCGGACAAGTTATATATCATCCTAGATAGTGATGGTTGAGCTTATCCAATACAAAACAGATACAAACTAGATTACTAATTCAGCCAAATGTTTCAAGAATTTCATTCAAGTGTATTTCCATTCTCATGGTTCATTATACTGTAAATGTGCAACATAAACTGCCACAAATTACAGCAGTCAAGGTGTGTGTAAAATGTGTATTTTGTATGGGAGAGTTTAATGTTGTTCAAAAGTGCAGGGATTTGAAGAGTTCAATTATTGGCCAGTTCTATCTATCATGTGCCCCGCCCCCTCCTCTGATTGGGCCATCAGACTCGTCTGTGAGTATTTAAGAGAACTCTGTTCATGCTTTGACACACTTTAGTCTCTGCAAGACTACTTGCTTCACGTGTTTGGTTTGTCACAGAAACTCTGAGCTAGCTTTGAGAAATGGCTTTACTACAAACACTGAGGTCCTTGGTCAATGAGCGACTATCTGCAGCTGCTGAAGAGATATTTGGGACCGTTGGACAAATTGTAACAGAGTATGAGGATGAAGCTCTCAGTTTGAAGCAAGAACTTGACCACAAAAGCAGACTACTGGAAATGTTTTTAAAACCGTACATGACATTTTACGGAGCAGGTTGGTACTATTACTTTCATTCATATTGTAAGAGTCAATTATACGTGGTTTATATATGTAGCCTATTCAATTAGTGAGATCACACTGTGGTTTTAATATTCATGATGAGTTCTTAGTGGGGATTAGTTCTAGTCTAGTCATGTTAATTCCTCTCTTGTGGTCTGGGCTCAACAACTGTTTGACCAGACAAAACAGCCTCTCAGAATGTACAGATGAATTCAAAGAGGAGCTTCTTTTGTGCCATCTTGCACACATTTCAAAAGGGATACATTTGCTGCCATCTAAAGCATGTTCAACCTTGATAGACTACATTGAGACGCAAACAGATCGACTGTTGCTGATTGAATCAATACCGGGTATGCTAGATTTCAGTCTAACGATAATGGGTAGCCTATGCTAGATTGAGGTCTGATGTAAAAATGCTAACCTAGTGGCTAAATTATAGCGGTTGCATCTGGTAACCTATATCCACAAACATGGATATGGTTGAATTTAGAAATTGTTTACACACCTTGATATTTAAAAAAGCTAATGTCATTGGCATGTGAGCTCACAATCCAAACAACACGTTGATACATTCAGAAGCAGACGTTTGTAATAATGCTACAGCTACAAAATAGGTAACATCGCATTGTCACATGATGTACATTTCAAGCATTTAATGGTCTGTCTCATTTTATCTTTTGTCTAGACATCATACACCCACCTTTGTTCAAAGAGGGGGTTTACCCTGAACAGCAGAACATGAAGTCCAGTCTGGTCCAGGAGGAACCACAGCCTCCACAGATTAAAGAGAAACAAGAGGAGCTACCTCTAAGACCAGATGAAGGGTTGATATTACTAGCAGTGAAAAGTGAAGATGATGGTGAAAACCGAGAGACAGCAGCTGTAACCTTTGCCTCAGCGGAACACACAGAAATAACTGATGCAAATGAATGTGCAGCACAACCGTTGTGTAAGGTACACATTTCAACAGAACAACAGGAGAAGAATGACTGTCTGTTCAAGGTGGAACTGGAGCCTATAAAGATCAAAGAGGAACGACAGGAGTTACTTCAAAAGCCAGAAGCAGGATTGACAGCCATAACACAACATGAGCAGAATATGAACTCCAGTCTGGTCCAGGAGAAACCACAGCCTCCACATATTAAAGAGGAACAAGAGGAGCTACTTATAAGACCAGATGAGGGGTTGACTTTACTAGCAGTGAAAAGGGAAGATGATGGTGAAAACAGAGAGAAAGAACCTGTAGCCATCACCTCAACTGACCACGTGAAAACACAAACTGAATGTGCACCACAACCAACTAGTGATTCACACTGTTCTGAATCTGACACTGAAGACAGTGATGAGTGGGAGGAGACCAAAGAATACCAGCCAGCCAATATGGAAGGACAAAGATTGTCTTTGAGTAAGAACCTGACCCAGGAACTGAAATCACCAAAACAAGTGAAGCATCACACAGAGAAGAACGTCTTTAATTGTAAAGACTGTGCCAAGAAGTTTACTTCTAAGACCAATCTGAAGTCTCACACAATGACTCATACAGGGGAATACCCTTTTAATTGTACAGTTTGTGGTAAAGGCTGTAGTACAACGGTCCATCTAAAATCACACATGTTGAGTCACACAGGTGAAAAGCCCTATACCTGCACAATTTGTGGCAAAGGTTGTAGTCATAAGGGTGATCTGAATAGACACATGAGAACTCACACAGGTGAAAAGCCATTTACTTGCACAGTTTGTGGCAAAGGTTTTAGTCAAATGTGTGATCTGAAAAAACACATGAGGACTCATACAGGGGAAAGGCCCTTTACTTGCACAGTTTGTGGCAAAGGCTGTAGTACAATGTCCAGTCTAACATCACACATGGTGACTCACACAGGCGAAAAGCCCTATACCTGCACAATGTGTGGGAAATGTTTTAGTCTAAAGGGTCATCTGAAAACACACACAATGACTCATACAGGCGAAAGGCCCTTTACTTGCACAGTTTGTGGCAAAGGTTTTGGTCACAATAGTAATTTAAACAAACACAGGAGGACACATACAGAGGGGGAACATGAACCCATGGAGATTTGAGGATTCGTATAGAGAAGCATGCTTTGGAAACCTTTCTGCAAACCCTGCCAAATACAAATGCTGTTTATGTCTATGAACAATATTTGCATTCATGAATATGCACACAATATCATAATTAAGCAATGATGTGCCGACAAGCTGCTCTTTTGTACATGTTGCATGTTGTTGGATGTCAAATGAGTTTGATGTCCACTGTATCCAACTGTGTTTTGTAAAGGCAATTATTTACTCTGTTATACCTGGAACCACTTTTCTTAAATAAATGGCTCACAGCTGGGTTTTCTTTTCTGTGTACATCATTACAGGACAGTTATCAACTTCCTTTAATTATTTCAACTGTTTCACTCAGGCAGACCAGCCAGTGATTCATAAAACATGTGATCCTGTAAAGCACCATTATCTCAGGTGGTAAATCAGGCCAGAACTTAGAGACTGGGTCCCATGCTGCGAGTGGACTGTCAGGTCTGGATGCCACTCTACTCTGTGAGTGGGAAAACACGCTTGTAGATCTGCTATTACACCTGTATGTCTTATGCATCTGGATCATGCTGATGCTTTGGCCGTTGTCAACTTGACTTGGCTCAGTTGGCTGCATGTCTTAACATCGCAATGGTGGCATCAACTGTCATTACTCTGTAAAGAGAAACTCACAGCAACTAGCTGTTTTCATTTCATTTTCCATCTTCAATCATATCCTGTCAATGAGGTGAAAACACAGTGGAATCATTAAAAGTGAAAATGTGTGATATCTCCACAGTGGAACAATAAGCCCTGACCCCATACTGTCAACAAGATGAAGCAAAAATACAATAAAATAGAAAAGCTGGAGTTTGTAGGTGCAGCTGGACTGACTTTGATGTCATAACATCTGACTTATTGTGGAATGGAAGTGACATGGCGTTTTCAACAGGCGGTCCTCAGAGTTACTAGTTCCTCTGAATATTTTTTTGGTAGGATTAAGAGGCCCCGTAAATTTACACCCATTGGTTCCGGCTGGGGACCCAAATGGATTTGGGTCAATGGGGGTACATTTATTGTAACCAAATAAAAAAAAAACTACACATATTATTGGGCTCAAGTCTCCATGGCGTGAGTAATCAATATAAAAAAGTCATTTTGGGGGTGAACTACTCCTTTAAGCTCATGGACGGCCCCATTAGCCATTGAGTCCTGGTGCCGGGCTGCCATCAATGGTAATGAAGACCACACCACTTCACACGTTCACACCCTGTCCATGTAAAAGTCTACCGCAATGCTAATGGTTTCATCATGCTTACTGTGCATAAACCTTTCAGTGCAATGTGAACCATTGAGACATCAATATCACCAACATGGAGGGGGAGAACAAACAATTATGTTGATGTTAAATATATTTAGTTTCTTTGTGTCCATGCAGGCAGCCTGCTGTGATGACCACTGCACACAGACACCCCTGTGAATGATTGTTTTTGCAATTGCTCTGCTTGAGCAAAAGTCTAAAGTTCAAATTGGGCAACGCAAACAATAGCTTTAATCCAAAGACAGCATCATGTATTGACAGTGTACTGCAGCTGAAGTTAGTTGAACATAACATTCTCCCTAACCATAATGGGATTTGTTAAAGTAGCTTTGATGACTGAGGCTATTTGGACAAGGCCCAGAGATGCAATGGATTTTAATCATGTAAAGTTAAATATATATTTAGTTTACTGAATGTAATTTTCCAACTAAATCTTAGCCCCCAGTCAATACATTGTTAGATCCCATATCTTAGTTTAAGCATTGCTAAGGTAGGCTAATATAGGTTTCATAAATGCATATAGGCTTATATTGGCAGCTATAGTTCATATAACTGCTTGTGTAACCTTTCTCCCAAATAAAAATGCAGTCACGCAGTATTGGATCCTCTATTTTCTGCAGTGAAAATCCTTATTAATCCTTGTTAATTCGACCCTGCAAGATTCAAGCGGACACGTTATATATCATCCTATATACTGATGGTTGAGTTTATAAAAATAAATACAAAATAAATAAACAGATATAGGCTATAAAATATTTATTATGACTAAATCAGCCGAATGTTTCAACAATTGAATTCAAGTGTATGTCCATGTCACAATCTCTGTCGGAACACAAACTTGTCCTAGCAAAAAATATGCTTTACAGACAATTGGTGCTTTCTTCATAGGATATAGGCTATAAATTAGATTACTACATAGGTCAAATGTTTCAACAAGTGTATTTCCATTCTCAACCTAAATGGATTAATGTGGTGCCTATGTCACAACACAAACATGTCCAAGCAAAAATGATGCTTTGCAGACACTTGGCAAGTGCTTTCTTCAGTCTTGTCAATCAGACATATGGTTCATTATACTGTAAATGTGCAAAATAAACTGCCACAAATTACAGCAGTCAAGTTGTGTGTAAAATGTGTATTTTGTATGGGAGAGTTTAATGTTGTTCAAAAGTACAGGGACTTAAAGAGTTCAACTATTGGCCAGTTTCTATCTATCATGTGCCCCGCCCCCTCCTCTGATTGGGCCATCAGACTTGTCTGTGAGTATTTAACAGAACTCTGTTCAAGCTTTGCCACACCTTAGTCTCTGCTAGACTACTTGCTTCACGTGTTTGGTTTGTCACAGAAACTCTGAGCTAGCTTTGAGAAATGGCATTACTACAAACACTGGAGGCCTTGGTCAATGAGCGACTATCTGCAGCTGCTGAAGAGATATTTGGGACCGTTGGACAAATTGTAACCGAGTATGAGGATGAAGCTTTGTCCTTGAAGCAAGAAATTGACCGCAAAAGCAGACTACTGGATATGGTTTTGAAACCGTACATCAAGTTATACAGAGCAGGTTGGTACTATTACTCATTTATCTACAATAATATGTGGTTTAACTGTATGCTGTATGTTTGTAATATTATGGACTTGTATGTGGGGATTGGTTCTAGTCAAACAATGTTAATTTCTCCCTTGTGGTCTTGGCTCAAAAAACAACAACTTTACAGTAGTAATAGTTGTCTCTGTTTAATTCACCAGACAACAGCCTCTCAAAATGTACATATACTCAATCAGGAGCTATGTTCGTGTCATTAAAAATGCAGTGAGCAATGCATTGTTTGAGAGTTTCAGATTCTCAACAAAGTAGCAACCATGAACAAGGATATGTGTAGGATTAAGAAACTTGATATTGTGACATTGTCACAACAAAGTAATTTTGATTGGTATGTGAACTTACACTGGAAACAAAATCTTGATCAAAAAGTCAGATTTTGTTCCAACAACAAAATGGCTTACAAATACTTTTTCAAGCATTTAATGAGTCTGTCACATTTTATCTTTTGTCTAGACATCCTGCACCTCCCTTTGTTCAAAGAGGGGGTTTACACTGAACAGCAGAACATGGTCCATGAGGAACCACAGCCTCCACAGATTAAAGAGGAACAAGAGGAGCTACTTCTAAGACCAGATGAGGGGTTTACATTACTAGCAGTGACAAGTGAAGATGATGGTGAAAACAGAGAGACATCGGCTGTAACCATCACCTCAGCGGAACACACAGAAACAACTGATGCAAATTACTGTGGAACAGCACAACCTTTGTGTAAAGAGCATATTTCCACTGAACAACAGGTAACAAACTACTGTCTGGTCAAGGAGGAACTACAGGAGTTACTTCAAAGACCAGCAGAGGGATTGACAGCAATAACACAAAACGAGCAGAATATGAACTCCAGTCCGGTCCGGCCTCCACAGATTAAAGAGGAAAAGGAGGAGCTACTTCTAAGACCAGATGAGGGGTTGACATTTCTAGCAGTGAAAAGGGAAGATGATGGTGGAAACAGAGAGAAAGAACCTGTAGCCAGAGCTGACCACATGAAAACACAAACTGTTGTAGAAGAACCACAACCAACTAGTAATTCACACTGTTCTGAATCTGACACTGACAACAGTGATGAGTGGGAGGAGACCAAAGAATACCAGCCAGCCAATATGGA
This sequence comes from Nannobrachium achirus, assembly GCF_963921795.1. Classification (NCBI taxonomy): domain Eukaryota; kingdom Metazoa; phylum Chordata; class Actinopteri; order Myctophiformes; family Myctophidae; genus Nannobrachium; species Nannobrachium achirus. The sequence goes on along the minus strand of NC_137813.1, from coordinate 10,042,473 downwards.
AGGACAAAGCTTGTCTTTGAGTAAGAACCTGGTCCAGGACCTGAAATCACCAACACAAGTGAAGCGTCACAAAGAGAAGAATGTCTTTAATTGTAAAGACTGTGGCAAGAAGTTTACTTCTAAGGCCAGTCTTAGGTTTCACGCCATGACTCACACAGGGGAATACCCCTTTAATTGCACAGTTTGTGGTAGAGGCTGTAGTACAAAGCGTTATCTGAAAAGACACATGATGTCCCATTCAGGGGAAAAACCCTTTACTTGTACAGTGTGTGACAAAGGTTTTAGTCTAAAGGGTGATCTGAAAAAACACATGTTGACTCACACAGACGAGAAGCCCTATACTTGCACAATTTGTGGAAAAGGTTGTATTCTAAAGGGTGTTCTGAAAACACACATGATGTCTCATACAGGGGAAAAACCCCTTACTTGTACATTTTGTGGCAAAGGTTTTAGTCTAAAGGGTGATCTGAAAAGACACATTAGGACTCATACAGGCGAGAAGCCCTTTACTTGTACAGTGTGTGGCAACGGTTTTAGTCAAATGGTCGGTCTGAAAACACACATGAGGACTCATACAGGGGAAAAACCCTTTACTTGCACAGTTTGTGGTAAAGGCTGTAGTAGAAAATGTAATCTAAAATCACACATGTTGAGTCACACAGGTGAAAAGCCCTATGCTTGCACAATTTGTGGCAAAGGTTTTAGTCAAAAACGTGATCTGAATAGACACATGGTGACTCATACAGGGGAAAAGCCCTTTACTTGCACAGTTTGCGGCAAAGGTTTTAGTCTCACGGGTAATTTAAACAAACACATGATGAAACATACGGAGGGGGAACATGAACCTATGGAGGTTTGAGGATTCGTATAGAGAAGCATGTTTTGGAAACAGTTTTGCAAACCCTGCCAAATACAAATGCTGTTTATGTCTATGAAAAATGCATTCATGAATATGCATACAATATCCCAATTGAGCAATGGTGTGCTGACAAGCTGCTATTTTTTTACACATTGCATGTTGTTAGGAATGTCAAATGAGGATGATGTCTACTGTAACTGTCTTTTGTAAAGGCAATTATTTACTCGGTTATGCCTGGAACCAATTTCTTAAATGAATGATTCACAGCTGTTTTGTTTTCCTTCTGTGTTCATTACAGGACAGTTATCAACATGCTTTTATTCTTTCAACTGTTTAACTTTCCCCACAATAGAGGGTATGCACATACATAAAGTGAATGGCAGATCGAGTGGCAAAGTGAGTTTAACTTTATTTAATGCAATCAGATAGGACTTTTCTGTTTGGATGTATGGGCTGTCAAGGCAATAAAGTAGTTTTTGCCACAAAGTAGGCATTCCCGCATAACTTCCGGGTATGATGATGATGTCACACGCATATTGATTGATTAGACTGATTTTAAACGGACGTCTAATAGCAGACTATTGCTTTCTGTGATGACTCAGACGGACCAGCCAGTGATTCATAAAACATGTGATCCTGTGTAAAGCATCGTTATCTCAGGCAGTGCATCAGGCCACAGCTTAGAGACTGGGCCATGGACTGCTGGGTTAGGGATATCAACAGTAAGGCCCACATTCCATCAATGGTAATGAAGACCACACCACTTCACACATTCACACCTTGTCCATGTAGAAATCTACCGCAAATGGTTCCATCATGCATTACTAGCCCACTCATTCCTCAGATGGTATTCTAAATTAAAGCACAGTCTTTGTATAGAAACAAGATTGGTGATGGCGACAAAATACAATGATAAAATGTGTCTACTATGGCTAGTGGAATGTGGCATATAACTTAGACCAGGTGCAAAAAGGAGGGAATGAGACTTTACCCGTGGTGAAGGAGTTTAAGTATCTCAGGGTCTTGGTCACGAATGAGAGAAAGGGGAAAACGGAGAAGGAGATCGGAGCAGCAGGAGAGGTTTTGCAGTCACTAAATCGCACTGAAAAAAAGAGTTGAGCCGAAAGGCAAAGCTCTCTGTCTACCGCGCAATCTTCCTTCCTACTGAGACACACATGATGACTCACACAGGGGGAAAAGCCTTTAGCCTACTTGTACAGTTTGTGGCAAAGGTTGTAGTCACAAGAGTAATTTACAAACACATGAGGACTCATACGGAGGGGGAACATGAACCTATGGAGATTTGAAGATTCGTATAGAGCAGCATGCTTTGGAAACCTTTCTGCAAACCCTGCCAAATACAAATGCTGTCTATGTCTATGAAAACTATGAGCATTGCTTTCATGAATATGCACACAATATCCTAATTGAGCAATGGGCTGACAAGCTGCTCTTTTTTTTACACATGGCTGTAAATGATCTCAGGTGGTGCATCAGGCCACAGCTTAGAGTCTGGGTCATGGACTGCTGTGAAAACAAGCTTGTAGATCTGCTATTGTTCTACACCTGTATGTTTTAAGATTACCATGGTTGGTGTTGTCTCATACATCTGGACCATGCGGATGCTTTGGCCCTCGTCAACTTGACCTGGCTGCATGTGTTTAACAGGACAATGGTTGGCGTTGCCTCAACTGTCATTACTCTGTAAAGAGACACAGCAACTAGCAGATTATCTTTTTTTTATTACATTTTCCATCTTCAATCATATCCTGTCAATCATGGAAAGTGAAAATGTGTGATATCTCCACAATGGAACAATAAGCCCTGACCCCAAACTGTCAACAAGATGAAGCAAAAAAAATAAAGAAAAATAGAAAAGCTGGAGTTTGTAGGTGCAGGTGGACTGACTTTGATGTCATACCATCTAGCTTAATGTGGAATGGAAGTGACATGGAATTATTCAATATCAAAGTCTTAGGAGTGTGTCAAAAAATAGTATTGAGCTCAAGTCTCCATGGTGTGAGTAATCAATACAAAAAAGTCATTTTGGGGGTGAACTACTCCTTTAAGCTCACGGACGACCCCATTTGCCATTGAGTCCTGGCACTGGGGCTGCCATCAATGGTAATGAGGACCACTTCACACGTTCACACCCTGTCCATGTAAAAGTCTACCGCAATGCTAATGGTTTCATCATGCTTTACTGCGCATAAACCTTTCAGTGCAATGTGAACCATTGAGACATCAATATCACCACCATGGAGGGGGAGAACAAACAATTATGTTGATGTTAAATATATTTAGTTTCTTTGTGTCCATGCAGGCAGCCTGCTGTGATGACCACTGCACACAGACACCCCTGTGAATGATTGTTTTTGCAATTGCTCTGCTTGAGCAAAAGTCTAAAGTTCAAATTGGGCAACGCAAACAATATTTTTAATCCAAAGACAGCATCATGTATTGACAGTGTACTGCAGCTGAAGTTAGTTGAACATAACATTCTCCCTAACCATAATGGGATTTGTTAAAGTAGCTTTGATGACTGAGACTATTTGGACAAGGCCCAGAGATGCAATGGATTTTAATCATGTAAAGTTAAATATATATTTAGTTTACTGAATGTAATTATTCCAACTAAATCTTAGCCCACAGTCAATACATTGTTAGATCCCATATCTTAGTTTAAGCATTGCTAAGGTAGGCTAATATAGGTTTCATAAATGCATACAGGCTTATATTGGCAGCTATAGTTCATATAACTGCTTGTGTAACCTTTCTCCCAAATAAAAACGCAGTCACGCAGTATTGGATCCTCTATTTTCTGCAGTGAAAATCCTTATTAATCCTTGTTAATTCGACCCTGCAAGATTCAAGCGGACAAGTTATATATCATCCTATATACTGATGGTTGAGTTTATAAAAATAAATACAAAATAAATAAACAGATATAGGCTATAAAATATTTATTATGACTAAATCAGCCGAATGTTTCAACAATTGAATTCAAGTGTATGTCCATGTCACAATCTCTGTCGGAACACAAACTTGTCCTAGCAAAAAATATGCTTTACAGACAATTGGTGCTTTCTTCATAGGATATAGGCTATAAATTAGATTACTACATAGGTCAAATGTTTCAACAAGTGTATTTCCATTCTCAACCTAAATGGATTAATGTGGTGCCTATGTCACAACACAAACATGTCCAAGCAAAAATGATGCTTTGCAGACACTTGGCAAGTGCTTTCTTCAGTCTTGTCAATCAGACATATGGTTCATTATACTGTAAATGTGCAAAATAAACTGCCACAAATTACAGCAGTCAAGTTGTGTGTAAAATGTGTATTTTGTATGGGAGAGTTTAATGTTGTTCAAAAGTACAGGGACTTAAAGAGTTCAACTATTGGCCAGTTTCTATCTATCATGTGCCCCGCCCCCTCCTCTGATTGGGCCATCAGACTTGTCTGTGAGTATTTAACAGAACTCTGTTCAAGCTTTGCCACACCTTAGTCTCTGCTAGACTACTTGCTTCACGTGTTTGGTTTGTCACAGAAACTCTGAGCTAGCTTTGAGAAATGGCATTACTACAAACACTGGAGGCCTTGGTCAATGAGCGACTATCTGCAGCTGCTGAAGAGATATTTGGGACCGTTGGACAAATTGTAACCGAGTATGAGGATGAAGCTTTGTCCTTGAAGCAAGAAATTGACCGCAAAAGCAGACTACTGGATATGGTTTTGAAACCGTACATCAAGTTATACAGAGCAGGTTGGTACTATTACTCATTTATCTACAATAATATGTGGTTTAACTGTATGCTGTATGTTTGTAATATTATGGACTTGTATGTGGGGATTGGTTCTAGTCAAACAATGTTAATTTCTCCCTTGTGGTCTTGGCTCAAAAAACAACAACTTTACAGTAGTAATAGTTGTCTCTGTTTAATTCACCAGACAACAGCCTCTCAAAATGTACATATACTCAATCAGGAGCTATGTTCGTGTCATTAAAAATGCAGTGAGCAATGCATTGTTTGAGAGTTTCAGATTCTCAACAAAGTAGCAACCATGAACAAGGATATGTGTAGGATTAAGAAACTTGATATTGTGACATTGTCACAACAAAGTAATTTTGATTGGTATGTGAACTTACACTGGAAACAAAATCTTGATCAAAAAGTCAGATTTTGTTCCAACAACAAAATGGCTTACAAATACTTTTTCAAGCATTTAATGAGTCTGTCACATTTTATCTTTTGTCTAGACATCCTGCACCTCCCTTTGTTCAAAGAGGGGGTTTACACTGAACAGCAGAACATGGTCCATGAGGAACCACAGCCTCCACAGATTAAAGAGGAACAAGAGGAGCTACTTCTAAGACCAGATGAGGGGTTTACATTACTAGCAGTGACAAGTGAAGATGATGGTGAAAACAGAGAGACATCGGCTGTAACCATCACCTCAGCGGAACACACAGAAACAACTGATGCAAATTACTGTGGAACAGCACAACCTTTGTGTAAAGAGCATATTTCCACTGAACAACAGGTAACAAACTACTGTCTGGTCAAGGAGGAACTACAGGAGTTACTTCAAAGACCAGCAGAGGGATTGACAGCAATAACACAAAACGAGCAGAATATGAACTCCAGTCCGGTCCGGCCTCCACAGATTAAAGAGGAAAAGGAGGAGCTACTTCTAAGACCAGATGAGGGGTTGACATTTCTAGCAGTGAAAAGGGAAGATGATGGTGGAAACAGAGAGAAAGAACCTGTAGCCAGAGCTGACCACATGAAAACACAAACTGTTGTAGAAGAACCACAACCAACTAGTAATTCACACTGTTCTGAATCTGACACTGACAACAGTGATGAGTGGGAGGAGACCAAAGAATACCAGCCAGCCAATATGGAAGGACAAAGCTTGTCTTTGAGTAAGAACCTGGTCCAGGACCTGAAATCACCAACACAAGTGAAGCGTCACAAAGAGAAGAATGTCTTTAATTGTAAAGACTGTGACAAGCAGTTTACTTCTAAGGCAAAACTGAAGTTTCACACAATGACTCATACAGGGGAATACCCTTTTAATTGTACAGTTTGTGGTAGAGGCTGTAGTACAAAGCTCAATCTAAAATCACACATGTTGAGTCACACAGGTGAAAAGCCCTATACCTGCACAATTTGTGGCAAAGGTTGTAGTCATAAGGGTGATCTGAATAGACACATGCAGACTCATACTGGGAAAAGGCCCTTTACTTGCACAGTTTGTGGCAAAGGTTTTAGTCAAAAGGGTGATCTGAATAGACACACGGTGACTCACACAGGGGAAAAGTCCTTCACTTGCACAGTTTGTGGCAAAGGTTTTAGTCGCAAGGGTAATTTAAAAACACACACGAGGACACATACAGAGGGGGAACATGAACCTATGGAGATTTGAGGATTCGTATAGAGAAGCATGCTTTGGAAACCTTTCTACAAACCCTGCCAAATACAAATGCTGTCTATGAACAATATGAGCAATGCATTCATGAATATGCACACAATATCCTAATTAAGCAATGATTTGCTGACAAGCTGCTCTTGAATGTCAAATGAGTATGAGGTCCACTGTATCCAACTGTGTTTTGTAAAGGCAATTATTTAAATGATTATACCTGGAACCCCTTTTCTTAAATAAATGGTTCACAGCAGTTTTTTTCTGTGTACATCATTACAGGACAGTTATCAACATCCTGTAATTCTTTCAACTGTTTAACCTTCCCCACAATTGATTGATCAATTAGACCGATTTTAGACAGACATCTAATAGCAGACTATTGCTCTCTGGCCACAGCTGGGAGTGGACTGTCAGGTGTGGATGCCACTCTACTATGTGAGTGGGAAAACACGTTTTTAGATCTGCTATTGTTTTACACCTGTATGTCTCAACATTACAATGGTGGGCGTTGTCTCATACATCTGGACCATACTGATGCTTTGCTACTGAACTTGCCCTCATTGCATGTTTTAACATTACAACGGTGGGCGTTGCCTCAACTGTCATTACTCTGCAGATTGTATATCAGCTATTTTGAGGAATCAACAGTTCCGAAAAGCAGAGAACAACCGGGTGCTCAAGGGAGATAAAATCGTATAGTAAAAATGTATGTGTTGCTTCTAGTATCAGTGGGATTAAAATATTGTAGAAAAAAGAAGTTGAGATCCGAGCACTCGAGGAGATTAAAATAAAACAACGTTTATTTATCTAAAACCAAAAACAATGTTTCGACCTTACAGTCTTCATCAGGGCAAGAACTGAGGCCTACATCAATGGTATCAATGGTAATGAAGACCACACCACTAGGGATGGGTATCGTTCACCTTTTAAAAGATACGATACCTTTTTCGATACCTGGGAATCGATACGATACCTTTTTTGATACATGGTAATCGATATGATACCTTTTTCGATACATTTTATTTATTATTATTATTATTTGCCTTTTTCTATGGGCTATTTTATAGACGTTGGATCATTATCATAATAATAAACATTATAGGCTATTCTCGGCTATTTTCACAGTAACAAGTGTAGCCTACTAAAGCAGTCAATAAACTTTCAGTAGCCCAACTGTTACAGATGCGACCGGCAAGGGGTGCATTCAAAAGTATCGAAACAAGGTATTGTTAGTTTTTACGTGAAACGATACTCGATAGTATCGACGTCAGTGAATCGATACCATAAAAAGTACTGCTGACGATACCCAACCCTAAACACCACTTCACACATTCACACCATGTCCATGTAGAAATCTACCGCAATGCAAAATATTTCATCATGCTTTACTATGCATAAACCTTTCAGTGCAATGTGAACCATTGAGACACCAATATCACCACCATGGAGGGGAGTGTTGTTAAATACACTTAGTTGCATTGTGTCCAGGTTACACAGCCTGCTATGATGACGACTGCACACAGCGTGTATTTGCCAAACAGGCAATTGCTCTGCTTTGACATTTGTCTAAAAGTCAAATTGGCAATACAAACAATATCTTTAATTCAAAGACAGCATCATGTATTGACTGACTTTTGATTGATTGATTGAAGACTTTATTAGAAGTTTGCATAGTAAAAGGTAAAGTTTCATGACGGTACAGCTCACAGTGTACTACAGTCTCCCTAACCCTAATGGGATTTGTTTAACATAGCTTTTGATGACTAGGACTAACAGGACAGAGATGCAATACATTTTAATCCTGTAAAGCTAAATCTATATCTATATTGGAAAGTGGGCTAATATAGGTTTCATAAAAAAAAAAATATATATATATATATATATATATATATATATATATATATATATATATATATATATACAGGCTTATATTGGCAGCTATAGTTCATATAACTGCTTGTGTAACCTTTCTCCCAAATCAATGCAGTCATGTAGTTTTGTATCCTCTATTTTCTGCGGACAAGTTATAAATCATCCTAGATACTGATGGTAAGCTAATCCAATACAACATACATAGGCTATGAATTAGATTACTAAATAGGTCAAATGTTTCAACAAGTGTATTTCCATTCTCAACCTAAATGGATTAATGTGGTGCCTATGTCACAACACAAATATGTCCAAGCAAAAAGTATGCTTTGCAGACACTTGGCAAGTGCTTTCTTCAGTCTTGTCAATCATAAACATGGTTCATTAAACTGTAAATGTGCAACATGAACTGCCACCTTTGGCCTGAACTGCGCCACCCCCCCCCCCCCCCCCCCCCAAATCTTTGAAAAAAAAATGTTTTTGAAAAAAAAAATGTTTTTTTTTTTGTGATGACGTCACAATCGGCAGATGCCGTCACAATCGGCAGCAAATCTGAACAGCCTGTTTTGAGAACCCGTGGGATACTTTTAACCTTCGCCTGCTCAAAACCAGAGAAAGACACGACGGTCAGAAATGGGACTTTGTGAGGATAGAAGGTGCTAGTGGGACCCCAAAAAAAGGTTTTAAAATAGGAAAAGTTAAATTTCACGGTGTATCACCTTTAATACAGACACTGGACGCCTTGGTCAATGAGCGACTATCTGCAGCTGCTGAAGAGATATTTGGGACCGTTGGACAAATTGTAACAGAGTATGAGGAAGAAGCTTTGTCCTTGAAGCAAGACATTGACAGAAAAAGCAGACTACTGGATATGGTTTTGAAACCGTACATCAAGTTATACAGAGCAGGTTGGTACTATTACTCATTTATCCACGATAATATGTGGTTTAACTGTATGCAATTATTGATATTATGTTTGTAATATCCATTATGGACTTGTTTGTGGGGATTGGTTCTAGTCAAACGATGTTAATTCCTCCCTTGTGGTCTGGGCTAAAAAAACAACAACTTTGTAGTAGTAATAGTTTTCTCTGTTGAATTCACCAGACAAGCCTCTCAAAATGTACAGATACTTAATCAGGAGATCTAACAGTGCTATTTTGTATGTTTGTGCCAAAAATGCAGTGAGCAATACACTGTTTGAGAGTTTCAGATTCTCAAGACGAAGTAGCAACCATGAACAAGGATTTGTGTAGAACACAATGTGTGTGGACACATATACATTTCAAGCATTTAATGACTCTGTCTCATTTTATCTTTTGTCTAGACATCCTGCACCTCCCTTTGTTCAAAGAGGGGGTTTACCCTGAACAGCAGAACATGGACTCCTGTCTGGTCCAGGAGGAACCACAGCCTCCACAGATTAAAGAGGAACAAGAGGAGCTACTTCTAAGACCAGACGAGGGGTGGACATTACAAGCAGTGAAAAGTGAAGATGGTGGTTTAACTGTATGCTGTATGTTTGTAATATTATGGACTTGTATGTGGGGATTGGTTCTAGTCAAACAATGTTAATTTCTCCCTTGTGGTCTTGGCTCAAAAAACAACAACTTTACAGTAGTAATAGTTGTCTCTGTTTAATTCACCAGACAACAGCCTCTCAAAATGTACATATACTCAATCAGGAGCTATGTTCGTGTCATTAAAAATGCAGTGAGCAATGCATTGTTTGAGAGTTTCAGATTCTCAACAAAGTAGCAACCATGAACAAGGATATGTGTAGGATTAAGAAACTTGATATTGTGACATTGTCACAACAAAGTAATTTTGATTGGTATGTGAACTTACACTGGAAACAAAATCTTGATCAAAAAGTCAGATTTTGTTCCAACAACAAAATGGCTTACAAATACTTTTTCAAGCATTTAATGAGTCTGTCACATTTTATCTTTTGTCTAGACATCCTGCACCTCCCTTTGTTCAAAGAGGGGGTTTACACTGAACAGCAGAACATGGTCCATGAGGAACCACAGCCTCCACAGATTAAAGAGGAACAAGAGGAGCTACTTCTAAGACCAGATGAGGGGTTTACATTACTAGCAGTGACAAGTGAAGATGATGGTGAAAACAGAGAGACATCGGCTGTAACCATCACCTCAGCGGAACACACAGAAACAACTGATGCAAATTACTGTGGAACAGCACAACCTTTGTGTAAAGAGCATATTTCCACTGAACAACAGGTAACAAACTACTGTCTGGTCAAGGAGGAACTACAGGAGTTACTTCAAAGACCAGCAGAGGGATTGACAGCAATAACACAAAACGAGCAGAATATGAACTCCAGTCCGGTCCGGCCTCCACAGATTAAAGAGGAAAAGGAGGAGCTACTTCTAAGACCAGATGAGGGGTTGACATTTCTAGCAGTGAAAAGGGAAGATGATGGTGGAAACAGAGAGAAAGAACCTGTAGCCAGAGCTGACCACATGAAAACACAAACTGTTGTAGAAGAACCACAACCAACTAGTAATTCACACTGTTCTGAATCTGACACTGACAACAGTGATGAGTGGGAGGAGACCAAAGAATACCAGCCAGCCAATATGGAAGGACAAAGCTTGTCTTTGAGTAAGAACCTGGTCCAGGACCTGAAATCACCAACACAAGTGAAGCGTCACAAAGAGAAGAATGTCTTTAATTGTAAAGACTGTGACAAGCAGTTTACTTCTAAGGCAAAACTGAAGTTTCACACAATGACTCATACAGGGGAATACCCTTTTAATTGTACAGTTTGTGGTAGAGGCTGTAGTACAAAGCTCAATCTAAAATCACACATGTTGAGTCACACAGGTGAAAAGCCCTATACCTGCACAATTTGTGGCAAAGGTTGTAGTCATAAGGGTGATCTGAATAGACACATGCAGACTCATACTGGGAAAAGGCCCTTTACTTGCACAGTTTGTGGCAAAGGTTTTAGTCAAAAGGGTGATCTGAATAGACACACGGTGACTCACACAGGGGAAAAGTCCTTCACTTGCACAGTTTGTGGCAAAGGTTTTAGTCGCAAGGGTAATTTAAAAACACACACGAGGACACATACAGAGGGGGAACATGAACCTATGGAGATTTGAGGATTCGTATAGAGAAGCATGCTTTGGAAACCTTTCTACAAACCCTGCCAAATACAAATGCTGTCTATGAACAATATGAGCAATGCATTCATGAATATGCACACAATATCCTAATTAAGCAATGATTTGCTGACAAGCTGCTCTTGAATGTCAAATGAGTATGAGGTCCACTGTATCCAACTGTGTTTTGTAAAGGCAATTATTTAAATGATTATACCTGGAACCCCTTTTCTTAAATAAATGGTTCACAGCAGTTTTTTTCTGTGTACATCATTACAGGACAGTTATCAACATCCTGTAATTCTTTCAACTGTTTAACCTTCCCCACAATTGATTGATCAATTAGACCGATTTTAGACAGACATCTAATAGCAGACTATTGCTCTCTGGCCACAGCTGGGAGTGGACTGTCAGGTGTGGATGCCACTCTACTATGTGAGTGGGAAAACACGTTTTTAGATCTGCTATTGTTTTACACCTGTATGTCTCAACATTACAATGGTGGGCGTTGTCTCATACATCTGGACCATACTGATGCTTTGCTACTGAACTTGCCCTCATTGCATGTTTTAACATTACAACGGTGGGCGTTGCCTCAACTGTCATTACTCTGCAGATTGTATATCAGCTATTTTGAGGAATCAACAGTTCCGAAAAGCAGAGAACAACCGGGTGCTCAAGGGAGATAAAATCGTATAGTAAAAATGTATGTGTTGCTTCTAGTATCAGTGGGATTAAAATATTGTAGAAAAAAGAAGTTGAGATCCGAGCACTCGAGGAGATTAAAATAAAACAACGTTTATTTATCTAAAACCAAAAACAATGTTTCGACCTTACAGTCTTCATCAGGGCAAGAACTGAGGCCTACATCAATGGTATCAATGGTAATGAAGACCACACCACTAGGGATGGGTATCGTTCACCTTTTAAAAGATACGATACCTTTTTCGATACCTGGGAATCGATACGATACCTTTTTTGATACATGGTAATCGATATGATACCTTTTTCGATACATTTTATTTATTATTATTATTATTTGCCTTTTTCTATGGGCTATTTTATAGACGTTGGATCATTATCATAATAATAAACATTATAGGCTATTCTCGGCTATTTTCACAGTAACAAGTGTAGCCTACTAAAGCAGTCAATAAACTTTCAGTAGCCCAACTGTTACAGATGCGACCGGCAAGGGGTGCATTCAAAAGTATCGAAACAAGGTATTGTTAGTTTTTACGTGAAACGATACTCGATAGTATCGACGTCAGTGAATCGATACCATAAAAAGTACTGCTGACGATACCCAACCCTAAACACCACTTCACACATTCACACCATGTCCATGTAGAAATCTACCGCAATGCAAAATATTTCATCATGCTTTACTATGCATAAACCTTTCAGTGCAATGTGAACCATTGAGACACCAATATCACCACCATGGAGGGGAGTGTTGTTAAATACACTTAGTTGCATTGTGTCCAGGTTACACAGCCTGCTATGATGACGACTGCACACAGCGTGTATTTGCCAAACAGGCAATTGCTCTGCTTTGACATTTGTCTAAAAGTCAAATTGGCAATACAAACAATATCTTTAATTCAAAGACAGCATCATGTATTGACTGACTTTTGATTGATTGATTGAAGACTTTATTAGAAGTTTGCATAGTAAAAGGTAAAGTTTCATGACGGTACAGCTCACAGTGTACTACAGTCTCCCTAACCCTAATGGGATTTGTTTAACATAGCTTTTGATGACTAGGACTAACAGGACAGAGATGCAATACATTTTAATCCTGTAAAGCTAAATCTATATCTATATTGGAAAGTGGGCTAATATAGGTTTCATAAAAAAAAATATATATATATATATATATATATATATATATATATATATATATATATATATATATATACAGGCTTATATTGGCAGCTATAGTTCATATAACTGCTTGTGTAACCTTTCTCCCAAATCAATGCAGTCATGTAGTTTTGTATCCTCTATTTTCTGCGGACAAGTTATAAATCATCCTAGATACTGATGGTAAGCTAATCCAATACAACATACATAGGCTATGAATTAGATTACTAAATAGGTCAAATGTTTCAACAAGTGTATTTCCATTCTCAACCTAAATGGATTAATGTGGTGCCTATGTCACAACACAAATATGTCCAAGCAAAAAGTATGCTTTGCAGACACTTGGCAAGTGCTTTCTTCAGTCTTGTCAATCATAAACATGGTTCATTAAACTGTAAATGTGCAACATGAACTGCCACCTTTGGCCTGAACTGCGCCACCCCCCCCCCCCCCCCCCCCCCCAAATCTTTGAAAAAAAAATGTTTTTGAAAAAAAAAATGTTTTTTTTTTTGTGATGACGTCACAATCGGCAGATGCCGTCACAATCGGCAGCAAATCTGAACAGCCTGTTTTGAGAACCCGTGGGATACTTTTAACCTTCGCCTGCTCAAAACCAGAGAAAGACACGACGGTCAGAAATGGGACTTTGTGAGGATAGAAGGTGCTAGTGGGACCCCAAAAAAAGGTTTTAAAATAGGAAAAGTTAAATTTCACGGTGTATCACCTTTAATACAGACACTGGACGCCTTGGTCAATGAGCGACTATCTGCAGCTGCTGAAGAGATATTTGGGACCGTTGGACAAATTGTAACAGAGTATGAGGAAGAAGCTTTGTCCTTGAAGCAAGACATTGACAGAAAAAGCAGACTACTGGATATGGTTTTGAAACCGTACATCAAGTTATACAGAGCAGGTTGGTACTATTACTCATTTATCCACGATAATATGTGGTTTAACTGTATGCAATTATTGATATTATGTTTGTAATATCCATTATGGACTTGTTTGTGGGGATTGGTTCTAGTCAAACGATGTTAATTCCTCCCTTGTGGTCTGGGCTAAAAAAACAACAACTTTGTAGTAGTAATAGTTTTCTCTGTTGAATTCACCAGACAAGCCTCTCAAAATGTACAGATACTTAATCAGGAGATCTAACAGTGCTATTTTGTATGTTTGTGCCAAAAATGCAGTGAGCAATACACTGTTTGAGAGTTTCAGATTCTCAAGACGAAGTAGCAACCATGAACAAGGATTTGTGTAGAACACAATGTGTGTGGACACATATACATTTCAAGCATTTAATGACTCTGTCTCATTTTATCTTTTGTCTAGACATCCTGCACCTCCCTTTGTTCAAAGAGGGGGTTTACCCTGAACAGCAGAACATGGACTCCTGTCTGGTCCAGGAGGAACCACAGCCTCCACAGATTAAAGAGGAACAAGAGGAGCTACTTCTAAGACCAGACGAGGGGTGGACATTACAAGCAGTGAAAAGTGAAGATGGTGGTGAAAACGGAGAGACAGCAGCTGTAACCAGCACCTCAGCGGAACACAAAGAAACAACTGATGCAAATTACTGTGGAACAGCACAACCTTTGTGTAAGGAGCATATTTCCATTGAACAACGGGAAAATAATTATTGTCTGGTCAAGGAGGAACTACATGAGTTACTTCAAAGACCAGCAGAGGGATTGACGGCAACAACACAAAATGAGCAGTATATGAACTCCACTCCGGTCCAGCCTCCACAGATTAAAGAGGAAAAGGAGGAGCTACTTCTAAGACCAGATGAGGGGTTGACATTTCTAGCAGTGAAAAGGGAAGTTGATGGTGAAAACACAGAGAAAGAACCTGTAGTCACAGCTGACCACATGAAAACACAAACTGGTGTAGAAGAATGTGCACCACAACCAACTAGTGATTCACACTGTTCTGAATCTGACACTGAAGACAGTGATGAGTGGGAGGAAACCAAAGAATACCAGCCAGCCAATATGGAAGGAAAAAGATTGCCTTTGAGTAAGAACCTGACCCAGAACCTGAAATCACAAAAACAAGTGAAGCGTCACACAGAGAAGAATGTCTTTAATTGTAAAGACTGTGACAAGAAGTTTACTTCCAAGGCCAATCTGAAGGTTCACACAATGACTCATACAGGGGAATACCCTTTTAATTGTACAGTTTGTGGTAGAGGCTGTAGTACAAAGCGTGATCTGAAAAGACACATGATGACTCATACAGGGGAAAAACCCTTTACTTGTACAATTTGTGGCGAAGGTTGTAGTACAACGTTCAATCTAAAAAAACACACAATGACTCACACAGGTGAAAAGCCCTATACTTGCACAGTTTGTGGCAAAGGTTGTAGTCTAAAAGCTAATCTAAAAACACACATGATGTCTCATACAGGGGAAAAACCCTATGCCTGCACAATTTGTGGCAAAGGTTTTAGTCAAAAGGGTGATCTGAATAGACACATGGTGACTCATACAAGGGAAAAGCCCTTTACTTGCACAGTTTGTGCCAAAGGTTTTAGTCACAAGTGGAATTTAAACAAACACATGAGGACGCATACAGAAGGGGAACATGAACCTATGGCGATTTGAAGATTCATATAGAGAATCATGCTTCGGAAACCTTTCTGCAAACCCTGCCAAATACAAATGCTGTTCATGTCTATGAACAATATGAGCAATGCATTCATGAATATGCATACCGGTACAATATCCTTGAGCAATGGTGTGCTGACAATTGATTGAGACATCAATATCACTACCATGGAGGGGGAGAACAAACAAGTATGTTGATGTTGATGTTAAATATATTTAGTTTATTTGTGTCCATGCAGGCAGCCTGCTGTGATGACCACTGCACACAGACACCCCTGTGAATGATTGTTTTTGCAATTTCTCTGCTTTGGCATGAGCAAATGTCTAAAGTTCAAATTGGGCAACGCAAACAATAGCTTTAATCCAAAGACAGCATTGTGTATTGGCTGACATTGTACTGCAGCTGAAGTTAGTTGAACATAACATTCTCCCTAACCATAATGGGATTTGTTAAAGTAGCTTTGATGACTGAGACTATTTGGACAAGGCCAGAGATGCAATGCATTTTAATCCTGTAAAGTTAAATATATATTTAGTTTACTGAATGTAATTATTCCAACTAAATCTTAGCCCACAGTCAATACATTGTTAGATCCCATATCTTAGTTTAAGCATTGCTAAGGTAGGCTAATATAGGTTTCCCATAAATGCATACAGGCTTATATTGGCAGCTATAGTTCATATAACTGCTTGTGTAACCTTTCTCCCAAATAAAAATGCAGTCACGCATTTTTTCTGCAGTGAAAATCCTTATTAATCCTTGTTAATTCGACCCTGCAAGATTCAAGTGGACAAGTTATATATCATCCTATATACTGATGGTTGAGTTTATAAAAATAAATAAAAAATAAATAAACAGATATAGGCTATACAATATTTATTATGACTAAATCAGCCAAATGTTTCAACAATTGAATTCAAGTGTATGTCACAATCTTTGTCCGAACACAAACATGTCCAAGCAAAAACGATGCTTTGCAGACACTTGGCAAGTGCTTTCTTCAGTCTTGTCAATCATAAACATGGTTCATTAAACTGTAAATGTGCAACATAAACTGCCACAAATTACAGCAGTCAAGTTGTGTGTAAAATGTGTATTTTGTATGGGAGAGTTTAATGTTGTTCAAAAGTACAGGGACTTGAAGAGTTCAATTATTGGCCAGTTTCTATCTATCATGTGCCCCGCCCCCTCCTCTGATTGGGCCATCAGACTTGTCTGTGAGTATTTAACAGAACTCTGTTCAAGCTTTGCCACACCTTAGTCTCTGCAAGACTACTGGCTTCACATGTTTGGTTTGTCACAGAAACTCTGAGCTAGCTTTGAGAAATGGCTTTACTACAAACACTGGAGGCCTTGGTCAATGAGCGACTATCTGCAGCTGCTGAAGAGATATTTCGGACCGTTGGACAAATTGTAACAGAGTATGAGGATGAAGCTTTGTCATTGAAGCAAGAAATTGACCGCAAAAGCAGACTACTGGATATGGTTTTGAAACCGTACATCAAGTTATACAGAGCAGGTTGGTACTAATACTCATTAATAGTCAATACTATAACTGTATGCAATTAGTGATACGTTGTTGTTTGTGGGGATTAGTTCTAGTTAAGTAATTATTCTCTGGGATATAAAAATAAATAAAAATAATAATAACAACCTTTGAATAGTTTTCTCTGTTTATTTCACCAGACAAGCAGCCTTTCAGAATGTACAGATTCAATAAGGAGCTTCTAACAGTGCTGTGTTGTTTGTGCCATTTTGAAAACATCTAAAACAACAACACTCTCAGAATGTGCAGATACTCAATCAGGGGCTTCTAACAGTGCTGTTGTGTGTTTGTGCCATTTGAGAGTTTCTCTCAAGACAGTAGAAGTAGTAAATACTACATTAAAATGGTTGCATCTGATAACATATATCCATAAACAATGATATGTGTAGGATTTAGAAACTTGGTATTGTGACATTTTAAAGGTCAAAATCAAGTTTTTTGTTTCACATAATGTGAGCTCACACTAGAAACAAAACCTTGGTCAAAACAGACAGATATTCCAGCAACATAATTTCTTATGAATAGCAGAGCTACAAAATATGTAACACCACATGTCTCATTTTATCTTACTCTAGACATCCTGCACCTCCCGTTGTTTAACAAGGGGGTTTACAATGAACAGCAGAACATGAACTCCACTCTGGTCCAGGAGAAACCACAGCCTGCACAGATTAAAGAGGAACAAGAGGAGCTACTTCTAAGACCAGACGAGCGGTTGACATTACTAGCAGTGAAAAGTGAAGATGAAGGTGAAAACAGAGAGGCGGCGACTGTGAACATCAACTCAGCAGAACACACAGAAACACCTGATGCAAATTACTGTGGGACAGCACAACCTTTGTGTAAGGAGCATATTTCCACTGAAATGCAGGAGAAGAACTACTGTCTGGTCAAGGAGGAACCAGAGCCTCTAAAGATAAAAAAGGAACTACAGAAGAAGGGATTGACAGCAATAACACAAAATGAACAGAATATGAACTCCAGTCCGGTCCAGCCTCCACAGATTAAAGAGGAAAAGGAGGAGCTACTTCTAAGACCAGATGAGGGGTTGACATTTCTAGCAGTGAAAAGGGAAGATGGTGGTGAAAACAGAGAGAAAGAACCTGTAGCCATCCCCTCAGCTGACCACATGAAAACACAAACTGGTGTAGAAGAACCTCAACCAACTAGTAATTCACACTGTTCTGAATCTGACACTGAAGACAGTGATGAGTGGGGGGAGATCGAAGAATACCAGCCAGCCAATATGGAAGGACAAAGCTTGTCTTTGGGTAAGAACCTGGTCCAGGACCTGAAATCACCAACACAAGTGAAGCGTCACAAAGAGAAGAACATCTTTAATTGTAAAGACTGTGGCAAGAAGTTTACTTCTAAGGCCAGTCTTAGGTTTCACGCCATGACTCACACAGGGGAATACCCCTTTAATTGCACAGTTTGTGGTAGAGGCTGTAGTACAAAGCGTTATCTGAAAAGACACATGATGTCCCATTCAGGGGAAAAACCCTTTACTTGTACAGTGTGTGACAAAGGTTTTAGTCTAAAGGGTGATCTGAAAAAACACATGTTGACTCACACAGACGAGAAGCCCTATACTTGCACAATTTGTGGAAAAGGTTGTATTCTAAAGGGTGTTCTGAAAACACACATGATGTCTCATACAGGGGAAAAACCCCTTACTTGTACATTTTGTGGCAAAGGTTTTAGTCTAAAGGGTGATCTGAAAAGACACATTAGGACTCATACAGGCGAGAAGCCCTTTACTTGTACAGTGTGTGGCAACGGTTTTAGTCAAATGGTCGGTCTGAAAACACACATGAGGACTCATACAGGGGAAAAACCCTTTACTTGCACAGTTTGTGGTAAAGGCTGTAGTAGAAAATGTAATCTAAAATCACACATGTTGAGTCACACAGGTGAAAAGCCCTATGCTTGCACAATTTGTGGCAAAGGTTTTAGTCAAAAACGTGATCTGAATAGACACATGGTGACTCATACAGGGGAAAAGCCCTTTACTTGCACAGTTTGCGGCAAAGGTTTTAGTCTCACGGGTAATTTAAACAAACACATGAGGAAACATACGGAGGGGGAACATGAACCTATGGAGGTTTGAGGATTCGTATAGAGAAGCATGTTTTGGAAACAGTTTTGCAAACCCTGCCAAATACAAATGCTGTTTATGTCTATGAAAAATGCATTCATGAATATGCATACAATATCCCAATTGAGCAATGGTGTGCTGACAAGCTGCTATTTTTTTACACATTGCATGTTGTTAGGAATGTCAAATGAGGATGATGTCTACTGTAACTGTCTTTTGTAAAGGCAATTATTTACTCGGTTATGCCTGGAACCAATTTCTTAAATGAATGATTCACAGCTGTTTTGTTTTCCTTCTGTGTTCATTACAGGACAGTTATCAACATGCTTTTATTCTTTCAACTGTTTAACTTTCCCCACAATAGAGGGTATGCACATACATAAAGTGAATGGCAGATCGAGTGGCAAAGTGAGTTTAACTTTATTTAATGCAATCAGATAGGACTTTTCTGTTTGGATGTATGGGCTGTCAAGGCAATAAAGTAGTTTTTGCCACAAAGTAGGCATTCCCGCATAACTTCCGGGTATGATGATGATGTCACACGCATATTGATTGATTAGACTGATTTTAAACGGACGTCTAATAGCAGACTATTGCTTTCTGTGATGACTCAGACGGACCAGCCAGTGATTCATAAAACATGTGATCCTGTGTAAAGCATCGTTATCTCAGGCAGTGCATCAGGCCACAGCTTAGAGACTGGGCCATGGACTGCTGGGTTAGGGATATCAACAGTAAGGCCCACATTCCATCAATGGTAATGAAGACCACACCACTTCACACATTCACACCTTGTCCATGTAGAAATCTACCGCAAATGGTTCCATCATGCATTACTAGCCCACTCATTCCTCAGATGGTATTCTAAATTAAAGCACAGTCTTTGTATAGAAACAAGATTGGTGATGGCGACAAAATACAATGATAAAATGTGTCTACTATGGCTAGTGGAATGTGGCATATAACTTAGACCAGGTGCAAAAAGGAGGGAATGAGACTTTACCCGTGGTGAAGGAGTTTAAGTATCTCAGGGTCTTGGTCACGAATGAGAGAAAGGGGAAAACGGAGAAGGAGATCGGAGCAGCAGGAGAGGTTTTGCAGTCACTAAATCGCACTGAAAAAAAGAGTTGAGCCGAAAGGCAAAGCTCTCTGTCTACCGCGCAATCTTCCTTCCTACTGAGACACACATGATGACTCACACAGGGGGAAAAGCCTTTAGCCTACTTGTACAGTTTGTGGCAAAGGTTGTAGTCACAAGAGTAATTTACAAACACATGAGGACTCATACGGAGGGGGAACATGAACCTATGGAGATTTGAAGATTCGTATAGAGCAGCATGCTTTGGAAACCTTTCTGCAAACCCTGCCAAATACAAATGCTGTCTATGTCTATGAAAACTATGAGCATTGCTTTCATGAATATGCACACAATATCCTAATTGAGCAATGGGCTGACAAGCTGCTCTTTTTTTTACACATGGCTGTAAATGATCTCAGGTGGTGCATCAGGCCACAGCTTAGAGTCTGGGTCATGGACTGCTGTGAAAACAAGCTTGTAGATCTGCTATTGTTCTACACCTGTATGTTTTAAGATTACCATGGTTGGTGTTGTCTCATACATCTGGACCATGCGGATGCTTTGGCCCTCGTCAACTTGACCTGGCTGCATGTGTTTAACAGGACAATGGTTGGCGTTGCCTCAACTGTCATTACTCTGTAAAGAGACACAGCAACTAGCAGATTATCTTTTTTTTATTACATTTTCCATCTTCAATCATATCCTGTCAATCATGGAAAGTGAAAATGTGTGATATCTCCACAATGGAACAATAAGCCCTGACCCCAAACTGTCAACAAGATGAAGCAAAAAAAATAAAGAAAAATAGAAAAGCTGGAGTTTGTAGGTGCAGGTGGACTGACTTTGATGTCATACCATCTAGCTTAATGTGGAATGGAAGTGACATGGAATTATTCAATATCAAAGTCTTAGGAGTGTGTCAAAAAATATTATTGAGCTCAAGTCTCCATGGTGTGAGTAATCAATACAAAAAAGTCATTTTGGGGGTGAACTACTCCTTTAAGCTCACGGACGACCCCATTTGCCATTGAGTCCTGGCACTGGGGCTGCCATCAATGGTAATGAGGACCACTTCACACGTTCACACCCTGTCCATGTAAAAGTCTACCGCAATGCTAATGGTTTCATCATGCTTTACTGCGCATAAACCTTTCAGTGCAATGTGAACCATTGAGACATCAATATCACCACCATGGAGGGGGAGAACAAACAATTATGTTGATGTTAAATATATTTAGTTTCTTTGTGTCCATGCAGGCAGCCTGCTGTGATGACCACTGCACACAGACACCCCTGTGAATGATTGTTTTTGCAATTGCTCTGCTTGAGCAAAAGTCTAAAGTTCAAATTGGGCACCGCAAACAATATTTTTAATCCAAAGACAGCATCATGTATTGACAGTGTACTGCAGCTGAAGTTAGTTGAACATAACATTCTCCCTAACCATAATGGGATTTGTTAAAGTAGCTTTGATGACTGAGACTATTTGGACAAGGCCCAGAGATGCAATGGATTTTAATCATGTAAAGTTAAATATATATTTAGTTTACTGAATGTAATTATTCCAACTAAATCTTAGCCCACAGTCAATACATTGTTAGATCCCATATCTTAGTTTAAGCATTGCTAAGGTAGGCTAATATAGGTTTCATAAATGCATACAGGCTTATATTGGCAGCTATAGTTCATATAACTGCTTGTGTAACCTTTCTCCCAAATAAAAACGCAGTCACGCAGTATTGGATCCTCTATTTTCTGCAGTGAAAATCCTTATTAATCCTTGTTAATTCGACCCTGCAAGATTCAAGCGGACAAGTTATATATCATCCTATATACTGATGGTTGAGTTTATAAAAATAAATACAAAATAAATAAACAGATATAGGCTATACAATATTTATTATGACTAAATCAGCCAAATGTTTCAACAATTGAATTCAAGTGTATGTCCATGTCACAATCTCTGTCGGAACACAAACTTGTCCTAGCAAAAAATATGCTTTACAGACAATTGGTGCTTTCTTCATAGGATATAGGCTATAAATTAGATTACTACATAGGTCAAATGTTTCAACAAGTGTATTTCCATTCTCAACCTAAATGGATTAATGTGGTGCCTATGTCACAACACAAACATGTCCAAGCAAAAATGATGCTTTGCAGACACTTGGCAAGTGCTTTCTTCAGTCTTGTCAATCAGACATATGGTTCATTATACTGTAAATGTGCAAAATAAACTGCCACAAATTACAGCAGTCAAGTTGTGTGTAAAATGTGTATTTTGTATGGGAGAGTTTAATGTTGTTCAAAAGTACAGGGACTTAAAGAGTTCAACTATTGGCCAGTTTCTATCTATCATGTGCCCCGCCCCCTCCTCTGATTGGGCCATCATACTTGTCTGTGAGTATTTAACAGAACTCTGTTCAAGCTTTGCCACACCTTAGTCTCTGCTAGACTACTTGCTTCACGTGTTTGGTTTGTCACAGAAACTCTGAGCTAGCTTTGAGAAATGGCATTACTACAAACACTGGAGGCCTTGGTCAATGAGCGACTATCTGCAGCTGCTGAAGAGATATTTGGGACCGTTGGACAAATTGTAACCGAGTATGAGGATGAAGCTTTGTCCTTGAAGCAAGAAATTGACCGCAAAAGCAGACTACTGGATATGGTTTTGAAACCGTACATCAAGTTATACAGAGCAGGTTGGTACTATTACTCATTTATCTACAATAATATGTGGTTTAACTGTATGCTGTATGTTTGTAATATTATGGACTTGTATGTGGGGATTGGTTCTAGTCAAACAATGTTAATTTCTCCCTTGTGGTCTTGGCTCAAAAAACAACAACTTTACAGTAGTAATAGTTGTCTCTGTTTAATTCACCAGACAACAGCCTCTCAAAATGTACATATACTCAATCAGGAGCTATGTTCGTGTCATTAAAAATGCAGTGAGCAATGCATTGTTTGAGAGTTTCAGATTCTCAACAAAGTAGCAACCATGAACAAGGATATGTGTAGGATTAAGAAACTTGATATTGTGACATTGTCACAACAAAGTAATTTTGATTGGTATGTGAACTTACACTGGAAACAAAATCTTGATCAAAAAGTCAGATTTTGTTCCAACAACAAAATGGCTTACAAATACTTTTTCAAGCATTTAATGAGTCTGTCACATTTTATCTTTTGTCTAGACATCCTGCACCTCCCTTTGTTCAAAGAGGGGGTTTACACTGAACAGCAGAACATGGTCCATGAGGAACCACAGCCTCCACAGATTAAAGAGGAACAAGAGGAGCTACTTCTAAGACCAGATGAGGGGTTTACATTACTAGCAGTGACAAGTGAAGATGATGGTGAAAACAGAGAGACATCGGCTGTAACCATCACCTCAGCGGAACACACAGAAACAACTGATGCAAATTACTGTGGAACAGCACAACCTTTGTGTAAAGAGCATATTTCCACTGAACAACAGGTAACAAACTACTGTCTGGTCAAGGAGGAACTACAGGAGCTACTTCTAAGACCAGATGAGGGGTTGACATTTCTAGCAGTGAAAAGGGAAGATGATGGTGGAAACAGAGAGAAAGAACCTGTAGCCAGAGCTGACCACATGAAAACACAAACTGTTGTAGAAGAACCACAACCAACTAGTAATTCACACTGTTCTGAATCTGACACTGACAACAGTGATGAGTGGGAGGAGACCAAAGAATACCAGCCAGCCAATATGGAAGGACAAAGCTTGTCTTTGAGTAAGAACCTGGTCCAGGACCTGAAATCACCAACACAAGTGAAGCGTCACAAAGAGAAGAATGTCTTTAATTGTAAAGACTGTGACAAGCAGTTTACTTCTAAGGCAAAACTGAAGTTTCACACAATGACTCATACAGGGGAATACCCTTTTAATTGTACAGTTTGTGGTAGAGGCTGTAGTACAAAGCTCAATCTAAAATCACACATGTTGAGTCACACAGGTGAAAAGCCCTATACCTGCACAATTTGTGGCAAAGGTTGTAGTCATAAGGGTGATCTGAATAGACACATGCGGACTCATACTGGGAAAAGGCCCTTTACTTGCACAGTTTGTGGCAAAGGTTTTAGTCAAAAGGGTGATCTGAATAGACACACGGTGACTCACACAGGGGAAAAGTCCTTCACTTGCACAGTTTGTGGCAAAGGTTTTAGTCGCAAGGGTAATTTAAAAACACACACGAGGACACATACAGAGGGGGAACATGAACCTATGGAGATTTGAGGATTCGTATAGAGAAGCATGCTTTGGAAACCTTTCTACAAACCCTGCCAAATACAAATGCTGTCTATGAACAATATGAGCAATGCATTCATGAATATGCACACAATATCCTAATTAAGCAATGATTTGCTGACAAGCTGCTCTTGAATGTCAAATGAGTATGAGGTCCACTGTATCCAACTGTGTTTTGTAAAGGCAATTATTTAAATGATTATACCTGGAACCCCTTTTCTTAAATAAATGGTTCACAGCAGTTTTTTTCTGTGTACATCATTACAGGACAGTTATCAACATCCTGTAATTCTTTCAACTGTTTAACCTTCCCCACAATTGATTGATCAATTAGACCGATTTTAGACAGACATCTAATAGCAGACTATTGCTCTCTGGCCACAGCTGGGAGTGGACTGTCAGGTGTGGATGCCACTCTACTATGTGAGTGGGAAAACACGTTTTTAGATCTGCTATTGTTTTACACCTGTATGTCTCAACATTACAATGGTGGGCGTTGTCTCATACATCTGGACCATACTGATGCTTTGCTACTGAACTTGCCCTCATTGCATGTTTTAACATTACAACGGTGGGCGTTGCCTCAACTGTCATTACTCTGCAGATTGTATATCAGCTATTTTGAGGAATCAACAGTTCCGAAAAGCAGAGAACAACCGGGTGCTCAAGGGAGATAAAATCGTATAGTAAAAATGTATGTGGTGCTTTTATCAGTGGGATTAAAATATTGTAGAAAAAAGAAGTTGAGATCCGAGCACTCGAGGAGATTAAAATAAAACAACGTTTATTTATCTAAAACCAAAAACAATGTTTCGACCTTACAGTCTTCATCAGGGCAAGAACTGAGGCCTACATCAATGGTATCAATGGTAATGAAGACCACACCACTAGGGATGGGTATCGTTCACCTTTTAAAAGATACGATACCTTTTTCGATACCTGGGAATCGATACGATACCTTTTTTGATACATGGTAATCGATATGATACCTTTTTCGATACATTTTATTTATTATTATTATTATTTGCCTTTTTCTATGGGCTATTTTATAGACGTTGGATCATTATCATAATAATACACATTATAGGCTATTCTCGGCTATTTTCACAGTAACAAGTGTAGCCTACTAAAGCAGTCAATAAACTTTCAGTAGCCCAACTGTTACAGATGCGACCGGCAAGGGGTGCATTCAAAAGTATCGAAACAAGGTATTGTTAGTTTTTACGTGAAACGATACTCGATAGTATCGACGTCAGTGAATCGATACCATAAAAAGTACTGCTGACGATACCCAACCCTAAACACCACTTCACACATTCACACCATGTCCATGTAGAAATCTACCGCAATGCAAAATATTTCATCATGCTTTACTATGCATAAACCTTTCAGTGCAATGTGAACCATTGAGACACCAATATCACCACCATGGAGGGGAGTGTTGTTAAATACACTTAGTTGCATTGTGTCCAGGTTACACAGCCTGCTATGATGACGACTGCACACAGCGTGTATTTGCCAAACAGGCAATTGCTCTGCTTTGACATTTGTCTAAAAGTCAAATTGGCAATACAAACAATATCTTTAATTCAAAGACAGCATCATGTATTGACTGACTTTTGATTGATTGATTGAAGACTTTATTAGAAGTTTGCATTGGAAAAGGTACAGTTTCATGACGGTACAGCTCACAGTGTACTACAGTCTCCCTAACCCTAATGGGATTTGTTTAACATAGCTTTTGATGACTAGGACTAACAGGACAGAGATGCAATACATTTTAATCCTGTAAAGCTAAATCTATATTTAGTGTACTGCTCTGACTAAGAACCAAGCTTATTAAAACAACATGTATTCCAATTAAATCTTAGCCCACAGTCAATAATTGTTAGATCCCATATCTTAGTTTAAGAATTGGAAAGTGGGCTGATATAGGTTTCATATTTTTTTATACAAGCTTATATTGGCAGCTATAGTTCATATAACTCTTTCTCCCAAATCAAAACGCAGTCATGCAGTTTTGGATCATCTATTTTCTGCAGCCAAATTCCTTATTAACTCATTCCCTGCCAGGCCCGATAGTCCCGAGATTATTCCAATGTCTTTCCTCGCCAGGCCCGATAGTCCCGAGAATTAAAAAAACATTTTTTTGACCCCCAAAAATGGAGTAGGCATGATAGCAATCGCGAAATTGCATGTTTAACCCCCATAGCAACCCCATCTTTCAAGCATGGCAGCCATTTTGGCAGCCATCTTTGTTAAACATAGTGGCTGTTATCTCATGAATGCCTGAACGGATTTCCATTCGGATTTTTTTGTTTGAAAGCTGTGAGCAATGTGGACACACGTGGTGCATTATCTAGGCATGGGTGTGCATGATCCGTGCACACCCAATTACATGGAAGTCTATGGAGACGAATGGCAGGTGGGAGTACGGAGGTATGTTAAAATGGCGGTCAATGTGTTAAGCCTTGTTAATTCAACCCTGCAAGATTAAAGCGGGCAAGTTATATAATCATCCTAGATACTGATGGTTAAGCTTATCCAATATAACAAAACAAAAAACAAACAGATATAGGATACACTAGATTACTAAATCAGACAAATATTTCAACATTTGCATTAAAGTGTATTTCCATTCCCAAACTAAATGGATTAATGCGGTGCCTATGTCACAACAAAAACATATCCAAGAAAAAAATATGCTTTGCATACACTTGGCAAGTGCTTTCTTCCGTCTTGTCAATCATAAACAATTCTCTTTCTAACTCTTTCTCCCAAATCAAAACGCAGTCATGCAGTTTTGGATCATCTATTTTCTGCAGCCAAATACCTTATTACGCCTTGTTAATTCAACCCTGCAAGATTAAAGCGGACACGTTATATATCATCCTAGATACTGATGGTTAAACTTATCCAATACAACAAAACAAAATGTTTCAACAATTGCATGCAAGTGTATTTCCAATCCCAACCTAAATGGATTAATGTGGTGCCTAAGTCACAACACAAACATGTCCAAGCAAAAATTATGCTTTGCAGAACACTTGGCAAGGGCTTTTTTCAATATTGTCATAACATCATAAACATGGTTCATTATACTGTAAATGTGCAGTTGGCCCTCGTCAACTTGACCTGGCTGCATACATTACAATTGCCTCAACTGTCATTACTATGTAAAGAGACATTCACAGAAACTAGCTGTTTATCGTTTTGTATTTCATTTTCTATCTTCAATCAAATCCTGTAAATGAGGTGAAAAACAGTGAAAACATGGAAAGTGAAAATGTGTGATATCTCCACAATTCTCCACATCTTGTCAACAAGATGAAGCAAAAAATATCATAGAAAAGGTGGAGTTTATAGGTGCAGCTGGACCGACTTTGATGTCATACTCATAACATCTGACTTATTGTGGAACATTTGCCAAAAAGAGCATAGATTGTATATCGACTATTTGGGGGGATCAACAGTAAGGCCCACATTCCATCAATGGCAATGAAGACCACACCACTTCAGACATTCACACCTTGTCCATGTAGAAATGCTAATGGTTTCACCAGGCTTTACTGCGCATAAACCTTTCAGTGCAATGTGAACCATTGAGACATCATTGGTTCTCAGGCAGTGCATCAGGCCACAGCTTAGAGACTGGGCCATGGACTGCTGGGTTAGGGATATCAACAGTAAGGCCCACATTCCATCAATGGTAATGAAGACCACACCACTTCACACATTCACACCTTGTCCATGTAGAAATCTACCGCAAATGGTTCCATCATGCATTACTAGCCCACTCATTCCTCAGATGGTATTCTAAATTAAAGCACAGTCTTTGTATAGAAACAAGATTGGTGATGGCGACAAAATACAATGATAAAATGTGTCTACTATGGCTAGTGGAATGTGGCATATAACTTAGACCAGGTGCAAAAAGGAGGGAATGAGACTTTACCCGTGGTGAAGGAGTTTAAGTATCTCAGGGTCTTGGTCACGAATGAGAGAAAGGGGAAAACGGAGAAGGAGATCGGAGCAGCAGGAGAGGTTTTGCAGTCACTAAATCGCACTGAAAAAAAGAGTTGAGCCGAAAGGCAAAGCTCTCTGTCTACCGCGCAATCTTCCTTCCTACTGAGACACACATGATGACTCACACAGGGGGAAATGCCTTTAGCCTACTTGTACAGTTTGTGGCAAAGGTTGTAGTCACAAGAGTAATTTACAAACACATGAGGACTCATACGGAGGGGGAACATGAACCTATGGAGATTTGAAGATTCGTATAGAGCAGCATGCTTTGGAAACCTTTCTGCAAACCCTGCCAAATACAAATGCTGTCTATGTGCATTGCTTTCATGAATATGCACACAATATCCTAATTGAGCAATGGGCTGACAAGCTGCTCTTTTTTTTACACATGGCTGTAAATGATCTCAGGTGGTGCATCAGGACCACAGCTTAGAGTCTGGGTCATGGACTGCTGTGAAAACAAGCTTGTAGATCTGCTATTGTTCTACACCTGTATGTTTTAAGATTACCATGGTTGGTGTTGTCTCATACATCTGGACCATGCGGATGCTTTGGCCCTCGTCAACTTGACCTGGCTGCATGTGTTTAACAGGACAATGGTTGGCGTTGCCTCAACTGTCATTACTCTGTAAAGAGACACAGCAACTAGCAGATTATCTTTTTTTTATTACATTTTCCATCTTCAATCATATCCTGTCAATCATGGAAAGTGAAAATGTGTGATATCTCCACAATGGAACAATAAGCCCTGACCCCAAACTGTCAACAAGATGAAGCAAAAAAAATAAATAAAAAATAGAAAAGCTGGAGTTTGTAGGTGCAGGTGGACTGACTTTGATGTCATACCATCTAGCTTAATGTGGAATGGAAGTGACATGGAATTATTCAATATCAAAGTCTTAGGAGTGTGTCAAAAATATTATTGAGCTCAAGTCTCCATGGTGTGAGTAATCAATACAAAAAAGTCATTTTGGGGGTGAACTACTCCTTTAAGCTCACGGACGGCCCCATTTGCCATTGAGTCCTGGCACTGGGGCTGCCATCAATGGTAATGAAGACCACTTCACACGTTCACACCCTGTCCATGTAAAAGTCTACCGCAATGCTAATGGTTTCATCATGCTTACTGTGCATAAACCTTTCAGTGCAATGTGAACCATTGAGACATCAATATCACCAACATGGAGGGGGAGAACAAACAATTATGTTGATGTTAAATATATTTAGTTTCTTTGTGTCCATGCAGGCAGCCTGCTGTGATGACCACTGCACACAGACACCCCTGTGAATGATTGTTTTTGCAATTGCTCTGCTTGAGCAAAAGTCTAAAGTTCAAATTGGGCAACGCAAACAATAGCTTTAATCCAAAGACAGCATCATGTATTGACAGTGTACTGCAGCTGAAGTTAGTTGAACATAACATTCTCCCTAACCATAATGGGATTTGTTAAAGTAGCTTTGATGACTGAGGCTATTTGGACAAGGCCCAGAGATGCAATGGATTTTAATCATGTAAAGTTAAATATATATTTAGTTTACTGAATGTAATTTTCCAACTAAATCTTAGCCCCCAGTCAATACATTGTTAGATCCCATATCTTAGTTTAAGCATTGCTAAGGTAGGCTAATATAGGTTTCATAAATGCATACAGGCTTATATTGGCAGCTATAGTTCATATAACTGCTTGTGTAACCTTTCTCCCAAATAAAAATGCAGTCACGCAGTATTGGATCCTCTATTTTCTGCAGTGAAAATCCTTATTAATCCTTGTTAATTCGACCCTGCAAGATTCAAGCGGACAAGTTATATATCATCCTATATACTGATGGTTGAGTTTATAAAAATAAAAATAAATAAATAAACAGATATAGGCTATAAAATATTTATTATGACTAAATCAGCCAAATGTTTCAACAATTGAATTCAAGTGTATGTCCATGTCACACTCTCTGTCGGAACACAAACGTGTCCTAGCAAAAAATATGCTTTACAGACAATTGGTGCTTTCTTCATAGGATATAGGCTATAAATTAGATTACTACATAGGTCAAATGTTTCAACAAGTGTATTTCCATTCTCAACCTAAATGGATTAATGTGGTGCCTATGTCACAACACAAACATGTCCAAGCAAAAATGATGCTTTGTAGACACTTGGCAAGTGCTTTCTTCAGTCTTGTCAATCAGACATATGGTTCATTATACTGTAAATGTGCAACATAAACTGCCACAAATTACAGCAGTCAAGTTGTGTGTAAAATGTGTATTTTGTATGGGAGAGTTTAATGTTGTTCAAAAGTACAGGGACTTAAAGAGTTCAACTATTGGCCAGTTTCTATCTATCATGTGCCCCGCCCCCTCCTCTGATTGGGCCATCAGACTTGTCTGTGAGTATTTAACAGAACTCTGTTCAAGCTTTGCCATACCTTAGTCTCTGCTAGACTACTTGCTTCACGTGTTTGGTTTGTCACAGAAACTCTAAGCTAGCTTTGAGAAATGGCATTACTACAAACACTGGAGGCATTGGTCAATGAGCGACTATCTGCAGCTGCTGAAGAGATATTTGGGAACGTTGGACAAATTGTAACCGAGTATGAGGATGAAGCTTTGTCCTTGAAGCAAGAAATTGACCGCAAAAGCAGACTACTGGATATGGTTTTGAAGCCGTACATCAAGTTATACAGAGCAGGTTGGTACTATTACTCATTTATCCACGATAATATGTGGTTTAACTGTATGCAATTATTGATATTATGTTTGTAATATCCATTATGGACTTGTTTGTGGGGATTGGTTCTAGTCAACCGATGTTAATTCCTCCCTTGTGGTCTGGGCTAAAAAAAAAAAACAACTTTGTAGTAGTAATAGTTTTCTCTGTTTAATTCACCAGACAAGCCTCTCAAAATGTACAGATACTTAATCAGGAGATCTAACAGTGCTATTTTGTATGTTTGTGCCAAAAATGCAGTGAGCAATGCACTGTGCACTGAGAGTTTCAGATTCTCAAGACGAAGTAGCAACCATGAACAAGGATTTGTGTAGAACACAATTTGTGTGGACACATATACATTTCAAGCATTTAATGACTCTGTCTCATTTTATCTTTTGTCTAGACATCCTGCACATCCCTTTGTTCAAAGAGGGGGTTTACCCTGAACAGCAGAACATGGACTCCTGTCTGGTCCAGGAGGAACCACAGCATCCACAGTTTAAAGAGGAACAAGAGGAGCTACTTCTAAGACCAGGCGAGGGGTTGGCATTACAAGCAGTGAAAAGTGAAGATGATGGTGAAAACAGAGAGACAGCAGCTGTAACCAGCACCTCAGCGGAACACAAAGAAACAACTGATGCAAATTACTGTGGAACAGCACAACCTTTGTGTAAGGAGCATATTTCCATTGAACAACGGGAAAATAATTATTGTCTGGTCAAGGAGGAACTACAGGAGTTACTTCAAAGACCAGCAGAGGGATTGACGGCAACAACACAAAATGAGCAGTATATGAACTCCACTCCGGTCCAGCCTCCACAGATTAAAGAGGAAAAGGAGGAGCTACTTCTAAGACCAGATGAGGGGTTGACATTTCTAGCAGTGAAAAGGGAAGTTGATGGTGAAAACACAGAGAAAGAACCTGTAGTCACAGCTGACCACATGAAAACACAAACTGGTGTAGAAGAATGTGCACCACAACCAACTAGTGATTCACACTGTTCTGAATCTGACACTGAAGACAGTGATGAGTGGGAGGAAACCAAAGAATACCAGCCAGCCAATATGGAAGGAAAAAGATTGCCTTTGAGTAAGAACCTGACCCAGAACCTGAAATCACAAAAACAAGTGAAGCATCACACAGAGAAGAACGTCTTTAATTGTAAAGACTGTGACAAGAAGTTTACTTCCAAGGCCAATCTGAAGGTTCACACAATGACTCATACAGGGGAATACCCTTTTAATTGTACAGTTTGTGGTAGAGGCTGTAGTACAAAGTGTAATCTGAAAACACACATGATGTCTCATACAGGGGAAAAACCCTTTACTTGTACAATTTGTGGCGAAGGTTGTAGTACAACGTTCAATCTAAAAAAACACACAATGACTCACACAGGTGAAAAGCCGTATACTTGCACAGTTTGTGGCAAAGGTTGTAGTCTAAAAGCTAATCTAAAAACACACATGATGTCTCATACAGGGGAAAAACCCTATGCCTGCACAATTTGTGGCAAAGGTTTTAGTCAAAAGGGTGATCTGAATAGACACATGGTGACTCATACAAGGGAAAAGCCCTTTACTTGCACAGTTTGTGCCAAAGGTTTTAGTCACAAGTGGAATTTAAACAAACACATGAGGACGCATACAGAAGGGGAACATGAACCTATGGCGATTTGAAGATTCATATAGAGAATCATGCTTCGGAAACCTTTCTGCAAACCCTGCCAAATACAAATGCTGTTCATGTCTATGAACAATATGAGCAATGCATTCATGAATATGCATACCGGTACAATATCCTTGAGCAATGGTGTGCTGACAAGCTGCTATTTTTTTACACATTGCAAGTTGTAAGGAATGTCAAATGAGGATGATGTCCACTGTGACTGTCTTTTGTAAAGGCAATTATTTACTCTGTTATACCTGGAACCCATTTCTTAAATAAATGATTTTTGTTTTCCTTCTGTGTAATGTGTTCATTACAGGACAGTTATCTTTGGAAACCTTTCTGCAAACCCTGCCAAATACAAATGCTGTCTATGTCTATGAAAACTATGAGCATTGCTTTCATGAATATGCACACAATATCCTAATTGAGCAATGTGCTGACAAGCTGCTCTTTTTTTACACATTGCTGTAAATTATCTCAGGTGGTGCATCAGGCCACAGCTTAGAGTCTGGGTCATGGACTGCTGGGAAAACAAGCTTGTAGATCTGCTATTGTTTTACACCTGTATGTTTTAAGATTACAATGGTGGGCGTTGTCTCATACATCTGGACCATGCGGATGCTTTGGCCCTCGTCAACTTGACCTGGCTGCATGTGTTTAACAGGACAATGGTTGGCGTTGCCTCAACTGTCATTACTCTGTAAAGAGACACAGCAACTAGCAGATTATCTTTTTTCATTACATTTTCCTTCAATCATATCCTGTCAATGAGGAGGAAACATAGTGGAATCGTGGAAAGTGAAAATGTGTTATATCTCCACAATGGAACAATAAGCCCTGACCCCAAATTGTCAACAAGATGATGCAAAAATAAAATAAAATAGAAAAGCTGGAGTTTGTAGGTGCAGCTGGACTGACTTTGATGTCATAACACCTGACTTAATGTGGAATGGAAGTGGCATGGCGTCTTCAACAGGGGGTCCTCAGAGTTATTAGGTCCTCTGAATATTTGTGTGGTAGGATTAAGAGGCCCCATAAATGTACACCCATTGATTCCGGATGGGGACCCAAATGGATGTGGGTCACTGGGGGTACATTTATTGTAATCAAATTTGAAACAAGGCCGGAAAGGCCTTATTGGGATGTTCCTTTTGGGACTTGATGTGAAACCGGACTGTGCTGCAATGATTGTTGTTTGTACTTGTATGTGTTATTAATTATATGTCCAAATAAATGATTCAATATCAAAGTCTTAGGAATGTGTCAAAAAATATTATTGAGCTCAAGTCTCCATGGTGTGAGTAATCAATAGAAAAAAGTCATTTTGGGGGTGAACTACTCCTTTAAGCTCACAGACGGCCCCATTTGCCATTGAGTCCTGGCACTGGGGCTGCCATCAATGGTAATGAAGACCACTTCACACGTTCACACCCTGTCCATGTAAAAGTCTACCGCAATGCTAATGGTTTCATCATGCTTTACTGCGCATAAACCTTTCAGTGCAATGTGAACCATTGAGACATCAATATCACCAACATGGAGGGGGAGAACAAACAATTATGTTGATGTTAAATATATTTAGTTTATTTGTGTCCATGCAGGCAGCCTGCTGTGATGACCACTGCAAACAGACACCCCTGTGAATGATTGTTTTTGCAATTGCTCTGCTTTGGCATGAGCAAATGTCTAAAGTTCAAATTGGGCAACGCAAACAATAGCTTTAATCCAAAGACAGCATCATGTATTGGCAAACCCTGCCAAATACAAATGCTGTCTATGTCTATGAAAACTATGAGCATTGCTTTCATGAATATGCACACAATATCCTAATTGAGCAATGGGCTGACAAGCTGCTCTTTTTTTACACATGGCTGTAAATTATCTCAGTTGTTGCATCAGGCCACAGCTTAGAGTCTGGGTCATGGACGGCTGGGAAAACAAGCTTGTAGATCTGCTATTGTTTTACACCTGTATGTTTTAAGATTACAATGGTGGGCGTTGTCTCATACATCTGGACCATGCAGATGCTTTGGCCCTCGTCAACTTGACCTGGCTGCATGTTTTTAACAGGACAATGGTTGGCGTTGCCTCAACTGTCATTACTCTGTAAAGAGACACAGCAACTAGCAGATTATCTTTTATCACATTTTCCATCTTCAATCATATCCTGTCAATCATGGAAAGTGAAAATGTGTGATATCTCCACAATGGAACAATAAGCCCTGACCCCAAACTGTCAACAAGATGAAGCAAAAATAAAATAAAATAGAAAAGCTGGAGTTTGTAGGTGCAGGTGGACTGACTTTGATGTCATAACATCTAGCTTAATGTGGAATGGAAGTGACATGGAATTATTCAATATCAAAGTCTTAGGAGTGTGTCAAAAAATATTATTGAGCTCAAGTCTCCATGGCGTGAGCAATCAATACAAAAAAGTCATTTTGGGGGTGAACTACTCCTTTAAGCTCACGGACGGCCCCATTTGCCATTGAGTCCTGGTGCTGGGGCTGCCATCAATGGTAATGAACTAGAGCCGATTCTGGGCCTACGGGGGCCCTAAGCTTGATTCTGCTATGGGGGCCTTCCTGAGGGCGCGAGCATAGCGAGCGCCCGCGAAGAAATAATATATAATTAACTTTTACATGGACAGGGTGTGTATAATTATATTGGCAGCTATAGTTCATATAACTGCTTGTGTAACCTTTCTCCCAAATAAAAATGCAGTCACGCAGTATTGGATCCTCTATTTTCTGCAGCGAAAATCCTTATTAATCCTTGTTAATTCGACCCTGCAAGATTCAAGCGGACAAGTTATATATCATCCTATATACTGATGGTTGAGTTTATAAAAATAAAAATAAATAAATAAACAGATATAGGCTATAAAATATTTATTATGACTAAATCAGCCAAATGTTTCAACAATTGAATTCAAGTGTATGTCCATGTCACACTCTCTGTCGGAACACAAACGTGTCCTAGCAAAAAATATGCTTTACAGACAATTGGTGCTTTCTTCATAGGATATAGGCTATAAATTAGATTACTACATAGGTCAAATGTTTCAACAAGTGTATTTCCATTCTCAACCTAAATGGATTAATGTGGTGCCTATGTCACAACACAAACATGTCCAAGCAAAAATGATGCTTTGTAGACACTTGGCAAGTGCTTTCTTCAGTCTTGTCAATCAGACATATGGTTCATTATACTGTAAATGTGCAACATAAACTGCCACAAATTACAGCAGTCAAGTTGTGTGTAAAATGTGTATTTTGTATGGGAGAGTTTAATGTTGTTCAAAAGTACAGGGACTTAAAGAGTTCAACTATTGGCCAGTTTCTATCTATCATGTGCCCCGCCCCCTCCTCTGATTGGGCCATCAGACTTGTCTGTGAGTATTTAACAGAACTCTGTTCAAGCTTTGCCATACCTTAGTCTCTGCTAGACTACTTGCTTCACGTGTTTGGTTTGTCACAGAAACTCTAAGCTAGCTTTGAGAAATGGCATTACTACAAACACTGGAGGCATTGGTCAATGAGCGACTATCTGCAGCTGCTGAAGAGATATTTGGGACCGTTGGACAAATTGTAACCGAGTATGAGGATGAAGCTTTGTCCTTGAAGCAAGAAATTGACCGCAAAAGCAGACTACTGGATATGGTTTTGAAGCCATACATCAAGTTATACAGAGCAGGTTGGTACTATTACTCATTTATCCACGATAATATGTGGTTTAACTGTATGCAATTATTGATATTATGTTTGTAATATCCATTATGGACTTGTTTGTGGGGATTGGTTCTAGTCAAACGATGTTAATTCCTCCCTTGTGGTCTGGGCTAAAAAAAAACAACAACTTTGTAGTAGTAATAGTTTTCTCTGTTTAATTCACCAGACAAGCCTCTCAAAATGTACAGATACTTAATCAGGAGATCTAACAGTGCTATTTTGTATGTTTGTGCCAAAAATGCAGTGAGCAATGCACTGTTTGAGAGTTTCAGATTCTCAAGACGAAGTAGCAACCATGAACAAGGATTTGTGTAGAACACAATTTGTGTGGACACATATACATTTCAAGCATTTAATGACTCTGTCTCATTTTATCTTTTGTCTAGACATCCTGCACATCCCTTTGTTCAAAGAGGGGGTTTACCCTGAACAGCAGAACATGGACTCCTGTCTGGTCCAGGAGGAACCACAGCATCCACAGTTTAAAGAGGAACAAGAGGAGCTACTTCTAAGACCAGACGAGGGGTTGGCATTACAAGCAGTGAAAAGTGAAGATGATGGTGAAAACAGAGAGACAGCAGCTGTAACCAGCACCTCAGCGGAACACAAAGAAACAACTGATGCAAATTACTGTGGAACAGCACAACCTTTGTGTAAGGAGCATATTTCCATTGAACAACGGGAAAATAATTATTGTCTGGTCAAGGAGGAACTACAGGAGTTACTTCAAAGACCAGCAGAGGGATTGACGGCAACAACACAAAATGAGCAGTATATGAACTCCACTCCGGTCCAGCCTCCACAGATTAAAGAGGAAAAGGAGGAGCTACTTCTAAGACCAGATGAGGGGTTGACATTTCTAGCAGTGAAAAGGGAAGTTGATGGTGAAAACACAGAGAAAGAACCTGTAGTCACAGCTGACCACATGAAAACACAAACTGGTGTAGAAGAATGTGCACCACAACCAACTAGTGATTCACACTGTTCTGAATCTGACACTGAATACAGTGATGAGTGGGAGGAAACCAAAGAATACCAGCCAGTCAATATGGAAGGACAAAGATTGTCTTTGAGTAAGAACCTGATACAGGACCTGAAATCACCAAAACAAGTGAAGCATCACACAGAGAAGAATGTCTTTAATTGTAAAGACTGTGACAAGAAGTTTACTTCTAAGGCAAGTCTTAAGTTTCACACAATGACTCATACAGGGGAATACCCTTTTAATTGTACAGTTTGTGGTAGAGGCTGTAGTACAAAGCGTGATCTGAAAACACACATGATGACTCATACAAGGGAAAAACCCTTTACTTGTACAATTTGTGGCAAAGGTTGTAGTCTAAAGAGTGATCTGAATAGACACATGGTGACTCATACAGGGGAAAAGCCCTTTACTTGCACAGTTTGTGGCAAAGGTTTTAGTCGCAAGAGTAATTTAAACAGACACATGAGGACACATACGGAGGGGGAACATGAACCCATGGAGATTTGAGGATTCATATAGAGAAGCGTGCTTTGGAAACCATTTGCAAACCTTCCAAATACAAATGCTGTGTATGTCTATGAACAATATGAGCAATATGTTCACATACAATATCCCAATTGAGCAATAGTGTGCTGACAAGCTGCTATTTTTTACCTGTTGCATGTTGTTCGGAATGTCAAATGAGGATTATGTCCACTGTATCCAACTGTGTTTTGTAAAGGCAAGAATTGACTATGTTATACCTGGAAACCCTTTTCTTAAATAAATGGTTCACAGCTGTTTTTGTTTTCTTTTTTCCTGTGTACATCATTACAGGACAGATATCAACAGCCTTTAATTGTTTCAAATGTTTAACTAAATGTTTAACAATTGATTGATTGATTAATACAATAACTTATAATAAATTATATAACTGCTCATAACCTTTCTCCCAAATTTAAATGTCATGCAGTTTTGGATCCTCTACTTTCTGAAGAGGTGCAGTCAAAGGTGTAAGACCACTGTACTTCATTATTAAGCCTTAATTTAACCCTGCAAAATCAGAAGTGGAGAAAAGTTAAGACTGGGCAATATATCGAAAATGTACCTTCATGGACGCTGATTCGTTGTATTCGTAGAACTGGAAATACTACGAACATATTGAGGACTTTTGTTGATCTAAAATAAGTTATGTGCCTGTGGTAGGGCCTATTGTATTGTAGTTTGTGATCGGTTGCTTTAAAGAACTAATGTAGACAACACTCAAAACTCTACATTACTAGCAGTGAAGAGGTGTAATCAAATTTTAGTCTTAGGAATGTGACAAAAAACTAAAAATATTATTGAGCTCAAGTCTCCATGGCGTGAGTAATAGAAAACAGGTCAGGGGGGTTAAAGTATAATCCGATGTTGAGGAGGAATTGAAATTTAAAAAAATCAATTTTCCCTGATTTTCTAGCTCCCTGCAACATCAAATATTGGTTCATTTTTCCAATTTTCTAGCTTGCAAAAAAAATCAGAAAAATGCTTCAATTTTTGAGTGTGTGATTGGTATTTTGTCATTATTTTATTTGGAACCGACAAAGGAAAAACATCTTAAAAATGGTATCTAACCCCATTACAAAAAAAATAAAAATGGGCCCATTTTTCCAATTTTCTAGCTTGTAAAAAAATCAGAAAAATGCTTAAATTTTTTAGTGTGTGATTCGTATTTTGTCATTATTTGATCTGGAACCGACAAAGGAAAAACAAGGTATTTCTTCATTTTTTACCCCATTACAGATATCAAAAAATGGCCCAATTTCTTTAATTTTCTAGCTTGTAAAATAATCAGAAAAAATGCTTAAATTTCTGAGTGTGTGATTCGTATTTTGGCATTATTTGATTTAGAACCAACAAACAAAAAATAGGCCCATTATTCAATTTTCAAGTACAGGAAAGAAATGTGTCATCATGAATGTCACGTGACCACGTGTCAAGTCACATGGTACACAACTTCAAAATAAAAGCTGTAGGCTAGTCTAACATCCAAGTAATAGGATCAACAGGCAGGCAGGCAGGGGGTCCATGAGGGGTTTACAAGGGGGTCCATGGCTGGTTCCCAAAGTGTGGCTTGGGGACCCCCAGGGT
The DNA here is from genome assembly GCF_963921795.1 of Nannobrachium achirus. NCBI lineage: Eukaryota > Metazoa > Chordata > Actinopteri > Myctophiformes > Myctophidae > Nannobrachium > Nannobrachium achirus. The sequence goes on along the minus strand of NC_137813.1, from coordinate 10,002,475 downwards.
TTCTATGGCTGGTTCACAACAGCCTGGTACAGCCATGGCTGGTTCCCAAAGTGTGGTTCGGGGACCTCTGGAGGTCCATGACGGATTTCCAAGGGGGTCCATGGGCTGGTTCTCAAAGTGTGGTTCGGGGACCTCTGGGGGTCCCTGAGGGGTTTCCAAGGGGTCCATGGCTGGTTCCCAAAGTGTGGTTCGGGGACCTCTAGGGGTCCCTGAGGGGTTTCCAAGGGGGTCCATGGCTGGTTAGCAATAAGTGTAATAGTGTAATAGGTGAAATAGTGTAATAGTGCATTCTTATCAAAACCTCCACCAGCTGTCAGTCTGTCAGTCAGTCAGACTTTCAGTCACACTTTTGCCCTTCTCATAGTGGTTTTGGCTGCCAAACCACTACCCCCATTTCTCCCTCTTCTAGCGCCACCATGAGGCTGCTTCTTTCAAAACAACTTTTTGGACACTGCTCCTACAAATTTTGCCCTAAAATCACGCAAAGCGGTACACAGTATGTCTACACTCATGTCATCAACATTGATCTGTCCGAGATAGCGCCACCATCAGGGCGATTTTTTCAAACACATTTTTGGACTCTGCTTCTACAGATTTTGCCCTAAAATCACGCAAAGCGGTAATACCACTTTGCGTGATTTTAGGGCAAAATCGCCCTGATGGTGGTGCTATATGGGACTGATCCATGTTGATGAGATGAGTGTAGACATACTGTGTACCGATTTGCGTGATTTTAGGGCAAAATCTGTAGGAGCAGTGTCCAAAAATGTGTTAGAAAAAATCGGCCTGATGGTGGTGCTATATTGGACAGATCCATTTTGATGACATGAGTGTAGACATACTGTGTAGCGATTTGCGTGATTCTAGGGCAAAATCTGTAGGAGTAGTGTCCAAAAATGTGTTTTAAAAAATCGGCCTGAAGGTGGCGCTAAATGGGACAGATCCATGTTGATGACATCAGTGTAGAGCAAGTGTGTACCGATTTGCGTGATTTTAGGGCAAAATTTGTAGGAGCAGTGTTTGAAGAAATCGGCCTGATGGTGGCGTTATATGGGATAGATAGATCCATGTTGATGACATGAGTGTAGACATAGTCTGTAGCAATTTGCATGATTTTAGGGCCAAATCTGTAGGAGTAGTGTCCAAAAATGTCTTTTAAAAAATCGGCCTGAAGGTGGCGCTAAATGGGACATATCCATGTTGATGAGATGAGTGTAGATATACTGTGTACCGATTTGCGTGATTTTAGGGATAAAATTGTAGGAGCAGTGTCCAAAAATGTGTTTTGCAAGAAGCGGCCTCATGGTGGCGCTAGACGAGAATTGATTGATTGGAGGTTGTAGTTTGGTAGGCAAGGAGTGTGTGTGCAAAATTTGGCATGGATCGGGGCAACGGTTGCGGAGATATGAGCAGGGCAAAGGTGTGACGTGTGACGTGTGACAGACGGACAGACAGACAGACAGCCGGTGGAGGTTTTGATAGTAAGTGCGACCTGACGGTCGCAATAACATTTATGCTATTTCAATATAACACGTAATGCACTATTACACTATTTCACCTATTACACTATTACACTTATTGCTAACCAGCCATGGACCCCCTTGGAAACCCCTCAGGGACCCCCAGAGGTCCCCGAACCACACTTTGGGAACCAGCCATGGACCCCTTGGAAACCCCTCAGGGACCCCCAGAGGTCCCCGAACCACACTTTGAGAACCAGCCATGGACCCCCTTGGAAATCCGTCATGGACCTCCAGAGGTCCCCGAACCACACTTTGGGAACCAGCCATGGCTGTACCAGGCTGTTGTGAACCAGCCATAGAAACCCTGGGGGACCCCAAACCACACTTTGGGAACCAGCCATGGACCCCCTTGTAAACCCCTCATGGACCCCCTGCCTGCCTGCCTGCCTGCCTGCCTGCCTGCCTGCCTGTTGATCCTATTACTTGGATGTTAGACTAGCCTACAGCTTTTATTTTGAAGTTGTGTACCATGTGACTTGACACGTGACATTCATGATGACACATTTCTTTCCTGGACTTGAAAATTGAATAATGGGCCTATTTTTTGTTTGTTGGTTCTAAATCAAATAATGCCAAAATACGAATCACACACTCAGAAATTTAAGCATTTTTTCTGATTATTTTACAAGCTAGAAAATTAAAGAAATTGGGCCATTTTTTGATATCTGTAATGGGGTAAAAAATGAAGAAATACCTTGTTTTTCCTTTGTCGGTTCCAGATCAAATAATGACAAAATACGAATCACACACTAAAAAAATTTAAGCATTTTTCTGATTTTTTTACAAGCTAGAAAATTGGAAAAATGGGCCCATTTTTTTTATTTTTGTAATGGGGTTAGATACCATTTTTAAGATGTTTTTCCTTTGTCGGTTCCAAATAAAATAATGACAAAATACCAATCACACACTCAAAAATTGAAGCATTCTTCTGATTTTTTTGCAAGCTAGAAAATTGGAAAAATGAACCAATATTTGATGTTGCGGGGAGCTAGAAAATCAGGGAAAATTGATTTTTTAAATTTCAATTCCTCCTCAACATCGGATTATACTTTAACCCCCTGACCAAAACATGTCATTTTGGGGGTGAACTACTCCTTTAAGCTCACAGACGGCCCCATTAGCCATTGAGTCCTGGCACCGGAGCTGCCACATTCCATCAATGGTAATGAAGACCACTTCACACATTCACACCCTGTCCATGTAGAAATATACCGCAATGCAAATGGTTTCAGAGCAAACAATTATGTTGATGCTAAATATATTTAGTTTCTTTGTGTCCAGACAGCCTGTTGTGATGACCAACCCACAAAGCGTATGTAAAGTATATACTGTAGAGGCAAAGACCCCCCTGTGAATGACTGTGTTTGCAATTGCTCTGCTTTGACATATGTCTAAAAGTCAAATTGGGCAATGCAAACAATAGCTTTAATCCAAAGACAACATCATGTATTGGCTGACAGTGTACCTGCAACTGAAGTTAGTTGAACGTTGTTAAAGTAGCTTTTGATAACTGGGACTAACTGGACAGAGATGAAATACATTTGAATCCTGTAAAGCGAAATCTATATTTAGTGTACTGCTCTGACTGAGAACCAAGCTTATTAAAACAACATTTATTCTAACTAAATCACAGTCAATACATTGTTAGATCCCATATCTTAGTTTAACCATTGCTAAGGAAGGCTTATATAGGGTTCATAAAAAACAAATACAGGCTTATATTGTCAGCTATAGTTCATATGACTGCTTGTGTAACCTTTCTCCCAAATCAAAATGCAGTCATGCAGTTTTGGATAGATAGATACTGATGGTTATGCTTATCCAATACAACAAAAAAGATATAGGATATAAATTGGATTACTAATTACAAATGTTTCAACAATTTAAATGAAGTGTATTTCCATTCTCAACCTAAATGGATTAATGTGGTGCCTATGTCACAACACAAACATGTCCAGGCAAAAATGATGCTTTGCAGACACTGGGCAAGTGCTTTCTTCAGTCTTGTCAATCATATGGTTCATTATACTGTAAATGTGCAACATAAAGTGCCACAAATTACAGCAGTCAAGGTTTGTGTAAAATGTGTATTTTGTATGGGAGAGTTTAATGTTGTTCAAAAGTGCAGGGACTTGAAGAGTTCAATTATTGGCCAGTTTCTATCATGGGCCCCGCCCCCTCCTCTGATTGGGCCATCAGACTCGTCTGTGAGTATTTAACAGAACTCGGTTCATGCTTTGACACACTTTAGTCTCTGCAAGACTACTGGCTTCACGTGTTTGGTTTGTCACAGATACTCTGAGCTAGCTTTTAGAAATGGCTTTACTACAAACACTGAAGACATTAGTCAATGAGCGACTATCTGCAGCTGCTGAAGAGATATTTGGGACCGTTGGACAAATTGTAACTGAGTATGAGGATGAAGCTTTGTCCTTGAAGCAAGAAATTGCCCGCAAAAGCAGACTACTGGATATGGTTTTGAAACCGTACATCAAGTTATACAGAGCAGGTTGGTACTATTACTCATTTATAGTCAATAATAATATTGTTAACTGTGTGAATTATCCATTATGGAGTTGTTTGTGGGTATTAGTTATTGTTAAGTGATGTTAATTCCTCCCTTGTGGTCTGGGCAAATGTAACCAGGTAGACCTGTTACTATGGCAGCACCAGCCAGGTGCTCCTTGTTGCAATTAAGGGTGGGGTTTATTGGCAGAGAGGGTTTAAAAGGGCTGTGCTACTTTCATTCAGGGGATCCCCTAGCTGCTGTAAGGTTGGCGTGCCTGAGGAGGACAAGAGCTGAAAGGCATGGCTTATCTAAATGTGTCGGCATATTGGCCTGGTGATTTAGTGTATGGTAAGAATGATGTCCTTATTCCATGCCGGTGCTCCTTCTCCTCCTCTGTCACGACAGCCCATATATGGTATTTTATGTTGTTTATTATAGTTGGGTTTTAGACTCTAATGTATTCAAATGTGTATTGCTTTTATAATGTTAAATGAATACTGAACTGAAGGCAAAACAATAAAGAGCCCTTTTGTAATTATTCCTTGTCTTATTTCCATGCTCATCCTTGGTTACACGAACCTGTGCATTGCATAATATGGTATATTGTCTTGTTAAAGAGGACCTTCCCTCTAGAAAAAGGTGGCGTTGTCTAGTAGGAATTTTATAGTATTACCCTTAAAAGTCCCCCCTGCTACATTTGGCGTAAGTCGGCAGGACCAAGACATTTTTGAGCATGGAAATTAAGTTTAAAAAAAAAAAAAAAAAAAAAGAGAGTGATGCATAAGGGATCTGTTTGCATTCATTTGCTTGTACTGTTAATAGTGTGGTTCTGTCTTAGAGTGATGGTGAGGGGTCACCATCTGGGACTGCATTGGACTGGAGAGTGCTGTTGGCATCATGGCCGTCATTGTTCACTACTGCTGCTTTCCCCTCAGAGGAACTGTATGAGGAGCATGTGTGGAGGTCTGGAGCTGAGGGTCAACGTATGGAGTGTGGGCAAATCAGAGGCCACACTCCAGTCAACCTCGATCAGCTGACCTATGGTGTGAATAACTGAGGAGTCGACGGTCCCTATCCGTGGGAAGCGGAGTGAGCGGCGTCATAGCCACACTCCTTTAGGCCCGGATCGACTGGCCTGGGATGAATCGCTGGGGAGTTGAAGGTCCCTTCCTGAAGAAGCGGGGTGAGCGGCGTCATGGCCACACTCCTTTGGGCCGGATCGACTGGCCTGGGATGAATCGCTGGGGAGTCGAAGGCCCTTCCTGGGGAAGCGAGTGAGCGGTGTCATACTCCTTTTTGGGGCCCGAATCGACTGGCCTCAGTACTGTGCTGTGTAACGTGTCCAGTTGGATGGTGTCACAGCTGACGGAATGACTGACTACTGTGTATGCCTGAGGTGGACTGTCTAGCATGGTAACATGACCCCTTATTTTGTTCAGATCCCTGTGCATCAATTCAATTTTAAACTGAAGTTGAACAATAATGATTAAGTATCAAGTGTACAAAGTTGGATGCAGTATTTGAAACTAAGTTTATGCAGTCTTTTTGAATACTATCCAGCAGAAGATTCCCAAGTAGTGATTTCCTATAACCTAATGTTCCTGCACTCAGACTGATGAGTGAGTCCTGACTGGAGGGGCCAAGATGACCGGTTCTGGACTGGAGATGACCCCCACATGTTTTATGAGTGTGCCATTTGCCATTTGTGTGTTTTGGCTTTGCTTTTTTTGTGTTTCACTAGAGTTTAATAGCGTGGTGTGTTTTGGTTTTGCAAAATGTGAGGACACATTTTAAAACTTTGTGGGGAGATATGTAACCAGGTAGACCTGTTACTATGGCAGCACCAGCCAGGTGCTCCTTGTTGCATTTAAGGGTGGGGTTTATTGGCAGAGAGGGTTTAAAAGGGCTGTGCTACTTTCATTCAGGGGATCCCCTAGCTGCTGTAAGGTTGGCGTGCCTGAGGAGGACAAGAGCTGAAAGGCATGGCTTATCTAAATGTGTCGGCATATTGGCCTGGTGATTTAGTGTATGGTAAGAATGATGTCCTTATTCCATGCCGGTGCTCCTTCTCCTCCTCTGTCACGACAGCCCATATATGGTATTTTATGTTGTTTATTATAGTTGGGTTTTAGACTCTAATGTATTCAAATGTGTATTGCTTTTATAATGTTAAATGAATACTGAACTGAAGGCAAAACAATAAAGAGCCTTTTTGTAATTATTCCTTGTCTTATTTCCATGCTCATCCTTGGTTACACGAACCTGTGCATTGCATAATATGGTATATTGTCTTGTTAAAGAGGACCTTCCCTCTAGAAAAAGGTGGCGTTGTCTAGTAGGAATTTTATAGTATTACCCTCAAGTTCCCCCCCCCTGCTACACAAAGTTGCATAAAAGTTGTCTAAAACAACAACAATCAGCCTCTCAGAATTTACAGGTACTCATTCAGGATCTTCTAACAGTGCCATGTTGTGTGCCCTTAAAAATGCAGTGATCATTCTCAAGTCTCAAGACAGTAGAAGTAGTAAACCACACTAAAATGGTTGCATCTGATATATCCATAAACAAGGATACATGAAGGATTTAGAAACTACTATTATTGTGACATTTTAAAACCACTGTTAACATGTTTTTTCCCTCACAAATAATGTGATCTCACACTAGAAACAAAACAGACAGATTTTGTTCCAACAACATAATTTATTATGAATACCACAGCTACACATTTGTAACACTGCGTGGACACTGGACTGGACACATGTACATTTCAAGCATTTAATTGGTCTGTCTCATTTTATCTTTTGTCTAGACATCCTGCACCTCCCTTTGTTCAAAGAGGGGGTTTACACTGAACAGCAGAACATGGACTCCAGTCAGGAGGAACCACAGTCTCCACAGATTAAAGAGGAACAAGAGGAGTTACTTCTAAGACCAGACGAGGGGTGGACATTACAAGCAGTGAAAAGTGAAGATGATGGTGAAAACAGAGAGACATCGACTGTAACCTTCACCTCAGCGGAACACACAGAAACAACTGATGTAAAGGACTGTGGAGCAGCACAACCTTTGTGTAAGGAGAATATTTCCACTGACATGCAGGAGAGGAACTATTTTCTGGTCAAGGAGGAACCGGAGCATCTAACGATAAAAGAGGAATGCCAAGAGTTACTTCAAAGACCAGAAGAGGGATTCACAGCAATAACACAAAATGAGCAGAATATGAACTCTATTATGGTCCAGGAGAAACAACAGCTTCCACAGATTAAAGAGGAATTGGAGGAGCTACTTCTAAGACCAGGTGAGGGGTTCACATTACTAGCAGTGAAAAGGGAATATGAAGGTGAAAACAAAGATAAAGAACCTGTAACCATCACCTCAACTGACCACATCAAAACACAAACTATTTTAGAAGTATGTGCACCACAACAAACTAGTGATTCACACCATTCTGAATCTGACACTGACAACAGTGATGAGTGGGAGGAGACCAAAAAATACCAGTCAGACAATAAGGAAGGACAAAGATTGTCTTTGAGTAAGAAACTGACACAAGACCAGAGCTCACCAAAACAAGTGAAGTGTCACACAGCGAAGAACGTCTTTAATTGTAAAGACTGTGACAAGAAATGTAATTCTAATTCCAATCTGAAGGTTCACACAAGGACTCATACAGGGGAAAAACCCTATACTTGCAAAGTTTGTGACAAAGGTTGTAGTCTGAAGGCTGAAGTTAATTTCTCCCTTGTGGTCTGGGCTAAAACAACAACCACCTTTGAATAGTTTTCTCTGTTTACTTCACCAGACAGTCTCACATCAGGACTCATACAGGCGAGAAGCCCTTTACTTGTACAGTTTGTGGCAAAGGTTTTAGTCAAAATGGTGATCTGAAAAAACACATGAGGACCCATACAGGGGAATACCCTTGTAATTGTACAGTTTGTGGCAAAGGCTGTAGTCTAAAGGGTGATCTGAAAACACACATTAGGACTCATACAGGCGAGAAGCCCTTTACTTGTACAGTTTGTGGCAAAGGTTTTAGTCAAAATGGTGATCTGAAAAAACACATGAGGACCCATACAGGGGAATACCCTTGTAATTGTACAGTTTGTGGCAAAGGCTGTAGTCTAAAGGGTGATCTGAAAACACACATTAGGACTCATACAGGGGAAAGGCCCTTTACTTGCACCGTTTGTGGCAAAGGTTTTAGTCACAATGGTAATTTAAATAAACACATGAGGACTCATACGGAGGGGGAACATGAACCTATGGAGATTTGAGGGTTTTGGATAGAGTAGCGTGCTTTGGAAACCGGTTTGCAAACCCAGCTAAATACAAATGCTGTTCATGTCTATGAAAAATATGAGCAATGCATTCATGAATATGCATACAATGTCCCAATTGAGCAATAGTGTGCTGACAAGCTGCTATTTTTGACCTGTTGCATGTTGTTAGGAATGTCAAATGAGTATGATGTCCACTGTATCCAACTGTGTGTTGTAAGGGCAATTGTTGACTCTGTTATACCTGGAACCAATTTTCTTAAATAAATAGTTCACAGCTGTTTTTTTTCTGTGTACGTCATTACAGGACAGTTATCAACTAAATCAGGCCAGTGCTTAGAGACTGGGTCCCATGCTGGGAACGGACTGTCAGGTCTGGATGCCACTCTACTCTGTGAGTGGGAAAACACGCTTGTAGATCTGCTATTACACCTGTATGTCTTAAGCGTCTGGATCATGCTGATGCTTTGGCCGTCGTCAAGTTGACTTGGCTCAGCTGGCTGCATGTCTTAACATCGCAATGGTGGCATCAATAGTCATTACTCTGTAAAGAGAAACTCACAGCAACTAGCTGTTGCACAGTGGAATCATGAAAAGTGAAAATGTGTGATATCTCCACAGTGGAACAATAAGCCCTGACCCCATACTGTCAACAAGATGAAGCAAAAATACAATAAAATAGAAAAGCTGGAGTTTGTAGGTGCAGCTGGACTGACTTTGATGTCACAACATCTGACTTATTGTGGAATGGAAGTGACATGGCGTCTTCAACAGGGGGTCCTCAGAGTTACTAGGTCCTCTGAATATTTTTTTGGTAGGATTAAGAGGCCCCGTAAAATTGACACCCATTGGTTCCGGCTGGGGACCCAAATGGATTTGGGTCAATGGGGGTACATTTATTGTATTCAAATAAAAAAAACTACAAATATTGGGCTCAAGTCTCCATGGCGTGAGTAATCAATATAAAAAAAGTCATTTTGGGGGTGAACTACTACTTTAAGCTCATGGACGGCCCCATTAGCCATTGAGTCCTGGTGCCGGGGCTGCCGCATGCCATCAATGGTAATGAAGACCACTTCACACATTCACACCCTGTCCATGTAGAAATCTATCGCAATGCAAATAAGTTTGCATAAACCTTTCAGTGCAATGTGAACCATTGATTGAGACATGAATATCACCACAATGGAGGGGGAGAACAATTGTGTTGAAGTTAAATACATTTAGTTACATTGTGTCCAGGCTACACAGCCTGCTGTGATGTCACAGTGTATGTACAGTATGCATAGCATAGAGGCAAACAGGCAAATTAATTACTGTTTGCAATTTCTCGGTGTAACCCGGTGGATATTTAATGGGTAAAATAATATGGTGGAACTGTGTTTATTCAGTCTCAGTGACTGGTGCTTTTATTTTGAAAGGTGACTTATTTTTGGGTAAAGTAAAAAGCCTACAGTAAGATAGGATGATGTCATTATTGGTTTCAATTATTGGTTACCTTGTGTGATTGGTGAATGAGGTGATGGGTGGTTTAGAGCCAGGAGTGAGTGAGTGAACAGGTGCGGGTGGGTCCAATCAAGGAGAGAGAGAGAAGAATGGAGGAGCACAGAGGCTGTGTCAGTTTGCTCTGTGACTAAAGTTTGTAACTTTATATTTAACTAAGTGTTGGACTGTAGTTTTGTGAGTGTGTCTGCTCGACAGCTTAAGGGAATTACAGTATTCACGTGTGGAAGTGGACTGAACGTCAGAAAGACGTTTACACCGTGATATTCTACAAGTGAGGTGATTAACAGTGTTTGCTAAACCAGCGAGGGCTAGTGACTTTTTAGCGTCAAGTCTTTCTAGTGCAGAGGGACAGTGTGGAGCTAAAAAGATCCAAGAAGTCTCTACTAAACGTCGGGATCAGAGAGGAGAGTCGTTTAAGCAGTGAACTGGCATGTTCAGGTGCTTTGGACATTCTGCCCCTGCTGTTTCTCCCTGTTTGGACGTCGGGACGGAGGTGCGCTGCTGGAGAGGGCTGTTAACTGTTTCATCACCAACCACAAACGCTCGTCATATCAAGGTACCTTGTGTTATTTTTCCCTGCTCTGGAGAGTGAAGGGGTCATCCTGGCCACAACGTACCCGAGCATCGTAACAGGCCTGCAACGAGGGGTTGGGTTTAATTCTGAACTGCAGTTCTGGGGGTGTGAGGTGTGAATGTGTGTGGGCCCACATTAAGTGTGTATTTTGGAGGTATTGTTCTTTGAACAAGTATTTTTGTTTCATTCAAGGTAATCCACCGGGTTAATTCTATAGGTTCTAAAAGGGGTTTAGATATTTAGGGTTAACTAGGGTTAATTTAAGATTAATTAGGGTTAATTTAGGATCAAAAGGTGTTTATTGAGCATTTCTAAATAGGTTAATTTAGTATAGGCCTAATTCAAAAAGGTACTTTTTGGTTAAAGCCAGTTGAAACAATAATACAGAAAGGTATTTTTCTGGTTGGTTATTTGAAGAGCAACTAGGGCTGTCAACAGTTTTTTGTTTTCTATTTTGAAAAGTGAAATAATACCAAAGGGTATTGTTCTGTCTTTGATCACTAGGGCTGTGAACCCATATATTATTTGATATTTTTGAAACACCATTTCATGTTGTTGTCTGTCTTTTATGTGTTGCCTAAGTAAAGAATATTATTTTATTATACTTGCCTGAGTGGACATTGAGTTCTGGGTATTAACATTAATAAGTATTCACTTACATTATATTTACCTGGTACTTGGTGTTTGAAGTATACTTACCTTACCTGCTAAGCTAAATAATTAATATACGCTCTGGTTACCTGGAAAAGACAGAAGAGTGATTATTTACAGTATTAAAGGGTCTGCGAATATATTTTGAAATACTTACCGTTGAACCTGAAACACAAGAATTACTTTAATCTAAACTTAATTGGATTATAAAATAACTAAAAGAACTTATGGTCCTGCCTTTTCACACCAGTAGGGGCAGGAGCGCTACATCTGCTTTGACAGGAGCAAATGTCTAAAAGTCAAATTGGGCAAAGCAAACAATAGCTTTAATCCAAAAACAGCATCATGTATTGACTGACAGTGTACTGCAGCTGAAGTTAGTTGAACATAACATCCTCCCTAACTCTAATGGGATTTGTTAACGTAGCTTTTGATGACTGAGACTAACAGGACAGAGATGCAATACATTGTAATCCCGTAAAGCTATAGTGTACTGCTCTGACTAAGAACCAAGCTTATTAAAACAACTTTTATTCCAACTAAATCTTAGCCCACAGTCAATAATTTGTTAGGTCCCATATCTTAGTTTAAGACTTGGAATGTGGGCTAATATAGGGTTCATAAAAAATATACAGGCTTATATTGGCAGCTATAGTTCATATAATTGCTCGTGTAACCTTTCTCCCAAATCAAAATGCAGTCATGCAGTTTTGTATGATCTATTTTCTGCAGCAAAAATCCTTCTTAAGCCTTGTTAATTCAACCCTGTAAGTTTAAAGCGGACAAGTTATATATCATCCTAGATAGTGATGGTTGAGCTTATCCAATACAAAACAGATACAAACTAGATTACTAATTCAGCCAAATGTTTCAAGAATTTCATTCAAGTGTATTTCCATTCTCAACCTAAATGGATTAATTAACACAAACATGTCCAAGCAAAATTATGCTTTGCAGACACTTGGCAAGTGCTTTCTTCAGTCTTGTCAATCATAAACATGGTTCATTATACTGTAAATGTGCAACATAAACTGCCACAAATTACAGCAGTCAAGGTGTGTGTAAAATGTGTATTTTGTATGGGAGAGTTTAATGTTGTTCAAAAGTGCAGGGATTTGAAGAGTTCAATTATTGGCCAGTTCTATCTATCATGTGCCCCGCCCCCTCCTCTGATTGGGCCATCAGACTCGTCTGTGAGTATTTAAGAGAACTCTGTTCATGCTTTGACACACTTTAGTCTCTGCAAGACTACTTGCTTCACGTGTTTGGTTTGTCACAGAAACTCTGAGCTAGCTTTGAGAAATGGCTTTACTACAAACACTGAGGTCCTTGGTCAATGAGCGACTATCTGCAGCTGCTGAAGAGATATTTGGGACCGTTGGACAAATTGTAACAGAGTATGAGGATGAAGCTCTCAGTTTGAAGCAAGAACTTGACCACAAAAGCAGACTACTGGAAATGTTTTTAAAACCGTACATGACATTTTACGGAGCAGGTTGGTACTATTACTTTCATTCATATTGTAAGAGTCAATTATACGTGGTTTATATATGTAGCCTATTCAATTAGTGAGATCACACTGTGGTTTTAATATTCATGATGAGTTCTTAGTGGGGATTAGTTCTAGTCTAGTCATGTTAATTCCTCTCTTGTGGTCTGGGCTCAACAACTGTTTGACCAGACAAAACAGCCTCTCAGAATGTACAGAAGCTTCTTTTGTGCCATCTTGCACACATTTCAAAAGGGATACATTTGCTGCCATCTAAAGCATGTTCAACCTTGATAGACTACATTGAGACGCAAACAGATCGACTGTTGCTGATTGAATCAATACCGGGTATGCTAGATTTCAGTCTAACGATAATGGGTAGCCTATGCTAGATTGAGGTCTGATGTAAAAATGCTAACCTAGTGGCTAAATTATAGCGGTTGCATCTGGTAACCTATATCCACAAACATGGATATGGTTGAATTTAGAAATTGTTTACACACCTTGATATTTAAAAAAGCTAATGTCATTGGCATGTGAGCTCACAATCCAAACAACACGTTGATACATTCAGAAGCAGACGTTTGTAATAATACTACAGCTACAAAATAGGTAACATCGCATTGTCACATGATGTACATTTCAAGCATTTAATGGTCTGTCTCATTTTATCTTTTGTCTAGACATCATACACCCACCTTTGTTCAAAGAGGGGGTTTACCCTGAACAGCAGAACATGAAGTCCAGTCTGGTCCAGGAGGAACCACAGCCTCCACATATTAAAGAGGAACAAGAGGAGCTACCTCTAAGACCAGATGAAGGGTTGATATTACTAGCAGTGAAAAGTGAAGATGATGGTGAAAACCGAGAGACAGCAGCTGTAACCTTTGCCTCAGCGGAACACACAGAAATAACTGATGCAAATGAATGTGCAGCACAACCGTTGTGTAAGGTACACATTTCCACTGAACAACAGGAGAAGAATGACTGTCTGTTCAAGGTGGAACTGGAGCCTATAAAGATCAAAGAGGAACGACAGGAGTTACTTCAAAAGCCAGAAGCAGGATTGACAGCCATAACACAACATGAGCAGAATATGAACTCCAGTCTGGTCCAGGAGAAACCACAGCCTCCACATATTAAAGAGGAACAAGAGGAGCTACTTATAAGACCAGATGAGGGGTTGACTTTACTAGCAGTGAAAAGGGAAGATGATGGTGAAAACAGAGAGAAAGAACCTGTAGCCATCACCTCAACTGACCACGTGAAAACACAAACTGAATGTGCACCACAACCAACTAGTGATTCACACTGTTCTGAATCTGACACTGAAGACAGTGATGAGTGGGAGGAGACCAAAGAATACCAGCCAGCCAATATGGAAGGACAAAGATTGTCTTTGAGTAAGAACCTGACCCAGGAACTGAAATCACCAAAACAAGTGAAGCATCACACAGAGAAGAACGTCTTTAATTGTAAAGACTGTGCCAAGAAGTTTACTTCTAAGACCAATCTGAAGTCTCACACAATGACTCATACAGGGGAATACCCTTTTAATTGTACAGTTTGTGGTAAAGGCTGTAGTACAAAGGTCCATCTAAAATCACACATGTTGAGTCACACAGGTGAAAAGCCCTGCACAATTTGTGGCAAAGGTTGTAGTCATAAGGGTGATCTGAATAGACACATGAGAACTCACACAGGTGAAAAGCCATTTACTTGCACAGTTTGTGGCAAAGGTTTTAGTCAAATGTGTGATCTGAAAAAACACATGAGGACTCATACAGGGGAAAAGCCCTTTACTTGCACAGTTTGTGGCAAAGGCTGTAGTACAATGTCCAGTCTAAAATCACACATGGTGACTCACACAGGCGAAAAGCCCTATACCTGCACAATTTGTGGGAAATGTTTTAGTCTAAAGGGTCATCTGAAAACACACACAATGACTCATACAGGCGAAAGGCCCTTTACTTGCACAGTTTGTGGCAAAGGTTTTGGTCACAATAGTAATTTAAACAAACACAGGAGGACACATACAGAGGGGGAACATGAACCCATGGAGATTTGAGGATTCGTATAGAGAAGCATGCTTTGGAAACCTTTCTGCAAACCCTGCCATGTTGTTGGATGTCAAATGAGTTTGATGTCCACTGTATCCAACTGTGTTTTGTAAAGGCAATTATTTACTCTGTTATACCTGGAACCACTTTTCTTAAATAAATGGCTCACAGCTGGGTTTTCTTTTCTGTGTACATCATTACAGGACAGTTATCAACTTCCTTTAATTATTTCAACTGTTTCACTCAGGCAGACCAGCCAGTGATTCATAAAACATGTGATCCTGTAAAGTATCATTATCTCAGGTGGTAAATCAGGCCAGAACTTAGAGACTGGGTCCCATGCTGCGAGTGGACTGTCAGGTCTGGATGCCACTCTACTCTGTGAGTGGGAAAACACGCTTGTAGATCTGCTATTACACCTGTATGTCTTATGCATCTGGATCATGCTGATGCTTTGGCCGTCGTCAACTTGACTTGGCTCAGTTGGCTGCATGTCTTAACATCGCAATGGTGGCATCAACTGTCATTACTCTGTAAAGAGAAACTCACAGCAACTAGCTGTTTTCATTTCATTTTCCATCTTCAATCATATCCTGTCAATGAGGTGAAAACACAGTGGAATCATTAAAAGTGAAAATGTGTGATATCTCCACAGTGGAACAATAAGCCCTGACCCCATACTGTCAACAAGATGAAGCAAAAATACAATAAAATAGAAAAGCTGGAGTTTGTTAACATCTGACTTATTGTGGAATGGAAGTGACATGGCGTTTTCAACAGGCGGTCCTCAGAGTTACTAGTTCCTCTGAATATTTTTTTGGTAGGATTAAGAGGCCCCGTAAATTTACACCCATTGGTTCCGGCTGGGGACCCAAATGGATTTGGGTCAATGGGGGTACATTTATTGTAACCAAATAAAAAAAAAACTACACATATTATTGGGCTCAAGTCTCCATGGCGTGAGTAATCAATATAAAAAAGTCATTTTGGGGGTGAACTACTCCTTTAAGCTCATGGACGGCCCCATTAGCCATTGAGTCCTGGTGCCGGGGCTGCCGCATTCCATCAATGGTAATGAAGACCACACCACTTCACACATTCACACCCTGTCCATGTAGAAATATACCGCAATGCAAATGGCTTCATCATCCTTTACTGCGCATAAACCTTTCAGTGCAATGTGAACCATTGAGACATCAATATCACTACCATGGAGGGGGATCACAAACAAGTATGTTGATGTTAAATATATTTAGTTTCTTTGTGTCCATGCAGGCAGCCTGCTGTGATGACCACTGCAAACAGACACCCCTGTGAATGATTGTTTTTGCAATTTCTCTGCTTTGACATGAGCAAATGTCTAAAGTTCAAATTGGGCAACGCAAACAATAGCTTTAATCCAAAAACAGCATCATGTATTGGCTGACATTGTACTGCAGCTGAAGTTAGTTGAACATAACATTCTCCCTAACCATAATGGGATTTGTTAAAGTAGCTTTGATGACTGAGACTATTTGGACAAGGCCCAGAGATGCAATGGATTTTAATCATGTAAAGTTAAATATATATTTAGTTTACTGAATGTAATTATTCCAACTAAATCTTAGCCCACAGTCAATACATTGTTAGATCCCATATCTTAGTTTAAGCATTGCTAAGGTAGGCTAATATAGGTTTCATAAATGCATACAGGCTTATATTGGCAGCTATAGTTCATATAACTGCTTGTGTAACCTTTCTCCCAAATAAAAATGCAGTCACGCAGTATTGGATCCTCTATTTTCTGCAGTGAAAATCCTTATTTATCCTTGTTAATTCGACCCTGCAAGATTCAAGTGGACAAGTTATATATCATCCTATATACTGATGGTTGAGTTTATAAAAATAAATAAAAAATAAATAAACAGATATAGGCTATACAATATTTATTATGACTAAATCAGCCAAATGTTTCAACAATTGAAATGAATCTTTGTCCGAACACAAACATGTCCAAGCAAAAATGATGCTTTGCAGACACTTGGCAAGTGCCTTCTTCAGTCTTGTCAATCATAAACATGGTTCATTATACTGTAAATGTGCAACATAAACTGCCACAAATTACAGCAGTCAAGTTGTGTGTAAAATGTGTATTTTGTATGGGAGAGTTTAATGTTGTTCAAAGGTACAGGGACTTGAAGAGTTCAATTATTGGCCAGTTTCTATCTATCATGTGCCCCGCCCCCTCCTCTGATTGGGCCATCAGACTTGTCTGTGAGTATTTAACAGAACTCTGTTCAAGCTTTGCCACACCTTAGCAAGACTACTGGCTTCACATGTTTGGTTTGTCACAGACACTCTGAGCTAGCTTTGAGAAATGGCTTTACTACAAACACTGGAGGCCTTGGTCAATGAGCGACTATCTGCAGCTGCTGAAGAGATATTTGGGACCGTTGGACAAATTGTAACAGAGTATGAGGATGAAGCTTTGTCATTGAAGCAAGACATTGACCGCAAAAGCAGACTACTGGATATGGTTTTGAAACCGTACATCAAGTTATACAGAGCAGGTTGGTACTAATACTCATTAATAGTCAATACTATAACTGTATGCAATTAGTGATACGTTGTTGTTTGTGGGGATTAGTTCTAGTTAAGTAATTATTCTCTGGGATATAAAAATAAATAAAAATAATAATAATAACAACCTTTGAATAGTTTTCTCTGTTTATTTCACCAGACAAGCAGCCTTTCAGAATGTACAGATTCAATAAGGAGCTTCTAACAGTGCTGTGTTGTTTGTGCCATTTTGAAAACATCTAAAACAACAACACTCTCAGAATGTGCAGATACTCAATCAGGGGCTTCTAACGGTGCTGTTGTGTGTTTGTGCCATTTGAGAGTTTCTCTCAAGACAGTAGAAGTAGTAAATACTACATTAAAATGGTTGCATCTGATAACATATATCCATAAACAAT
Source organism: Nannobrachium achirus (assembly GCF_963921795.1). NCBI lineage: Eukaryota > Metazoa > Chordata > Actinopteri > Myctophiformes > Myctophidae > Nannobrachium > Nannobrachium achirus. The sequence goes on along the minus strand of NC_137813.1, from coordinate 9,984,926 downwards.
GATATGTGTAGGATTTAGAAACTTGGTATTGTGACATTTTAAAGGTCAAAATCAAGTTTTTTGTTTCACATAATGTGAGCTCACACTAGAAACAAAACCTTGGTCAAAACAGACAGATATTCCAGCAACAGAATTTCTTATGAATAGCAGAGCTACAAAATATGTAACACCACATGTCTCATTTTATCTTACTCTAGACATCCTGCACCTCCTGTTGTTTAACAAGGGGGTTTACAATGAACAGCAGAACATGAACTCCACTCTGGTCCAGGAGAAACCACAGCCTGTACAGATTAAAGAGGAACAAGAGGAGCTACTTCTAAGACCAGACAAGCGGTTGACATTACTAGCAGTGAAAAGTGAAGATGAAGGTGAAAACAGAGAGGCGGCGACTGTGAACATCAACTCAGCAGAACACACAGAAACACCTGATGCAAATTACTGTGGGACAGCACAACCTTTGTGTAAGGAGCATATTTCCACTGAAATGCAGGAGAAGAACTACTGTCTGGTCAAGGAGGAACCAGAGCCTCTAAAGATCAAAAAGGAACTACAGAAGAAGGGATTGACAGCAATAACACAAAATGAACAGAATATGAACTCCAGTCCGGGCCAGCCTCCACAGATTAAAGAGGAAAAGGAGGAGCTACTTCTAAGACCAGATGAGGGGTTGACATTTCTAGCAGTGAAAAGGGAAGATGGTGGTGAAAACAGAGAGAAAGAACCTGTAGCCATCCCCTCAGCTTACCACATGAAAACACAAACTGGTGTAGAAGAACCTCAACCAACTAGTAATTCACACTTTTCTGAATCTGACACTGAAGACAGTGATGAGTGGGGGGAGACCGAAGAATACCAGCCAGCCAATATGGAAGGACAAAGCTTGTCTTTGGGTAAGAACCTGGTCCAGGACCTGAAATCACCAAAACAAGTGAAGCCTCACAGAGAGAAGAACATCTTTAATTGTAAAGACTGTGGCAAGAAGTTTACTTCTAAGGCCAGTCTTAGGTTTCACACCATGACTCACACAGGGGAATACCCCTTTAATTGCACAGTTTGTGGTAGAGGCTGTAGTACAAAGCGTTATCTGAAAAGACACATGATGTCCCATTCAGGGGAAAAACCCTTTACTTGTACAGTGTGTGACAAAGGTTTTAGTCTAAAGGGTGATCTGAAAAAACACATGTTGACTCACACAGACGAGAAGCCCTATACTTGCACAATTTGTGGAAAAGGTTGTATTCTAAAGGGTGTTCTGAAAACACACATGATGTCTCATACAGGGGAAAAACCCTTTACTTGCACATTTTGTGGCAAAGGTTTTAGTCTAAAGGGTGATCTGAAAAGACACATTAGGACTCATACAGGCGAGAAGCCCTTTACTTGTACAGTTTGTGGCAACGGTTTTAGTCAAATGGTCGGTCTGAAAACACACATGAGGACTCATACAGGGGAAAAACCCTTTACTTGCACAGTTTGTGGTAAAGGCTGTAGTAGAAAATGTAATCTAAAATCACACATGTTGAGTCACACAGATGAAAAGCCCTATGATTGCACAATTTGTGGCAAAGGTTTTAGTCAAAAAGGTGATCTGAATAGACACATGGTGGCTCATACAGGGGACAAGCCCTTTACTTGCACAGTTTGCGGCAAAGGTTTTAGTCTCACGGGTAATTTAAACAAACACATGAGGAAACATACGGAGGGGGAACATGAACCTATGGAGATTTGAGGATTCGTATAGAGAAGCATGCTTTGGAAACAGTTTTGCAAACCCTGCCAAATACAAATGCTGTTTATGTCTATGAAAAATATGAGCAATGCATTCATGAATATGCATACAATATCCCAATTGAGCAATGGTGTGCTGACAAGCTGCTATTTTTTTACACATTGCATGTTGTAAGGAATGTCAAATGAGGATGATGTCCACTGTAACTGTCTTTTGTAAAGGCAATTATTCACTCTGTTATACCTGGAACCCATTTCTTAAATAAATGATTCACAGCTGTTTTTGTTTTCCTTCTGTGTAATGTGTTCATTACAGGACAGTTATCAACATGCTTTAATTCTTTCAACTGTTTAACTTTCCCCACAATAGAGGGTATGTGCATGCATAAATTGAATGGCAGATCGAGTGGCAAAGTGAGTTTAACTTTATTTAATGCAATCAGATAGGACTTTTCTGTTTGGATGTATGGGCTGTCAAGGCAATAAAGTATTTTTTGCCACAAAGTAGGCATTCCTGCATAACTTCCGGGTATGATGATGATACACGACACACGCATATTGATCTCTATTGATTAGACTGATTTTAAACGGACGTCTAATAGTGATGACTCAGGCGGACCAGCCAGTGATTCATAAAACATGTGATCCTGTGTAAAGCATCATTATCATCAGGCCACAGCTTAGAGACTGGGCCATGGACTGCTGGGTTAGGGATTTCAGCAGTAAGGCCCACATTCCATCAATGGTAATGAAGACCACACCACTTCACACATTCACACCCTGTCCATGTAGAAATGTACCGCATATGGTTTCATCATGCATTACTGTGTGTAGCCCACTCACCCATTTCTCAAATGGTATTCTAAATTAAAGCACACTCTTTAGCATCGAAACGGAATTGGTGATGGCGACAAAATAACATGTTAAAATGTGTCTACTATGGCTAGTGGAATGTGGCATATAACTTAGATCAGGTGCAAAAAGGAGGGAATGAGACTTTACCCGTGGTGAAGGAGTTTAAGTATCTCAGGGTCTTGGTCACGAATGAGAGAAAGGGGAAAACAGAGAAAGAGATCGGAGCAGCAGGAGAGGTTTTGCAGTCACTAAATCGCACTGAAAAAAAGAGTTGAGCCGTAAGGCAAAGCTCTCTGTCTACCGTGCAATCTTCCTTCCTACTGAGACACACATGATGACTCATACAGGGGGAAAAGCCTTTAGCCTACTTGTACAGTTTGTGGCAAAGGTTGTAGTCACAAGAGATTTGAAGATTCGTATAGAGAAGCATGCTTTGGAAACCAAATACAAATGCTGTCTATGTCTATGAAAACTATGAGCATTGCTTTCATGAATATGCACACAATATCCTAATTGAGCAATGGGCTGACAAGCTGCTCTTTTTTTTACACATGGCTGTAAATGATCTCAGGTGGTGCATCAGGCCACAGCTTAGAGTCTGGGTCATGGACTGCTGGGAAAACAAGCTTGTAGATCTGCTATTGTTTTACACCTGTATGTTTTAAGATTACAATGGTGGGTGTTGTCTCATACATCTGGACCATGCAGATGCTTTGGCCCTCGTCAACTTGACCTGGCTGCATGTTTTTAACAGGACAATGGTTGGCGTTGCCTCAACTGTCATTACTCTGTAAAGAGACACAGCAACTAGCAGATTATCCTTTATCACATTTTCCATCTTCAATCATATCCTGTCAATCATGGAAAGTGAAAATGTGTGATATCTCCACAATGGAACAATAAGCCCTGACCCCAAACTGTCAACAAGATGAAGCAAAAATAAAATATAATAGAAAAGCTGGAGTTTGTAGGTGCAAGTGGACTGACTTTGATGTCATAACATCTAGCTTAATGTGGAATGGAAGTGACATGGAATTATTCAATATCAAAGTCTTAGGAGTGTGTCAAAAAATATTATTGAGCTCAAGTCTCCATGGTGTGAGTAATCAATACAAAAAAGTCATTTTGGGGGTGAACTACTCCTTTAAGCTCACGGACGGCCCCATTTGCCATTGAGTCCTGGCACTGGGGCTGCCATCAATGGTAATGAAGACCACTTCACACGTTCACACCCTGTCCATGTAAAAGTCTACCGCAATGCTAATGGTTTCATCATGCTTACTGTGCATAAACCTTTCAGTGCAATGTGAACCATTGAGACATCAATATCACCAACATGGAGGGGGAGAACAAACAATTATGTTGATGTTAAATATATTTAGTTTCTTTGTGTCCATGCAGGCAGCCTGCTGTGATGACCACTGCACACAGACACCCCTGTGAATGATTGTTTTTGCAATTGCTCTGCTTGAGCAAAAGTCTAAAGTTCAAATTGGGCAACGCAAACAATAGCTTTAATCCAAAGACAGCATCATGTATTGACAGTGTACTGCAGCTGAAGTTAGTTGAACATAACATTCTCCCTAACCATAATGGGATTTGTTAAAGTAGCTTTGATGACTGAGGCTATTTGGACAAGGCCCAGAGATGCAATGGATTTTAATCATGTAAAGTTAAATATATATTTAGTTTACTGAATGTAATTTTCCAACTAAATCTTAGCCCCCAGTCAATACATTGTTAGATCCCATATCTTAGTTTAAGCATTGCTAAGGTAGGCTAATATAGGTTTCATAAATGCATACAGGCTTATATTGGCAGCTATAGTTCATATAACTGCTTGTGTAACCTTTCTCCCAAATAAAAATGCAGTCACGCAGTATTGGATCCTCTATTTTCTGCAGTGAAAATCCTTATTAATCCTTGTTAATTCGACCCTGCAAGATTCAAGCGGACAAGTTATATATCATCCTATATACTGATGGTTGAGTTTATAAAAATAAAAATAAATAAATACACAGATATAGGCTATAAAATATTTATTATGACTAAATCAGCCAAATGTTTCAACAATTGAATTCAAGTGTATGTCCATGTCACACTCTCTGTCGGAACACAAACGTGTCCTAGCAAAAAATATGCTTTACAGACAATTGGTGCTTTCTTCATAGGATATAGGCTATAAATTAGATTACTACATAGGTCAAATGTTTCAACAAGTGTATTTCCATTCTCAACCTAAATGGATTAATGTGGTGCCTATGTCACAACACAAACATGTCCAAGCAAAAATGATGCTTTGTAGACACTTGGCAAGTGCTTTCTTCAGTCTTGTCAATCAGACATATGGTTCATTATACTGTAAATGTGCAACATAAACTGCCACAAATTACAGCAGTCAAGTTGTGTGTAAAATGTGTATTTTGTATGGGAGAGTTTAATGTTGTTCAAAAGTACAGGGACTTAAAGAGTTCAACTATTGGCCAGTTTCTATCTATCATGTGCCCCGCCCCCTCCTCTGATTGGGCCATCAGACTTGTCTGTGAGTATTTAACAGAACTCTGTTCAAGCTTTGCCATACCTTAGTCTCTGCTAGACTACTTGCTTCACGTGTTTGGTTTGTCACAGAAACTCTAAGCTAGCTTTGAGAAATGGCATTACTACAAACACTGGAGGCATTGGTCAATGAGCGACTATCTGCAGCTGCTGAAGAGATATTTGGGACCGTTGGACAAATTGTAACCGAGTATGAGGATGAAGCTTTGTCCTTGAAGCAAGAAATTGACCGCAAAAGCAGACTACTGGATATGGTTTTGAAGCCGTACATCAAGTTATACAGAGCAGGTTGGTACTATTACTCATTTATCCACGATAATATGTGGTTTAACTGTATGCAATTATTGATATTATGTTTGTAATATCCATTATGGACTTGTTTGTGGGGATTGGTTCTAGTCAACCGATGTTAATTCCTCCCTTGTGGTCTGGGCTAAAAAAAAACAACAACTTTGTAGTAGTAATAGTTTTCTCTGTTTAATTCACCAGACAAGCCTCTCAAAATGTACAGATACTTAATCAGGAGATCTAACAGTGCTATTTTGTATGTTTGTGCCAACAATGCAGTGAGCAATGCACTGTTTGAGAGTTTCAGATTCTCAAGACGAAGTAGCAACCATGAACAAGGATTTGTGTAGAACACAATTTGTGTGGACACATATACATTTCAAGCATTTAATGACTCTGTCTCATTTTATCTTTTGTCTAGACATCCTGCACATCCCTTTGTTCAAAGAGGGGGTTTACCCTGAACAGCAGAACATGGACTCCTGTCTGGTCCAGGAGGAACCACAGCATCCACAGTTTAAAGAGGAACAAGAGGAGCTACTTCTAAGACCAGACGAGGGGTTGGCATTACAAGCAGTGAAAAGTGAAGATGATGGTGAAAACAGAGAGACAGCAGCTGTAACCAGCACCTCAGCGGAACACAAAGAAACAACTGATGCAAATTACTGTGGAACAGCACAACCTTTGTGTAAGGAGCATATTTCCATTGAACAACGGGAAAATAATTATTGTCTGGTCAAGGAGGAACTACAGGAGTTACTTCAAAGACCAGCAGAGGGATTGACGGCAACAACACAAAATGAGCAGTATATGAACTCCACTCCGGTCCAGCCTCCACAGATTAAAGAGGAAAAGGAGGAGCTACTTCTAAGACCAGATGAGGGGTTGACATTTCTAGCAGTGAAAAGGGAAGTTGATGGTGAAAACACAGAGAAAGAACCTGTAGTCACAGCTGACCACATGAAAACACAAACTGGTGTAGAAGAATGTGCACCACAACCAACTAGTGATTCACACTGTTCTGAATCTGACACTGAAGACAGTGATGAGTGGGAAGAAACCAAAGAATACCAGCCAGCCAATATGGAAGGAAAAAGATTGCCTTTGAGTAAGAACCTGACCCAGAACCTGAAATCACAAAAACAAGTGAAGCATCACACAGAGAAGAACGTCTTTAATTGTAAAGACTGTGACAAGAAGTTTACTTCCAAGGCCAATCTGAAGGTTCACACAATGACTCATACAGGGGAATACCCTTTTAATTGTACAGTTTGTGGTAGAGGCTGTAGTACAAAGTGTAATCTGAAAACACACATGATGTCTCATACAGGGGAAAAACCCTTTACTTGTACAATTTGTGGCGAAGGTTGTAGTACAACGTTCAATCTAAAAAAACACACAATGACTCACACAGGTGAAAAGCCGTATACTTGCACAGTTTGTGGCAAAGGTTGTAGTCTAAAAGCTAATCTAAAAACACACATGATGTCTCATACAGGGGAAAAACCCTATGCCTGCACAATTTGTGGCAAAGGTTTTAGTCAAAAGGGTGATCTGAATAGACACATGGTGACTCATACAAGGGAAAAGCCCTTTACTTGCACAGTTTGTGCCAAAGGTTTTAGTCACAAGTGGAATTTAAACAAACACATGAGGACGCATACAGAAGGGGAACATGAACCTATGGCGATTTGAAGATTCATATAGAGAATCATGCTTCGGAAACCTTTCTGCAAACCCTGCCAAATACAAATGCTGTTCATGTCTATGAACAATATGAGCAATGCATTCATGAATATGCATACCGGTACAATATCCTTGAGCAATGGTGTGCTGACAAGCTGCTATTTTTTTTACACATTGCAAGTTGTAAGGAATGTCAAATGAGGATGATGTCCACTGTGACTGTCTTTTGTAAAGGCAATTATTTACTCTGTTATACCTGGAACCCATTTCTTAAATAAATGATTTTTGTTTTCCTTCTGTGTAATGTGTTCATTACAGGACAGTTATCTTTGGAAACCTTTCTGCAAACCCTGCCAAATACAAATGCTGTCTATGTCTATGAAAACTATGAGCATTGCTTTCATGAATATGCACACAATATCCTAATTGAGCAATGTGCTGACAAGCTGCTCTTTTTTTACACATTGCTGTAAATTATCTCAGGTGGTGCATCAGGCCACAGCTTAGAGTCTGGGTCATGGACTGCTGGGAAAACAAGCTTGTAGATCTGCTATTGTTTTACACCTGTATGTTTTAAGATTACAATGGTGGGCGTTGTCTCATACATCTGGACCATGCGGATGCTTTGGCCCTCGTCAACTTGACCTGGCTGCATGTGTTTAACAGGACAATGGTTGGCGTTGCCTCAACTGTCATTACTCTGTAAAGAGACACAGCAACTAGCAGATTATCTTTTTTCATTACATTTTCCTTCAATCATATCCTGTCAATGAGGAGGAAACATAGTGGAATCGTGGAAAGTGAAAATGTGTTATATCTCCACAATGGAACAATAAGCCCTGACCCCAAATTGTCAACAAGATGATGCAAAAATAAAATAAAATAGAAAAGCTGGAGTTTGTAGGTGCAGCTGGACTGACTTTGATGTCATAACACCTGACTTAATGTGGAATGGAAGTGGCATGGCGTCTTCAACAGGGGGTCCTCAGAGTTATTAGGTCCTCTGAATATTTGTGTGGTAGGATTAAGAGGCCCCATAAATGTACACCCATTGATTCCGGATGGGGACCCAAATGGATGTGGGTCACTGGGGGTACATTTATTGTAATCAAATTTGAAACAAGGCCGGAAAGGCCTTATTGGGATGTTCCTTTTGGGACTTGATGTGAAACCGGACTGTGCTGCAATGATTGTTGTTTGTACTTGTATGTGTTATTAATTATATGTCCAAATAAATGATTCAATATCAAAGTCTTAGGAATGTGTCAAAAAATATTATTGAGCTCAAGTCTCCATGGTGTGAGTAATCAATAGAAAAAAGTCATTTTGGGGGTGAACTACTCCTTTAAGCTCACAGACGGCCCCATTTGCCATTGAGTCCTGGCACTGGGGCTGCCATCAATGGTAATGAAGACCACTTCACACGTTCACACCCTGTCCATGTAAAAGTCTACCGCAATGCTAATGGTTTCATCATGCTTTACTGCGCATAAACCTTTCAGTGCAATGTGAACCATTGAGACATCAATATCACCAACATGGAGGGGGAGAACAAACAATTATGTTGATGTTAAATATATTTAGTTTATTTGTGTCCATGCAGGCAGCCTGCTGTGATGACCACTGCAAACAGACACCCCTGTGAATGATTGTTTTTGCAATTGCTCTGCTTTGGCATGAGCAAATGTCTAAAGTTCAAATTGGGCAACGCAAACAATAGCTTTAATCCAAAGACAGCATCATGTATTGGCAAACCCTGCCAAATACAAATGCTGTCTATGTCTATGAAAACTATGAGCATTGCTTTCATGAATATGCACACAATATCCTAATTGAGCAATGGGCTGACAAGCTGCTCTTTTTTTACACATGGCTGTAAATTATCTCAGTTGTTGCATCAGGCCACAGCTTAGAGTCTGGGTCATGGACGGCTGGGAAAACAAGCTTGTAGATCTGCTATTGTTTTACACCTGTATGTTTTAAGATTACAATGGTGGGCGTTGTCTCATACATCTGGACCATGCAGATGCTTTGGCCCTCGTCAACTTGACCTGGCTGCATGTTTTTAACAGGACAATGGTTGGCGTTGCCTCAACTGTCATTACTCTGTAAAGAGACACAGCAACTAGCAGATTATCTTTTATCACATTTTCCATCTTCAATCATATCCTGTCAATCATGGAAAGTGAAAATGTGTGATATCTCCACAATGGAACAATAAGCCCTGACCCCAAACTGTCAACAAGATGAAGCAAAAATAAAATAAAATAGAAAAGCTGGAGTTTGTAGGTGCAGGTGGACTGACTTTGATGTCATAACATCTAGCTTAATGTGGAATGGAAGTGACATGGAATTATTCAATATCAAAGTCTTAGGAGTGTGTCAAAAAATATTATTGAGCTCAAGTCTCCATGGCGTGAGCAATCAATACAAAAAAGTCATTTTGGGGGTGAACTACTCCTTTAAGCTCACGGACGGCCCCATTTGCCATTGAGTCCTGGTGCTGGGGCTGCCATCAATGGTAATGAACTAGAGCCGATTCTGGGCCTACGGGGGCCCTAAGCTTGATTCTGCTATGGGGGCCTTCCTGAGGGCGCGAGCATAGCGAGCGCCCACGAAGAAATAATATATAATTAACTTTTACATGGACAGGGTGTGTATAATTATATTGGCAGCTATAGTTCATATAACTGCTTGTGTAACCTTTCTCCCAAATAAAAATGCAGTCACGCAGTATTGGATCCTCTATTTTCTGCAGTGAAAATCCTTATTAATCCTTGTTAATTCGACCCTGCAAGATTCAAGCGGACAAGTTATATATCATCCTATATACTGATGGTTGAGTTTATAAAAATAAAAATAAATAAATAAACAGATATAGGCTATACAATATTTATTATGACTAAATCAGCCAAATGTTTCAACAATTGAATTCAAGTGTATGTCCATGTCACACTCTCTGTCGGAACACAAACGTGTCCTAGCAAAAAATATGCTTTACAGACAATTGGTGCTTTCTTCATAGGATATAGGCTATAAATTAGATTACTACATAGGTCAAATGTTTCAACAAGTGTATTTCCATTCTCAACCTAAATGGATTAATGTGGTGCCTATGTCACAACACAAACATGTCCAAGCAAAAATGATGCTTTGTAGACACTTGGCAAGTGCTTTCTTCAGTCTTGTCAATCAGACATATGGTTCATTATACTGTAAATGTGCAACATAAACTGCCACAAATTACAGCAGTCAAGTTGTGTGTAAAATGTGTATTTTGTATGGGAGAGTTTAATGTTGTTCAAAAGTACAGGGACTTAAAGAGTTCAACTATTGGCCAGTTTCTATCTATCATGTGCCCCGCCCCCTCCTCTGATTGGGCCATCAGACTTGTCTGTGAGTATTTAACAGAACTCTGTTCAAGCTTTGCCATACCTTAGTCTCTGCTAGACTACTTGCTTCACGTGTTTGGTTTGTCACAGAAACTCTAAGCTAGCTTTGAGAAATGGCATTACTACAAACACTGGAGGCATTGGTCAATGAGCGACTATCTGCAGCTGCTGAAGAGATATTTGGGACCGTTGGACAAATTGTAACCGAGTATGAGGATGAAGCTTTGTCCTTGAAGCAAGAAATTGACCGCAAAAGCAGACTACTGGATATGGTTTTGAAGCCGTACATCAAGTTATACAGAGCAGGTTGGTACTATTACTCATTTATCCACGATAATATGTGGTTTAACTGTGTAGCGTATGAGCCGGTTATGGACACGAAAAGTTATGAATTGTATTCATAACTCATATTCAACCAAATGGACCCTTTGTGTTAGGACCGGTTGAATGTACCCTTCTTCCCCCCAAAAAGATATTGACTCTCTATTCCATGGTGTCACCCAACACCACATTCCAAAGTGCCAGTATAGTGTTTTATTACCCTGCCGATCAGATAAGGGACATCCTGCCAGGGTCTCTTCTCTTCATGTGCACACAGTATTAACCACATAGACAAGATGTGGAAGACAATGAAACGATGGAATGTGAGGATAAATGCTTGATGCAATGACATTTTATAACATAAAACTACATGGTTGTATTCCAATATGATGTACAGCAACTATATATATTGAATTTAATGTGTACAATATGTTTTTCTGTGGTTATTCGACTTTTTAACCCATATGCCCTCTGTATGATATAAAGTGGTCAGGTTTCATATCTATACGTTTGCACAAGTCCAATGTTTACAATTATCTGGTCACATGTAGGAAAATGATGTTCCCCAACATTTTATCAGAAAGTATAGTATTTTCATCTTTTTCAAGGTGGGATGGACAATGAGCCTGTCCTCTACAACCGCCTTCTGCGGGGCTAGCATACTAAGCCCTCCCACTCACTACATAAGGAGACTTCCTGTTTCTCCCTCTCTCTCTTCCAAAAAATCACTGAACAGACAACTACAGAACAGTAGGGCTAAAGACCACTCACCCACCGGGGGCTGTCATGCCCCGGTGATCACATCTCTCTCTCTTGGAGAAAACGCACTGAACAGACCACACCAGAACAGCAGGCCCTGAGACTATTTCAGCTGCCCAAAGCTCTCTCAACATAGAGTCCTGCCGGACTCATCATCAGGACTGCCAGTCCGTGGGATTGAGGCACGCTATCTCTCCCACTCCGACGACAACATTATCAACGACAGAGTGGACAAGCCTGTCCTCTGTACTCCATCTCTCCCTCCATCGGAAGGCCAGATACCCAGACAGGGAGATTTGGAGCACGCGCGCTCTCTCCTCCAACCAGACGGTTCCAAGAGGGGTGTGGAGCTGAGACAGCAGCAGGGCAGGAAACTTCCTGTGTCCCCTCTCCAGCCCGAGGGGGGGTGCACGCCTCACTTCCTGTCCCACCAGCTCTCATCCAAGAAGATGGCCGCCTCCACTCAAGCCGCATGGCCAGACCTCATGGTGACGACACCCAGCCAACATGGCCGACCTAGCGCATGCTAGCAACCAGCTAGCCACCAGTCCTTTCCTCCTGTTTCCTTTCTTCAGACACGTGACGAAAGCAGGCAAGGCAAAGTTTTTACATGTGTCAATGGCAACTAAGGCAGAGTAGGATTAGATTAGATGTTTAATGATTTTGTATGATTTCATTTCTTTCATTTCTTTTCTTTTGGTGATTGTTTTGATTTATATGTTTTTGGGGAAACGATATGCAACACTGGATAACATGTACAGTAGCCTGCCATCTATTTTGTACAGTTTGACAGGTTTTAAAATACTATGCCTACTACTTCCCTAGGAACCCATTTATCTATCTTTTGCTTGAAGAATCAGACATAGTTATGCTAGTCTGAATGTACATTTTATGATTTTTATAATAAATCACTTTTTCATATTTTAACCTTAAGTGTGGACATTGACATTCTTTCTGTGTGTTTTGAATCAATGTGATTGGTACTGGAATCTTAAATGCTTAGGCATTCTATTAAAAGGTAATTTGTCATTTTTAGTAAATATTCATATTTTACAGTATGTATGCACAGTAATGAACATTTATTGCAACTCTGCCAAGAACTCACGCTTGTAAACAATAGCGTGATAGAAAAATTATGTTTCATAATTATTTTATGAAATATTATTTTTAATATTACGATATATATTAATACTGTATCCATATTCAGTATTCATATGTGCACTACAACTGTATGCAATTATTGATATTATGTTTGTAATATCCATTATGGACTTGTTTGTGGGGATTGGTTCTAGTCAAACGATGTTAATTCCTCCCTTGTGGTCTGGGCTAAAAAAAAACAACAACTTTGTAGTAGTAATAGTTTTCTCTGTTTAATTCACCAGACAAGCCTCTCAAAATGTACAGATACTTAATCAGGAGATCTAACAGTGCTATTTTGTATGTTTGTGCCAAAAATGCAGTGAGCAATGCACTGTTTGAGAGTTTCAGATTCTCAAGACGAAGTAGCAACCATGAACAAGGATTTGTGTAGAACACAATTTGTGTGGACACATATACATTTCAAGCATTTAATGACTCTGTCTCATTTTATCTTTTGTCTAGACATCCTGCACATCCCTTTGTTCAAAGAGGGGGTTTACCCTGAACAGCAGAACATGGACTCCTGTCTGGTCCAGGAGGAACCACAGCATCCACAGTTTAAAGAGGAACAAGAGGAGCTACTTCTAAGACCAGACGAGGGGTTGGCATTACAAGCAGTGAAAAGTGAAGATGATGGTGAAAACAGAGAGACAGCAGCTGTAACCAGCACCTCAGCGGAACACAAAGAAACAACTGATGCAAATTACTGTGGAACAGCACAACCTTTGTGTAAGGAGCATATTTCCATTGAACAACGGGAAAATAATTATTGTCTGGTCAAGGAGGAACTACAGGAGTTACTTCAAAGACCAGCAGAGGGATTGACGGCAACAACACAAAATGAGCAGTATATGAACTCCACTCCGGTCCAGCCTCCACAGATTAAAGAGGAAAAGGAGGAGCTACTTCTAAGACCAGATGAGGGGTTGACATTTCTAGCAGTGAAAAGGGAAGTTGATGGTGAAAACACAGAGAAAGAACCTGTAGTCACAGCTGACCACATGAAAACACAAACTGGTGTAGAAGAATGTGCACCACAACCAACTAGTGATTCACACTGTTCTGAATCTGACACTGAATACAGTGATGAGTGGGAGGAAACCAAAGAATACCAGCCAGCCAATATGGAAGGACAAAGATTGTCTTTGAGTAAGAACCTGATACAGGACCTGAAATCACCAAAACAAGTGAAGCATCACACAGAGAAGAACGTCTTTAATTGTAAAGACTGTGACAAGAAGTTTACTTCTAAGGCAAGTCTTAAGTTTCACACAATGACTCATACAGGGGAATACCCTTTTAATTGTACAGTTTGTGGTAGAGGCTGTAGTACAAAGCGTGATCTGAAAACACACATGATGACTCATACAAGGGAAAAACCCTTTACTTGTACAATTTGTGGCAAAGGTTGTAGTCTAAAGAGTGATCTGAATAGACACATGGTGACTCATACAGGGGAAAAGCCCTTTACTTGCACAGTTTGTGGCAAAGGTTTTAGTCGCAAGAGTAATTTAAACAGACACATGAGGACACATACGGAGGGGGAACATGAACCCATGGAGATTTGAGGATTCATATAGAGAAGCGTGCTTTGGAAACCATTTGCAAACCTTCCAAATACAAATGCTGTGTATGTCTATGAACAATATGAGCAATACGTTCACATACAATATCCCAATTGAGCAATAGTGTGCTGACAAGCTGCTATTTTTTACCTGTTGCATGTTGTTCGGAATGTCAAATGAGGATTATGTCCACTGTATCCAACTGTGTTTTGTAAAGGCAAGAATTGACTATGTTATACCTGGAAACCCTTTTCTTAAATAAATGGTTCACAGCTGTTTTTGTTTTCTTTTTTCCTGTGTACATCATTACAGGACAGATATCAACAGCCTTTAATTGTTTCAAATGTTTAACTAAATGTTTAACAATTGATTGATTGATTAATACAATAACTTATAATAAATTATATAACTGCTCATAACCTTTCTCCCAAATTTAAATGTCATGCAGTTTTGGATCCTCTACTTTCTGAAGAGGTGCAGTCAAAGGTGTAAGACCACTGTACTTCATTATTAAGCCTTAATTTAACCCTGCAAAATCAGAAGTGGAGAAAAGTTAAGACTGGGCAATATATCGAAAATGTACCTTCATGGACGCTGATTCGTTGTATTCGTAGAACTGGAAATACTACGAACATATTGAGGACTTTTGTTGATCTAAAATAAGTTATGTGCCTGTGGTAGGGCCTATTGTATTGTAGTTTGTGATCGGTTGCTTTAAAGAACTAATGTAGACAACACTCAAAACTCTACATTACTAGCAGTGAAGAGGTGTAATCAAATTTTAGTCTTAGGAATGTGACAAAAAACTAAAAATATTATTGAGCTCAAGTCTCCATGGCGTGAGTAATAGAAAACAGGTCAGGGGGGTTAAAGTATAATCCGATGTTGAGGAGGAATTGAAATTTAAAAAAATCAATTTTCCCTGATTTTCTAGCTCCCTGCAACATCAAATATTGGTTCATTTTTCCAATTTTCTAGCTTGCAAAAAAATCAGAAGAATGCTTCAATTTTTGAGTGTGTGAGGTCAGGGTACTAAAGTATCGTTAGATTTTCAATAGGAATTACATTTTAAAAAATCATTTTTCTCTCAATTTTCTAATTTTCTAGCTCCCCATAAAATCAAATATTGGTTCATTTTTCCAATTTTCTAGCTTGCAAAAAAATCAGGAAAATGCTTCAATTTTTTAAATGTGTGATTCATATTTGTCATTATTTGATTTGGAACCGACAAAGGAAAAACATCTTTAAAAAAGGTATTTTTCATTTTTTTACCACATTACGAATATCAAAAAATGGACCAATTTTTCAAATTTTCTAGCTTGCAAAAAAATCAGGAAAATGCTTCAATTTTTTAAATGTGTGATTCGTCTTTGTCATTATTTGATTTGGAACCGACAAAGGAAAAACATCTTGAAAAAGGTAATTCTTAATTTCTTACCCCATTACAACAATCAAAAAATGGGCCCATTTTTCCAATTTTCTAGCCCACAAAAAAATCAGGAAAATGCTTAAAATTTGCTCAATTCTTTGAATGTGTGATTCATATTTTGGCATTATTTGATTTGGAACCGACAAACAAAAAATAGGCCCATTATTCAATTTTCAAGTCCAGGAAACAAATCGTCATCATGAATGTCACGTGACCACGTGTCAAGTCACATGGTACACAACTTCAAAATAAAAGCTGTAGGCTAGTCTAACATCCAAGTAATAGGATCAACATGCAGGCAGGCAGGGGGTCCATGAGGGGTTTACAAGGGGGTCCATGGCTGGTTCCCAAAGTGTGGTTTGGGGACCCCCAGGGTTTCTATGGCTGGTTCACAACAGCCTGGTACACGTACAGCCATGGCTGGTTCCCAAAGTGTGGTTCGGGGACCTCTGGAGGTCCATGACGGATTTCCAAGGGGGTCAATGGCTGGTTCTCAAAGTGTGGTTCGGGGACCTCTGGGGGTCCCTGAGGGGTTTCCAAGGGGGTCCATGGCTGGTTAGCAGGTTACTTTTACACTCTCATACTATCCAAACCTCCACCAGCCGTCAGCCTGTCCTTCCCTCCGTCACGTCACTCGTCACACGTCACACGTCACACTTTCCCCCTACTCATATCTCCGCCACCGTTGCCCTGATCCATGCCAAAATTTCCATACAAACTCCTTGCCTGCCAAACTACAACCTCGAAGGACCCCCGGAGCTCCAGGGACCCCCAGGTCCCTGGGGGACCCCCAGGTGTAAAAAATGACCAAATGTGCAAAAAAGACCACCCCAACGGGGCTGCTCACGGGGAATTCCCGGGGACCACCGACTCCTGGTGCTCCAGAACGGATGCAAAAGTGGTGGCGCCCCCAGTGGAGGACCCCCTCCACTGCAGCTCACATAAAATGCCTAAACTCGGGCTAGGAGCGACCGGGAGAGCTGGGGCCGGTACCTATTCGTCCGCCTCTGCGGCGCGGAGACCCCACCTCTCATTTCTCATATGACCCTCTTCTAGCGCCACCATGAGGCCGCTTCTTGCAAAACACATTTTTGGACACTGCTCCTACAATTTTTGCCCTAAAATCACACAAATCGGTACACAGTATGTCTACACTCATCTCATCAACATGGATCTGTCCCATCTAACGCCACCATCAGGACGATTTTGGTAAAACAAACTTTTGGCCTATTTGTGGAGATAAGCGACTATCTCCCGATTAGGGAGTCTTACTGGTAGTGTAATAGGTGAAATAGTGTAATAGTGCATTCTTATCAAAACCTCCACCAGCTGTCAGTCTGTCAGTCAGTCTGTCAGTCAGACTTTCAGTCACACTTTTGCCCTTCTCATAGTGGTTTTGGCTGCCAAACCACTACCCCATTTCTCCCTCTTTTAGCGCCACCATGAGGCCGCTTCTTGCAAAACACATTTTTGGACACTACAAATTCTGCCCTAAAATCACGTAAAGCGGTACACATTAGCATGGATCTGTCCGAGATAGCGCCACCATCAGGGCAATTTTGCCCCAAAATCACGCTTTGCGTGATTTTACGGCAAAATCTGTAAAAGCAGAGTCCAAAAATGCGTTTGAAAAAATTGCCCTGATGGTGGCGCTATCTTGGACAGTGTAGACATACTGTGTACCGCTTTGCGTGATTTTAGGGCCAAATTTGTAGGAGCAGTGTCCAAAAATGTGTTTTGCAAGAAGCGGCCTCATGGTGGCGCTAGAAGAGGGAGAAATGGGGGTAGTGGTTTGGCAGCCAAAATCACAATGAGAAGGGAAAAAGTGTGACTGAAAGTCTGACTGACAGACTGACTGACAGACTGACAGCTGGTGGAGGTTTTGATAGTAACTGCGACCTGACGGTCGCAAGTAACTGCGACCTGACGGTCGCAAGTACGGCAGAATCGTGTCTTTCCTAGCCGCACGATCCAGGATCGCGCCTAAGAAGCAGCTGTCTATACCAAGACTAGAACTCAATGGAGCTCTAACCGCAGCTCAATTAGCAGCGACACTCATGAGAGAACTCACGATCCCCACGGAACAGCTAGTCCTTTGGACAGACTCCACCACAGTACTGCATTGGCTAAAGTCACAAACATGCAAGTACAAGGAGTTCGTTGGCACACGGGTCACCGAAATACTATCCCTCACTGATTCTGATAAGTGGCGATACATCAATACAACCGATAATCCTGCTGATGACATTACGAGAGGCAAAACTTTGAAAGAGATTGCAAGCCAAGGCAGATGGCTGGGAGGACCACCCTTCCTTACCAAGCCAGAAAGTTCTTGGCCCGATCAACCACAGATAGGCATAGCGAATATTGTAGAACCACAGGAGATAAAGAAGCCATTCTTCTGTGGCTCTGTACTGGTTCAAACTCCGGTATGCCAGTTCGGAACTTATGAGGAACTACTCGCAAGTACTGCATCCTCGATAGTAGAGATGCAGGGCGGGAGGGGAGACTCATTACGTTCCGAAGACTACCGGAATGCAGAATTAACCATTCTACAAGGCATTCAGGAGGCTTATTTCTCAGAAGAAATAAAGCATACCAAAGCAGGTACCAAGTTGCCCATGACCAGCAGAATACGCGGCTTGGCACCAGAGTACCACGAAGGTCTACTGAGGGTGGGAGGCAGACTCCGTCGTTGCCAGGAATTAGACTACGGTGCTATCCATCCAGTAGTACTGCCGCCTGAGCATCCCTACACTAAACTCATCATCCAATATTACGACCAAATGCTGAAGCACCCGGGTACCGAACGAGTATTCGCGGAGTTGCGACGCAAGTATTGGATTCTGAGGGGAAGGCAAGCCGTGAAGAAATACCAAGCGACTTGCTTCGATTGTAGACGATGGAGAGCTCAACCTGAAGTCCCAAAGATGTCAGATCTGCCGGAATCAAGTCTAAGGGTAATGGACCCCTCATTCTTTTCCACCGGGGTCGACTGCTTTGGACCGATGAATATTAAAATTGGAAGAAGAGTGGAGAAGAGGTGGGGCGCAATTTTTAAGTGCTTAACCACTCGTGCCATCCACATAGAACTCCTCGCGAGCATGGACACAGATTCTTTCTTGATGTCCCTTCGAAGATTCATAGCACGTAGAGGTAAACCTTATGAGCTACTGTGTGATCGAGGCACCAACTTTGTCGGAGCCAACAGGGAATTACACGAAACCTTTAAACGCATGAAGCCAGAACTCCAAAAGCAATTGGCTCCCAAGCAAATCGACTTCATATTTAATCCCCCAGCTGCTCCTCACTTTGGAGGATCATGGGAAAGGGAAGTAAGATCTATCAAGACAATCCTACGAGTAATCCTAGGAACCCAAGTGGTAACTGAAGAGGTATTAGCCACAACTATGGCGGAGATCGAGGGTATACTAAATTCTCGCCCTCTTGGCTACGTATCAGCTAATATCGCAGACCCAGATCCCATCACGCCCAATGATCTACTGATCGGGCGTTCAGACCCCTCACTCCCTCAGGTCCTCTACCCACGAACCAACAAGCCTGGTAACAAGAGATGGGAGTACTCACAATTCCTAGCTGACGAGTTTTGGAAACGCTTTGTAAAGAATTACCTACCAAGTCTACAGCCACGTCAGAAGTGGGTAACCGAGAAAGAAAACCTTGCCATCGGTACTCTCGTCTTAGTGATAGACCCGCAATCCCCCAGAGCCTATTGGCCCGTAGGGAAGGTCATAAGTGTCACAGTCGGAAGAGACGACCGTGTAAGATCGGCAGTAGTCCAAGTAGAGGAACGTCAATACACCAGACCCATAACTCGTCTCATAAAGCTTCCAAGATTGCCAGAAGAAACAGCTAAGATTAGAGATCTAATCTCCCAGCAAATCAAGAAAACACGCAAGAAGTAGACCAAACCGGCCTCATTTCCGAATGACTGTGAAACTAGTCGCTTCACGGCGGGAGTGTAGAAAAGAAACCGTATTTGGTCGCGACTTCACGACGATGATCAACGCGTCACCATGAATTGTGTGACGTCATAATCAGCACTTATAAACAGGACTTCCTCTAAGTCTGATTCGTTCTGACAGAAGTGCTTGAGAAGAAAGAAGCAAGATTTTAATAGCTATTCTATACTCGTTTACTATACGTCTACCCGCTGATGTGATATAATCGCTCAGTGAATTGCCCTGAGTAAACTTTTGACAAGTTCTACTCCAGCGTGCCCCATCACTGAGATAAGTGGTTTTAGGCAAACCCACACAGTGTGCAACGACACAAGCTTTTGGCAAGACTGTGATCGCGGCGTATAAAAGTATAGATAAGCCTCAAACGGGCCTATCTCAGAAACCTTGAATTCATAAGAGATTCAGGAGTTTGGAAGAGACTCAAGGGCGTCAACAGGAACTAGATAGAAGTCTAGTTAGTCCGACGCATAAGAAGACCTGGGCCATTAATCATAAGACTAGCTCTGAAACATACCAACCGACCCTTAAGAGCGCCGTTACACGCTCGCTGGCTCTATATTAATACCATTAATCTGTAACAACTATTACACTATTATATTATTACACTTATTACAATATTAATAGGGCATTAGGGCAGTGTCCAAAATTGTGTTTTCAAAAATCGGCCTGAAGGTGGCGCTATATGGGACAGATCCATGTTGATGACATGAGTGTAGACATACTGTGTACCGATTTGCGTGATTTTAGGGCAAAAAATGTAGGAGCTGTGTCCAAAAATGTGTTTTGCAAGAATCAGCCTCATGGTGGCGCTAGAAGAGGGTCATGTGTGAATTGATGGGTGGAGGTTGTGGTTTGGCAGGCAAGGAGTATATGTGCAAAATTTGGCATGGATCGGGGCAACGGTTGCAGAGATATGAGCAGGGCAAAAGTGTGACGTGTGACAGACAGACTGACTGACTGACGGACGGACGGACGGACTCACAGCTGGTCGAGGTTTTGATAATAACTGCGACCTAACGGTCGCAATAACATTTATGCTATTTCAATATTACAAGTAATGCACTTCTTCTTCTTCTTTCGCTATTACACTATTTCACCTATTACACTACCAGTAAGACTCCCTAATCGGGAGATAAGCGACCGTTGGTCGCTTATCTCCACAATCTGTCGGTAGATAATGCCGGTCTTATATAAGGGTCATTTGTGTACGGTGTGATGTCATACTGATGTCAGCAGTGTGATGCCATACTGATGTCAGCAGCTATGTCTCTATATATGGAGTTATATGTTGTACGTGTCCAAATATGGGGCTTGTGAGGTCAGACTTAGTGAGATTCGTCGGTTATCTCCATATATGGAAGGATGTGTTGGTTATCTCCATATCTGGAGATTCAACCTTCAACGTGTAACTATGGCTACCTAACGACTAGCTACATGACGTGAAGGTGAGTGAGGGTCTTTGTAACAGCCACCCCCAGATTTCCCGTGGAACTCTGTACAATATCGAGAAGGCCCGAACGGAAACTCTTAGTCAACTGGCCACCCCATCAAAGAGTAAAGGGACATCAAGGCCTCTCTCTTGTCAATGGGCTGGTGTCGGCCACCCCGTACGGGTTCTAGTCTGAGGTGATAGCCTGCCACCCCGTTAGTAGGCACGGGTCCCGACAAGCCAAGGGGTCGATTGCACCAGCTTCCTCCTGCCGCGAAGGGTGCCAGCATGACTCACACCATCCATAGCAACCATGTTTTTTACCCTAGCAACCAACTGTTTACCCTAGCAACCAGCTTGTTTACCATAGTAACCATGTACACTATTACACTTATTGCTAACCAGCCATGGACCCCCTTGGAAACCCCTCAGGGACCCCCAGAGGTCCCCGAACCACACTTATTGCTAACCAGCCATGGACCCCCTTGGAAACCCCTCAGGGACCCCCAGAGGTCCCCGAACCACACTTTGAGAACCAGCCATGGACCCACTTGGAAATCCGTCATGGACCTCCAGAGGTCCCCGAACCACACTTTGGGAACCAGCCATGGCTGTACGTGTACCAGGCTGTTGTGAACCAGCCATAGAAACCCTGGGGGTCCCCAAACCACACTTTGGGAACCAGCCATGGACCCCCTTGTAAACCCCTCATGGACCCCCTGCCTGCCTGCATGTTGATCCTATTACTTGGATGTTAGACTAGCCTACAGCTTTTATTTTGAAGTTGTGTACCATGTGACTTGACACGTGGTCACGTGACATTCATGATGACGATTTGTTTCCTGGACTTGAAAATTGAATAATGGGCCTATTTTTTGTTTGTCGGTTCCAAATCAAATAATGCCAAAATATGAATCACACATTCAAAAAATTGAGCAAATTTTAAGCATTTTCCTGATTTTTTTGTGGGCTAGAAAATTGGAAAAATGGGCCCATTTTTTGATTGTTGTAATGGGGTAAGAAATTAAGAATTACCTTTTTCAAGATGTTTTTCCTTTGTCGGTTCCAAATCAAATAATGACAAATACGAATCACACATTAAAAAAATTGAAGCATTTTCCTGATTTTTTTGCAAGCTAGAAAATTGGAAAAATTGGTCAATTTTTTGATATTCGTAATGTGGTAAAAAATTCTAAAATACCTTTTTTAAAGATGTTTTTCCTTTGTCGGTTCCAAATCAAATAATGACAAAGCCGAATCACACATTTAAAAAATTGAAGCATTTTCCTGATTTTTTTGCAAGCTAGAAAATTTGAAAAATTGGTCCATTTTTTGATATTCGTAATGTGGTAAAAAAATGAAAAATACCTTTTTTAAAGATGTTTTTCCTTTGTCGGTTCCAAATCAAATAATGACAAATATGAATCACACATTTAAAAAATTGAAGCATTTTCCTGATTTTTTTGCAAGCTAGAAAATTGGAAAAATGAACCAATATTTGATTTTATGGGGAGCTAGAAAATTAGAAAATTGAGAGAAAAATGATTTTTTAAAATTGAATTCCTATTGAAAATCTAACGATACTTTAGTACCCTGACCGTGTGATTGGTATTTTGTCATTATTTTATTTGGAACCGACAAAGGAAAAACATCTTAAAAATGGTATCTAACCCCATTACAAAAAAAATAAAAATGGGCCCATTTTTCCAATTTTCTAGCTTGTAAAAAAATCAGAAAAATGCTTCAATTTTTTAGTGTGTGATTCGTATTTTGTCATTATTTGATCTGGAACCGACAAAGGAAAAACAAGGTATTTCTTCATTTTTTACCCCATTACAGATATCAAAAAATGGCCCAATTTCTTTAATTTTCTAGCTTGTAAAATAATCAGAAAAAATGCTTACATTTCTGAGTGTGTGATTCGTATTTTGGCATTATTTGATTTAGAACCAACAAACAAAAAATAGGCCCATTATTCAATTTTCAAGTACAGGAAAGAAATGTGTCATCATGAATGTCACGTGACCACGTGTCAAGTCACATGGTACACAACTTCAAAATAAAAGCTGTAGGCTAGTCTAACATCCAAGTAATAGGATCAACAGGCAGGCAGGCAGGGGGTCCATGAGGGGTTTACAAGGGGGTCCATGGCTGGTTCCCAAAGTGTGGCTTGGGGACCCCCAGGGTTTCTATGGCTGGTTCACAACAGCCTGGTACAGCCATGGCTGGTTCCCAAAGTGTGGTTCGGGGACCTCTGGAGGTCCATGACGGATTTCCAAGGGGGTCCATGGGCTGGTTCTCAAAGTGTGGTTCGGGGACCTCTGGGGGTCCCTGAGGGGTTTCCAAGGGGTCCATGGCTGGTTCCCAAAGTGTGGTTCGGGGACCTCTAGGGGTCCCTGAGGGGTTTCCAAGGGGGTCCATGGCTGGTTAGCAATAAGTGTAATAGTGTAATAGGTGAAATAGTGTAATAGTGCATTCTTATCAAAACCTCCACCAGCTGTCAGTCTGTCAGTCAGTCAGACTTTCAGTCACACTTTTGCCCTTCTCATAGTGGTTTTGGCTGCCAAACCACTACCCCCATTTCTCCCTCTTCTAGCGCCACCATGAGGCTGCTTCTTTCAAAACAACTTTTTGGACACTGCTCCTACAAATTTTGCCCTAAAATCACGCAAAGCGGTACACAGTATGTCTACACTCATGTCATCAACATTGATCTGTCCGAGATAGCGCCACCATCAGGGCGATTTTTTCAAACACATTTTTGGACTCTGCTTCTACAGATTTTGCCCTAAAATCACGCAAAGCGGTAATACCACTTTGCGTGATTTTAGGGCAAAATCGCCCTGATGGTGGTGCTATATGGGACTGATCCATGTTGATGAGATGAGTGTAGACATACTGTGTACCGATTTGCGTGATTTTAGGGCAAAATCTGTAGGAGCAGTGTCCAAAAATGTGTTAGAAAAAATCGGCCTGATGGTGGTGCTATATTGGACAGATCCATTTTGATGACATGAGTGTAGACATACTGTGTAGCGATTTGCGTGATTCTAGGGCAAAATCTGTAGGAGTAGTGTCCAAAAATGTGTTTTAAAAAATCGGCCTGAAGGTGGCGCTAAATGGGACAGATCCATGTTGATGACATCAGTGTAGAGCAAGTGTGTACCGATTTGCGTGATTTTAGGGCAAAATTTGTAGGAGCAGTGTTTGAAGAAATCGGCCTGATGGTGGCGTTATATGGGATAGATAGATCCATGTTGATGACATGAGTGTAGACATAGTGTGTAGCAATTTGCATGATTTTAGGGCCAAATCTGTAGGAGTAGTGTCCAAAAATGTCTTTTAAAAAATCGGCCTGAAGGTGGCGCTAAATGGGACATATCCATGTTGATGAGATGAGTGTAGATATACTGTGTACCGATTTGCGTGATTTTAGGGATAAAATTGTAGGAGCAGTGTCCAAAAATGTGTTTTGCAAGAAGCGGCCTCATGGTGGCGCTAGACGAGAATTGATTGATTGGAGGTTGTAGTTTGGTAGGCAAGGAGTGTGTGTGCAAAATTTGGCATGGATCGGGGCAACGGTTGCGGAGATATGAGCAGGGCAAAGGTGTGACGTGTGACGTGTGACAGACGGACAGACAGACAGACAGCCGGTGGAGGGTTTGATAGTAAGTGCGACCTGACGGTCGCAATAACATTTATGCTATTTCAATATAACACGTAATGCACTATTACACTATTTCACCTATTACACTATTACACTTATTGCTAACCAGCCATGGACCCCCTTGGAAACCCCTCAGGGACCCCCAGAGGTCCCCGAACCACACTTTGGGAACCAGCCATGGACCCCTTGGAAACCCCTCAGGGACCCCCAGAGGTCCCCGAACCACACTTTGAGAACCAGCCATGGACCCCCTTGGAAATCCGTCATGGACCTCCAGAGGTCCCCGAACCACACTTTGGGAACCAGCCATGGCTGTACCAGGCTGTTGTGAACCAGCCATAGAAACCCTGGGGGTCCCCAAACCACACTTTGGGAACCAGCCATGGACCCCCTTGTAAACCCCTCATGGACCCCCTGCCTGCCTGCCTGCCTGCCTGCCTGCCTGCCTGCCTGCCTGTTGATCCTATTACTTGGATGTTAGACTAGCCTACAGCTTTTATTTTGAAGTTGTGTACCATGTGACTTGACACGTGACATTCATGATGACACATTTCTTTCCTGGACTTGAAAATTGAATAATGGGCCTATTTTTTGTTTGTTGGTTCTAAATCAAATAATGCCAAAATACGAATCACACACTCAGAAATTTAAGCATTTTTTCTGATTATTTTACAAGCTAGAAAATTAAAGAAATTGGGCCATTTTTTGATATCTGTAATGGGGTAAAAAATGAAGAAATACCTTGTTTTTCCTTTGTCGGTTCCAGATCAAATAATGACAAAATACGAATCACACACTAAAAAAATTTAAGCATTTTTCTGATTTTTTTACAAGCTAGAAAATTGGAAAAATGGGCCCATTTTTTTATTTTTGTAATGGGGTTAGATACCATTTTTAAGATGTTTTTCCTTTGTCGGTTCCAAATAAAATAATGACAAAATACCAATCACACACTCAAAAATTGAAGCATTCTTCTGATTTTTTTGCAAGCTAGAAAATTGGAAAAATGAACCAATATTTGATGTTGCGGGGAGCTAGAAAATCAGGGAAAATTGATTTTTTAAATTTCAATTCCTCCTCAACATCGGATTATACTTTAACCCCCTGACCAAAACATGTCATTTTGGGGGTGAACTACTCCTTTAAGCTCACAGACGGCCCCATTAGCCATTGAGTCCTGGCACCGGAGCTGCCACATTCCATCAATGGTAATGAAGACCACTTCACACATTCACACCCTGTCCATGTAGAAATATACCGCAATGCAAATGGTTTCAGAGCAAACAATTATGTTGATGCTAAATATATTTAGTTTCTTTGTGTCCAGACAGCCTGTTGTGATGACCAACCCACAAAGCGTATGTAAAGTATATACTGTAGAGGCAAAGACCCCCCTGTGAATGACTGTGTTTGCAATTGCTCTGCTTTGACATATGTCTAAAAGTCAAATTGGGCAATGCAAACAATAGCTTTAATCCAAAGACAACATCATGTATTGGCTGACAGTGTACCTGCAACTGAAGTTAGTTGAACGTTGTTAAAGTAGCTTTTGATAACTGGGACTAACTGGACAGAGATGAAATACATTTGAATCCTGTAAAGCGAAATCTATATTTAGTGTACTGCTCTGACTGAGAACCAAGCTTATTAAAACAACATTTATTCTAACTAAATCACAGTCAATACATTGTTAGATCCCATATCTTAGTTTAACCATTGCTAAGGAAGGCTTATATAGGGTTCATAAAAAACAAATACAGGCTTATATTGTCAGCTATAGTTCATATGACTGCTTGTGTAACCTTTCTCCCAAATCAAAATGCAGTCATGCAGTTTTGGATAGATAGATACTGATGGTTATGCTTATCCAATACAACAAAAAAGATATAGGATATAAATTGGATTACTAATTACAAATGTTTCAACAATTTAAATGAAGTGTATTTCCATTCTCAACCTAAATGGATTAATGTGGTGCCTATGTCACAACACAAACATGTCCAGGCAAAAATGATGCTTTGCAGACACTGGGCAAGTGCTTTCTTCAGTCTTGTCAATCATATGGTTCATTATACTGTAAATGTGCAACATAAAGTGCCACAAATTACAGCAGTCAAGGTTTGTGTAAAATGTGTATTTTGTATGGGAGAGTTTAATGTTGTTCAAAAGTGCAGGGACTTGAAGAGTTCAATTATTGGCCAGTTTCTATCATGGGCCCCGCCCCCTCCTCTGATTGGGCCATCAGACTCGTCTGTGAGTATTTAACAGAACTCGGTTCATGCTTTGACACACTTTAGTCTCTGCAAGACTACTGGCTTCACGTGTTTGGTTTGTCACAGATACTCTGAGCTAGCTTTTAGAAATGGCTTTACTACAAACACTGAAGACATTAGTCAATGAGCGACTATCTGCAGCTGCTGAAGAGATATTTGGGACCGTTGGACAAATTGTAACTGAGTATGAGGATGAAGCTTTGTCCTTGAAGCAAGAAATTGCCCGCAAAAGCAGACTACTGGATATGGTTTTGAAACCGTACATCAAGTTATACAGAGCAGGTTGGTACTATTACTCATTTATAGTCAATAATAATATTGTTAACTGTGTGAATTATCCATTATGGAGTTGTTTGTGGGTATTAGTTATTGTTAAGTGATGTTAATTCCTCCCTTGTGGTCTGGGCAAAGTTGCATAAAAGTTGTCTAAAACAACAACAATCAGCCTCTCAGAATTTACAGGTACTCATTCAGGATCTTCTAACAGTGCCATGTTGTGTGCCCTTAAAAATGCAGTGATCGTTCCCAAGTCTCAAGACAGTAGAAGTAGTAAACCACACTAAAATGGTTGCATCTGATATATCCATAAACAAGGATACATGAAGGATTTAGAAACTACTATTATTGTGACATTTTAAAACCACTGTTAACATGTTTTTTCCCTCACAAATAATGTGATCTCACACTAGAAACAAAACAGACAGATTTTGTTCCAACAACATAATTTATTATGAATACCACAGCTACACATTTGTAACACTGCGTGGACACTGGACTGGACACATGTACATTTCAAGCATTTAATTGGTCTGTCTCATTTTATCTTTTGTCTAGACATCCTGCACCTCCCTTTGTTCAAAGAGGGGGTTTACACTGAACAGCAGAACATGGACTCCAGTCAGGAGGAACCACAGTCTCCACAGATTAAAGAGGAACAAGAGGAGTTACTTCTAAGACCAGACGAGGGGTGGACATTACAAGCAGTGAAAAGTGAAGATGATGGTGAAAACAGAGAGACATCGACTGTAACCTTCACCTCAGCGGAACACACAGAAACAACTGATGTAAAGGACTGTGGAGCAGCACAACCTTTGTGTAAGGAGAATATTTCCACTGACATGCAGGAGAGGAACTATTTTCTGGTCAAGGAGGAACCGGAGCATCTAACGATAAAAGAGGAATGCCAAGAGTTACTTCAAAGACCAGAAGAGGGATTCACAGCAATAACACAAAATGAGCAGAATATGAACTCTATTATGGTCCAGGAGAAACAACAGCTTCCACAGATTAAAGAGGAATTGGAGGAGCTACTTCTAAGACCAGGTGAGGGGTTCACATTACTAGCAGTGAAAAGGGAATATGAAGGTGAAAACAAAGATAAAGAACCTGTAACCATCACCTCAACTGACCACATCAAAACACAAACTATTTTAGAAGTATGTGCACCACAACAAACTAGTGATTCACACCATTCTGAATCTGACACTGACAACAGTGATGAGTGGGAGGAGACCAAAAAATACCAGTCAGACAATAAGGAAGGACAAAGATTGTCTTTGAGTAAGAAACTGACACAAGACCAGAGCTCACCAAAACAAGTGAAGTGTCACACAGCGAAGAACGTCTTTAATTGTAAAGACTGTGACAAGAAATGTAATTCTAATTCCAATCTGAAGGTTCACACAAGGACTCATACAGGGGAAAAACCCTATACTTGCAAAGTTTGTGACAAAGGTTGTAGTCTGAAGGCTGAAGTTAATTTCTCCCTTGTGGTCTGGGCTAAAACAACAACCACCTTTGAATAGTTTTCTCTGTTTACTTCACCAGACAGTCTCACATCAGGACTCATACAGGCGAGAAGCCCTTTACTTGTACAGTTTGT
This sequence comes from Nannobrachium achirus, assembly GCF_963921795.1. NCBI lineage: Eukaryota > Metazoa > Chordata > Actinopteri > Myctophiformes > Myctophidae > Nannobrachium > Nannobrachium achirus. The sequence continues at coordinate 9,955,967 of NC_137813.1, read as the reverse complement.
GGCAAAGGTTTTAGTCAAAATGGTGATCTGAAAAAACACATGAGGACCCATACAGGGGAATACCCTTGTAATTGTACAGTTTGTGGCAAAGGCTGTAGTCTAAAGGGTGATCTGAAAACACACATTAGGACTCATACAGGCGAGAAGCCCTTTACTTGTACAGTTTGTGGCAAAGGTTTTAGTCAAAAGGGTTCTCTGAAAACACACATGATGTCTCATACAGGGGAAAGGCCCTTTACTTGCACCGTTTGTGGCAAAGGTTTTAGTCACAATGGTAATTTAAATAAACACATGAGGACGCATACGGAGGGGGAACATGAACCTATGGAGATTTGAGGGTTTTGGATAGAGTAGCGTGCTTTGGAAACCGGTTTGCAAACCCAGCTAAATACAAATGCTGTTCATGTCTATGAAAAATATGAGCAATGCATTCATGAATATGCATACAATGTCCCAATTGAGCAATAGTGTGCTGACAAGCTGCTATTTTTGACCTGTTGCATGTTGTTAGGAATGTCAAATGAGTATGATGTCCACTGTATCCAACTGTGTGTTGTAAGGGCAATTGTTGACTCTGTTATACCTGGAACCAATTTTCTTAAATAAATAGTTCACAGCTGTTTTTTTTCTGTGTACGTCATTACAGGACAGTTATCAACTAAATCAGGCCAGTGCTTAGAGACTGGGTCCCATGCTGGGAACGGACTGTCAGGTCTGGATGCCACTCTACTCTGTGAGTGGGAAAACACGCTTGTAGATCTGCTATTACACCTGTATGTCTTAAGCGTCTGGATCATGCTGATGCTTTGGCCGTCGTCAAGTTGACTTGGCTCAGCTGGCTGCATGTCTTAACATCGCAATGGTGGCATCAATAGTCATTACTCTGTAAAGAGAAACTCACAGCAACTAGCTGTTGCACAGTGGAATCATGAAAAGTGAAAATGTGTGATATCTCCACAGTGGAACAATAAGCCCTGACCCCATACTGTCAACAAGATGAAGCAAAAATACAATAAAATAGAAAAGCTGGAGTTTGTAGGTGCAGCTGGACTGACTTTGATGTCACAACATCAAAGTTGTGACATCAAACCGAGAGACAGCAGCTGTAACCTTTGCCTCAGCGGAACACACAGAAATAACTGATGCAAATGAATGTGCAGCACAACCGTTGTGTAAGGTACACATTTCCACTGAACAACAGGAGAAGAATGACTGTCTGTTCAAGGTGGAACTGGAGCCTATAAAGATCAAAGAGGAACGACAGGAGTTACTTCAAAAGCCAGAAGCAGGATTGACAGCCATAACACAACATGAGCAGAATATGAACTCCAGTCTGGTCCAGGAGAAACCACAGCCTCCACATATTAAAGAGGAACAAGAGGAGCTACTTATAAGACCAGATGAGGGGTTGACTTTACTAGCAGTGAAAAGGGAAGATGATGGTGAAAACAGAGAGAAAGAACCTGTAGCCATCACCTCAACTGACCACGTGAAAACACAAACTGAATGTGCACCACAACCAACTAGTGATTCACACTGTTCTGAATCTGACACTGAAGACAGTGATGAGTGGGAGGAGACCAAAGAATACCAGCCAGCCAATATGGAAGGACAAAGATTGTCTTTGAGTAAGAACCTGATACAGGACCTGAAATCACCAAAACAAGTGAAGCATCACACAGAGAAGAACGTCTTTAATTGTAAAGACTGTGCCAAGAAGTTTACTTCTAAGACCAATCTGAAGTCTCACACAATGACTCATACAGGGGAATACCCTTTTAATTGTACAGTTTGTGGTAAAGGCTGTAGTACAAAGGTCCATCTAAAATCACACATGTTGAGTCACACAGGTGAAAAGCCCTATAACTGCACAATTTGTGGCAAAGGTTGTAGTCATATGGGTGATCTGAATAGACACATGAGAACTCACACAGGTGAAAAGCCATTTACTTGCACAGTTTGTGGCAAAGGTTTTAGTCAAATGTGTGATCTGAAAAAACACATGAGGACTCATACAGGGGAAAAGCCCTTTACTTGCACAGTTTGTGGCAAAGGCTGTAGTACAATGTCCAGTCTAAAATCACACATGGTGACTCACACAGGCGAAAAGCCCTATACCTGCACAATGTGTGGGAAATGTTTTAGTCTAAAGGGTCATCTGAAAACACACACAAAGACTCATACAGGCGAAAGGCCCTTTACTTGCACAGTTTGTGGCAAAGGTTTTGGTCACAATAGTAATTTAAACAAACACAGGAGGACACATACAGAGGGGGAACATGAACCCATGGAGATTTGAGGATTCGTATAGAGAAGCATGCTTTGGAAACCTTTCTGCAAACCCTGCCAAATACAAATGCTGTTTATGTCTATGAACAATATTTGCATTCATGAATATGCACACAATATCATAATTAAGCAATGATGTGCCGACAAGCTGCTCTTTTGTACATGTTGCATGTTGTTGGATGTCAAATGAGTTTGATGTCCACTGTATCCAACTGTGTTTTGTAAAGGCAATTATTTACTCTGTTATACCTGGAACCACTTTTCTTAAATAAATGGCTCACAGCTGGGTTTTCTTTTCTGTGTACATCATTACAGGACAGTTATCAACTTCCTTTAATTATTTCAACTGTTTCACTCAGGCAGACCAGCCAGTGATTCATAAAACATGTGATCCTGTAAAGCACCATTATCTCAGGTGGTAAATCAGGCCAGAACTTAGAGACTGGGTCCCATGCTGCGAGTGGACTGTCAGGTCTGGATGCCACTCTACTCTGTGAGTGGAAAAACACGCTTGTAGATCTGCTATTACACCTGTATGTCTTATGCATCTGGATCATGCTGATGCTTTGGCCGTCGTCAACTTGACTTGGCTCAGTTGGCTGCATGTCTTAACATCGCAATGGTGGCATCAACTGTCATTACTCTGTAAAGAGAAACTCACAGCAACTAGCTGTTTTCATTTCATTTTCCATCTTCAATCATATCCTGTCAATGAGGTGAAAACACAGTGGAATCATTAAAAGTGAAAATGTGTGATATCTCCACAGTGGAACAATAAGCCCTGACCCCATACTGTCAACAAGATGAAGCAAAAATACAATAAAATAGAAAAGCTGGAGTTTGTAGGTGCAGCTGGACTGACTTTGATGTCATAACATCTGACTTATTGTGGAATGGAAGTGACATGGCGTTTTCAACAGGCGGTCCTCAGAGTTACTAGTTCCTCTGAATATTTTTTTGGTAGGATTAAGAGGCCCCGTAAATTTACACCCATTGGCTCTAAACCCAGTGGTTTAGAGCCAGGAGTGAGTGAGTGAACAGGTGCGGGTGGGTCCAATCAAGGAGAGAGAGAGAAGAATGGAGGAGCACAGAGGCTGTGTCAGTTTGCTCTGTGACTAAAGTTTGTAACTTTATATTTAACTAAGTGTTGGACTGTAGTTTTGTGAGTGTGTCTGCTCGACAGCTTAAGGGAATTACAGTATTCACGTGTGGAAGTGGACTGAACGTCAGAAAGACGTTTACACCGTGATATTCTACAAGTGAGGTGATTAACAGTGTTTGCTAAACCAGCGAGGGCTAGTGACTTTTTAGCGTCAAGTCTTTCTAGTGCAGAGGGACAGTGTGGAGCTAAAAAGATCCAAGAAGTCTCTACTAAACGTCGGGATCAGAGAGGAGAGTCGTTTAAGCAGTGAACTGGCATGTTCAGGTGCTTTGGACATTCTGCCCCTGCTGTTTCTCCCTGTTTGGACGTCGGGACGGAGGTGCGCTGCTGGAGAGGGCTGTTAACTGTTTCATCACCAACCACAAACGCTCGTCATATCAAGGTACCTTGTGTTATTTTTCCCTGCTCTGGAGAGTGAAGGGGTCATCCTGGCCACAACGTACCCGAGCATCGTAACAGGCCTGCAACGAGGGGTTGGGTTTAATTCTGAACTGCAGTTCTGGGGGTGTGAGGTGTGAATGTGTGTGGGCCCACATTAAGTGTGTATTTTGGAGGTATTGTTCTTTGAACAAGTATTTTTGTTTCATTCAAGGTAATCCACCGGGTTAATTCTATAGGTTCTAAAAGGGGTTTAGATATTTAGGGTTAACTAGGGTTAATTTAAGATTAATTAGGGTTAATTTAGGATCAAAAGGTGTTTATTGAGCATTTCTAAATAGGTTAATTTAGTATAGGCCTAATTCAAAAAGGTACTTTTTGGTTAAAGCCAGTTGAAACAATAATACAGAAAGGTATTTTTCTGGTTGGTTATTTGAAGAGCAACTAGGGCTGTCAACAGTTTTTTGTTTTCTATTTTGAAAAGTGAAATAATACCAAAGGGTATTGTTCTGTCTTTGATCACTAGGGCTGTGAACCCATATATTATTTGATATTTTTGAAACACCATTTCATGTTGTTGTCTGTCTTTTATGTGTTGCCTAAGTAAAGAATATTATTTTATTATACTTGCCTGAGTGGACATTGAGTTCTGGGTATTAACATTAATAAGTATTCACTTACATTATATTTACCTGGTACTTGGTGTTTGAAGTATACTTACCTTACCTGCTAAGCTAAATAATTAATATACGCTCTGGTTACCTGGAAAAGACAGAAGAGTGATTATTTACAGTATTAAAGGGTCTGCGAATATATTTTGAAATACTTACCGTTGAACCTGAAACACAAGAATTACTTTAATCTAAACTTAATTGGATTATAAAATAACTAAAAGAACTTATGGTCCTGCCTTTTCACACCAGTAGGGGCAGGAGCGCTACATCTGCTTTGACAGGAGCAAATGTCTAAAAGTCAAATTGGGCAAAGCAAACAATAGCTTTAATCCAAAAACAGCATCATGTATTGACTGACAGTGTACTGCAGCTGAAGTTAGTTGAACATAACATCCTCCCTAACTCTAATGGGATTTGTTAACGTAGCTTTTGATGACTGAGACTAACAGGACAGAGATGCAATACATTGTAATCCCGTAAAGCTATAGTGTACTGCTCTGACTAAGAACCAAGCTTATTAAAACAACTTTTATTCCAACTAAATCTTAGCCCACAGTCAATAATTTGTTAGGTCCTTGGTCAATGAGCGACTATCTGCAGCTGCTGAAGAGATATTTGGGACTGTTGGACAAATTGTAACAGAGTATGAGGATGAAGCTCTCAGTTTGAAGCAAGAACTTGACCACAAAAGCAGACTACTGGAAATGTTTTTAAAACCGTACATGACATTTTACGGAGCAGGTTGGTACTATTACTTTCATTCATATTGTAAGAGTCAATTATACGTGGTTTATATATGTAGCCTATTCAATTAGTGAGATCACACTGTGGTTTTAATATTCATGATGAGTTCTTAGTGGGGATTAGTTCTAGTCTAGTCATGTTAATTCCTCTCTTGTGGTCTGGGCTCAACAACTGTTTGACCAGACAAAACAGCCTCTCAGAATGTACAGAAGCTTCTTTTGTGCCATCTTGCACACATTTCAAAAGGGATACATTTGCTGCCATCTAAAGCATGTTCAACCTTGATAGACTACATTGAGACGCAAACAGATCGACTGTTGCTGATTGAATCAATACCGGGTATGCTAGATTTCAGTCTAACGATAATGGGTAGCCTATGCTAGATTGAGGTCTGATGTAAAAATGCTAACCTAGTGGCTAAATTATAGCGGTTGCATCTGGTAACCTATATCCACAAACATGGATATGGTTGAATTTAGAAATTGTTTACACACCTTGATATTTAAAAAAGCTAATGTCATTGGCATGTGAGCTCACAATCCAAACAACACGTTGATACATTCAGAAGCAGACGTTTGTAATAATACTACAGCTACAAAATAGGTAACATCGCATTGTCACATGATGTACATTTCAAGCATTTAATGGTCTGTCTCATTTTATCTTTTGTCTAGACATCATACACCCACCTTTGTTCAAAGAGGGGGTTTACCCTGAACAGCAGAACATGAAGTCCACAGCCTCCACATATTAAAGAGGAACAAGAGGAGCTACCTCTAAGACCAGATGAAGGGTTGATATTACTAGCAGTGAAAAGTGAAGATGATGGTGAAAACCGAGAGACAGCAGCTGTAACCTTTGCCTCAGCGGAACACACAGAAATAACTGATGCAAATGAATGTGCAGCACAACCGTTGTGTAAGGTACACATTTCCACTGAACAACAGGAGAAGAATGACTGTCTGTTCAAGGTGGAACTGGAGCCTATAAAGATCAAAGAGGAACGACAGGAGTTACTTCAAAAGCCAGAAGCAGGATTGACAGCCATAACACAACATGAGCAGAATATGAACTCCAGTCTGGTCCAGGAGAAACCACAGCCTCCACATATTAAAGAGGAACAAGAGGAGCTACTTATAAGACCAGATGAGGGGTTGACTTTACTAGCAGTGAAAAGGGAAGATGATGGTGAAAACAGAGAGAAAGAACCTGTAGCCATCACCTCAACTGACCACGTGAAAACACAAACTGAATGTGCACCACAACCAACTAGTGATTCACACTGTTCTGAATCTGACACTGAAGACAGTGATGAGTGGGAGGAGACCAAAGAATACCAGCCAGCCAATATGGAAGGACAAAGATTGTCTTTGAGTAAGAACCTGATACAGGACCTGAAATCACCAAAACAAGTGAAGCATCACACAGAGAAGAACGTCTTTAATTGTAAAGACTGTGCCAAGAAGTTTACTTCTAAGACCAATCTGAAGTCTCACACAATGACTCATACAGGGGAATACCCTTTTAATTGTACAGTTTGTGGTAAAGGCTGTAGTACAAAGGTCCATCTAAAATCACACATGTTGAGTCACACAGGTGAAAAGCCCTATAACTGCACAATTTGTGGCAAAGGTTGTAGTCATATGGGTGATCTGAATAGACACATGAGAACTCACACAGGTGAAAAGCCATTTACTTGCACAGTTTGTGGCAAAGGTTTTAGTCAAATGTGTGATCTGAAAAAACACATGAGGACTCATACAGGGGAAAAGCCCTTTACTTGCACAGTTTGTGGCAAAGGCTGTAGTACAATGTCCAGTCTAAAATCACACATGGTGACTCACACAGGCGAAAAGCCCTATACCTGCACAATGTGTGGGAAATGTTTTAGTCTAAAGGGTCATCTGAAAACACACACAAAGACTCATACAGGCGAAAGGCCCTTTACTTGCACAGTTTGTGGCAAAGGTTTTGGTCACAATAGTAATTTAAACAAACACAGGAGGACACATACAGAGGGGGAACATGAACCCATGGAGATTTGAGGATTCGTATAGAGAAGCATGCTTTGGAAACCTTTCTGCAAACCCTGCCAAATACAAATGCTGTTTATGTCTATGAACAATATTTGCATTCATGAATATGCACACAATATCATAATTAAGCAATGATGTGCCGACAAGCTGCTCTTTTGTACATGTTGCATGTTGTTGGATGTCAAATGAGTTTGATGTCCACTGTATCCAACTGTGTTTTGTAAAGGCAATTATTTACTCTGTTATACCTGGAACCACTTTTCTTAAATAAATGGCTCACAGCTGGGTTTTCTTTTCTGTGTACATCATTACAGGACAGTTATCAACTTCCTTTAATTATTTCAACTGTTTCACTCAGGCAGACCAGCCAGTGATTCATAAAACATGTGATCCTGTAAAGCACCATTATCTCAGGTGGTAAATCAGGCCAGAACTTAGAGACTGGGTCCCATGCTGCGAGTGGACTGTCAGGTCTGGATGCCACTCTACTCTGTGAGTGGAAAAACACGCTTGTAGATCTGCTATTACACCTGTATGTCTTATGCATCTGGATCATGCTGATGCTTTGGCCGTCGTCAACTTGACTTGGCTCAGTTGGCTGCATGTCTTAACATCGCAATGGTGGCATCAACTGTCATTACTCTGTAAAGAGAAACTCACAGCAACTAGCTGTTTTCATTTCATTTTCCATCTTCAATCATATCCTGTCAATGAGGTGAAAACACAGTGGAATCATTAAAAGTGAAAATGTGTGATATCTCCACAGTGGAACAATAAGCCCTGACCCCATACTGTCAACAAGATGAAGCAAAAATACAATAAAATAGAAAAGCTGGAGTTTGTAGGTGCAGCTGGACTGACTTTGATGTCATAACATCTGACTTATTGTGGAATGGAAGTGACATGGCGTTTTCAACAGGCGGTCCTCAGAGTTACTAGTTCCTCTGAATATTTTTTTGGTAGGATTAAGAGGCCCCGTAAATTTACACCCATTGGTTCCGGCTGGGACAATGGGGGTACATTTATTGTAACCAAATAAAAAAAAAATACACATATTATTGGGCTCAAGTCTCCATGGCGTGAGTAATCAATATAAAAAAGTCATTTTGGGGGTGAACTTCTCCTTTAAGCTCATGGACGGCCCCATTAGCCATTGAGTCCTGGTGCCGGGGCTGCCATCAATGGTAATGAAGACCACACCACTTCACACGTTCACACCCTGTCCATGTAAAAGTCTACCGCAATGCTAATGGTTTCATCATGCTTACTGTGCATAAACCTTTCAGTGCAATGTGAACCATTGAGACATCAATATCACCAACATGGAGGGGGAGAACAAACAATTATGTTGATGTTAAATATATTTTGTTTCTTTGTGTCCATGCAGACAGCCTGCTGTGATGACCACTGCACACAGACACCCCTGTGAATGATTGTTTTTGCAATTGCTCTGCTTGAGCAAAAGTCTAAAGTTCAAATTGGGCAACGCAAACAATAGCTTTAATCCAAAGACAGCATCATGTATTGACAGTGTACTGCAGCTGAAGTTAGTTGAACATAACATTCTCCCTAACCATAATGGGATTTGTTAAAGTAGCTTTGATGACTGAGGCTATTTGGACAAGGCCCAGAGATGCAATGGATTTTAATCATGTAAAGTTAAATATATATTTAGTTTACTGAATGTAATTTTCCAACTAAATCTTAGCCCCCAGTCATTACATTGTTAGATCCCATATCTTAGTTTAAGCATTGCTAAGGTAGGCTAATATAGGTTTCATAAATGCATACAGGCTTATATTGGCAGCTATAGTTCATATAACTGCTTGTGTAACCTTTCTCCCAAATAAAAATGCAGTCACGCAGTATTGGATCCTCTATTTTCTGCAGTGAAAATCCTTATTAATCCTTGTTAATTCGACCCTGCAAGATTCAAGCGGACAAGTTATATATCATCCTATATACTGATGGTTGAGTTTATAAAAATAAAAATAAATAAATAAACAGATATAGGCTATAAAATATTTATTATGACTAAATCAGCCAAATGTTTCAACAATTGAATTCAAGTGTATGTCCATGTCACACTCTCTGTCGGAACACAAACGTGTCCTAGCAAAAAATATGCTTTACAGACAATTGGTGCTTTCTTCATAGGATATAGGCTATAAATTAGATTACTACATAGGTCAAATGTTTCAACAAGTGTATTTCAATCAGACATATGGTTCATTATACTGTAAATGTGCAACATAAACTGCCACAAATTACAGCAGTCAAGTTGTGTGTAAAATGTGTATTTTGTATGGGAGAGTTTAATGTTGTTCAAAAGTACAGGGACTTAAAGAGTTCAACTATTGGCCAGTTTCTATCTATCATGTGCCCCGCCCCCTCCCCTGATTGGGCCATCAGACTTGTCTGTGAGTATTTAACAGAACTCTGTTCAAGCTTTGCCATACCTTAGTCTCTGCTAGACTACTTGCTTCACGTGTTTGGTTTGTCACAGAAACTCTGAGCTAGCTTTGAGAAATGGCATTACTACAAACACTGGAGGCATTGGTCAATGAGCGACTATCTGCAGCTGCTGAAGAGATATTTGGGACCGTTGGACAAATTGTAACCGAGTATGAGGATGAAGCTTTGTCCTTGAAGCAAGAAATTGACCGCAAAAGCAGACTACTGGATATGGTTTTGAAGCCGTACATCAAGTTATACAGAGCAGGTTGGTACTATTACTCATTTATCCACGATAATATGTGGTTTAACTGTATGCAATTATTGATATTATGTTTGTAATATCCATTATGGACTTGTTTGTGGGGATTGGTTCTAGTCAAACGATGTTAATTCCTCCCTTGTGGTCTGGGCTAAAAAAAACAACAACTTTGTAGTAGTAATAGTTTTCTCTGTGTAATTCACCAGACAAGCCTCTCAAAATGTACAGATACTTAATCAGGAGATCTAACAGTGCTATTTTGTATGTTTGTGCCAAAAATGCAGCGAGCAATGCACTGTTTGAGAGTTTCAGATTCTCAAGACGAAGTAGCAACCATGAACAAGGATTTGTGTAGAACACAATTTGTGTGGACACATATACATTTCAAGCATTTAATGACTCTGTCGCATTTTATCTTTTGTCTAGACATCCTGCACATCCCTTTGTTCAAAGAGGGGGTTTACCCTGAACAGCAGAACATGGACTCCTGTCTGGTCCAGGAGGAACCACAGCATCCACAGTTTAAAGAGGAACAAGAGGAGCTACTTCTAAGACCAGACGAGGGGTTGGCATTACAAGCAGTGAAAAGTGAAGATGATGGTGAAAACAGAGAGACAGCAGCTGTAACCAGCACCTCAGCGGAACACAAAGAAACAACTGATGCAAATTACTGTGGAACAGCACAACCTTTGTGTAAGGAGCATATTTCCATTGAACAACGGGAAAATAATTATTGTCTGGTCAAGACACTACAGGAGTTACTTCAAAGACCAGCAGAGGGATTGACGGCAACAACACAAAATGAGCAGTATATGAACTCCACTCCGGTCCAGCCTCCACAGATTAAAGAGGAAAAGGAGGAGCTACTTCTAAGACCAGATGAGGGGTTGACATTTCTAGCAGTGAAAAGGGAAGTTGATGGTGAAAACACAGAGAAAGAACCTGTAGTCACAGCTGACCACATGAAAACACAAACTGGTGTAGAAGAATGTGCACCACAACCAACTAGTGATTCACACTGTTCTGAATCTGACACTGAAGACAGTGATGAGTGGGAGGAAACCAAAGAATACCAGCCAGCCAATATGGAAGGAAAAAGATTGCCTTTGAGTAAGAACCTGACCCAGAACCTGAAATCACAAAAACAAGTGAAGCGTCACACAGAGAAGAACGTCTTTAATTGTAAAGACTGTGACAAGAAGTTTACTTCTAAGACCAATCTGAAGGTTCACACAATGACTCATACAGGGGAATACCCTTTTAATTGTACAGTTTGTGGTAAAGGCTGTAGTACAAAGGTCCATCTAAAATCACACATGTTGAGTCACACAGGTGAAAAGCCCTATAACTGCACAATTTGTGGCAAAGGTTGTAGTCATATGGGTGATCTGAATAGACACATGAGAACTCACACAGGTGAAAAGCCATTTACTTGCACAGTTTGTGGCAAAGGTTTTAGTCAAATGTGTGATCTGAAAAAACACATGAGGACTCATACAGGGGAAAAGCCCTTTACTTGCACAGTTTGTGGCAAAGGCTGTAGTACAATGTCCAGTCTAAAATCACACATGGTGACTCACACAGGCGAAAAGCCCTATACCTGCACAATGTGTGGGAAATGTTTTAGTCTAAAGGGTCATCTGAAAACACACACAAAGACTCATACAGGCGAAAGGCCCTTTACTTGCACAGTTTGTGGCAAAGGTTTTGGTCACAATAGTAATTTAAACAAACACAGGAGGACACATACAGAGGGGGAACATGAACCCATGGAGATTTGAGGATTCGTATAGAGAAGCATGCTTTGGAAACCTTTCTGCAAACCCTGCCAAATACAAATGCTGTTTATGTCTATGAACAATATTTGCATTCATGAATATGCACACAATATCATAATTAAGCAATGATGTGCCGACAAGCTGCTCTTTTGTACATGTTGCATGTTGTTGGATGTCAAATGAGTTTGATGTCCACTGTATCCAACTGTGTTTTGTAAAGGCAATTATTTACTCTGTTATACCTGGAACCACTTTTCTTAAATAAATGGCTCACAGCTGGGTTTTCTTTTCTGTGTACATCATTACAGGACAGTTATCAACTTCCTTTAATTATTTCAACTGTTTCACTCAGGCAGACCAGCCAGTGATTCATAAAACATGTGATCCTGTAAAGCACCATTATCTCAGGTGGTAAATCAGGCCAGAACTTAGAGACTGGGTCCCATGCTGCGAGTGGACTGTCAGGTCTGGATGCCACTCTACTCTGTGAGTGGAAAAACACGCTTGTAGATCTGCTATTACACCTGTATGTCTTATGCATCTGGATCATGCTGATGCTTTGGCCGTCGTCAACTTGACTTGGCTCAGTTGGCTGCATGTCTTAACATCGCAATGGTGGCATCAACTGTCATTACTCTGTAAAGAGAAACTCACAGCAACTAGCTGTTTTCATTTCATTTTCCATCTTCAATCATATCCTGTCAATGAGGTGAAAACACAGTGGAATCATTAAAAGTGAAAATGTGTGATATCTCCACAGTGGAACAATAAGCCCTGACCCCATACTGTCAACAAGATGAAGCAAAAATACAATAAAATAGAAAAGCTGGAGTTTGTAGGTGCAGCTGGACTGACTTTGATGTCATAACATCTGACTTATTGTGGAATGGAAGTGACATGGCGTTTTCAACAGGCGGTCCTCAGAGTTACTAGTTCCTCTGAATATTTTTTTGGTAGGATTAAGAGGCCCCGTAAATTTACACCCATTGGTTCCGGCTGGGACAATGGGGGTACATTTATTGTAACCAAATAAAAAAAAAATACACATATTATTGGGCTCAAGTCTCCATGGCGTGAGTAATCAATATAAAAAAGTCATTTTGGGGGTGAACTTCTCCTTTAAGCTCATGGACGGCCCCATTAGCCATTGAGTCCTGGTGCCGGGGCTGCCATCAATGGTAATGAAGACCACACCACTTCACACGTTCACACCCTGTCCATGTAAAAGTCTACCGCAATGCTAATGGTTTCATCATGCTTACTGTGCATAAACCTTTCAGTGCAATGTGAACCATTGAGACATCAATATCACCAACATGGAGGGGGAGAACAAACAATTATGTTGATGTTAAATATATTTTGTTTCTTTGTGTCCATGCAGGCAGCCTGCTGTGATGACCACTGCACACAGACACCCCTGTGAATGATTGTTTTTGCAATTGCTCTGCTTGAGCAAAAGTCTAAAGTTCAAATTGGGCAACGCAAACAATAGCTTTAATCCAAAGACAGCATCATGTATTGACAGTGTACTGCAGCTGAAGTTAGTTGAACATAACATTCTCCCTAACCATAATGGGATTTGTTAAAGTAGCTTTGATGACTGAGGCTATTTGGACAAGGCCCAGAGATGCAATGGATTTTAATCATGTAAAGTTAAATATATATTTAGTTTACTGAATGTAATTTTCCAACTAAATCTTAGCCCCCAGTCATTACATTGTTAGATCCCATATCTTAGTTTAAGCATTGCTAAGGTAGGCTAATATAGGTTTCATAAATGCATACAGGCTTATATTGGCAGCTATAGTTCATATAACTGCTTGTGTAACCTTTCTCCCAAATAAAAATGCAGTCACGCAGTATTGGATCCTCTATTTTCTGCAGTGAAAATCCTTATTAATCCTTGTTAATTCGACCCTGCAAGATTCAAGCGGACAAGTTATATATCATCCTATATACTGATGGTTGAGTTTATAAAAATAAAAATAAATAAATAAACAGATATAGGCTATAAAATATTTATTATGACTAAATCAGCCAAATGTTTCAACAATTGAATTCAAGTGTATGTCCATGTCACACTCTCTGTCGGAACACAAACGTGTCCTAGCAAAAAATATGCTTTACAGACAATTGGTGCTTTCTTCATAGGATATAGGCTATAAATTAGATTACTACATAGGTCAAATGTTTCAACAAGTGTATTTCAATCAGACATATGGTTCATTATACTGTAAATGTGCAACATAAACTGCCACAAATTACAGCAGTCAAGTTGTGTGTAAAATGTGTATTTTGTATGGGAGAGTTTAATGTTGTTCAAAAGTACAGGGACTTAAAGAGTTCAACTATTGGCCAGTTTCTATCTATCATGTGCCCCGCCCCCTCCCCTGATTGGGCCATCAGACTTGTCTGTGAGTATTTAACAGAACTCTGTTCAAGCTTTGCCATACCTTAGTCTCTGCTAGACTACTTGCTTCACGTGTTTGGTTTGTCACAGAAACTCTGAGCTAGCTTTGAGAAATGGCATTACTACAAACACTGGAGGCATTGGTCAATGAGCGACTATCTGCAGCTGCTGAAGAGATATTTGGGACCGTTGGACAAATTGTAACCGAGTATGAGGATGAAGCTTTGTCCTTGAAGCAAGAAATTGACCGCAAAAGCAGACTACTGGATATGGTTTTGAAGCCGTACATCAAGTTATACAGAGCAGGTTGGTACTATTACTCATTTATCCACGATAATATGTGGTTTAACTGTATGCAATTATTGATATTATGTTTGTAATATCCATTATGGACTTGTTTGTGGGGATTGGTTCTAGTCAAACGATGTTAATTCCTCCCTTGTGGTCTGGGCTAAAAAAAACAACAACTTTGTAGTAGTAATAGTTTTCTCTGTGTAATTCACCAGACAAGCCTCTCAAAATGTACAGATACTTAATCAGGAGATCTAACAGTGCTATTTTGTATGTTTGTGCCAAAAATGCAGCGAGCAATGCACTGTTTGAGAGTTTCAGATTCTCAAGACGAAGTAGCAACCATGAACAAGGATTTGTGTAGAACACAATTTGTGTGGACACATATACATTTCAAGCATTTAATGACTCTGTCGCATTTTATCTTTTGTCTAGACATCCTGCACATCCCTTTGTTCAAAGAGGGGGTTTACCCTGAACAGCAGAACATGGACTCCTGTCTGGTCCAGGAGGAACCACAGCATCCACAGTTTAAAGAGGAACAAGAGGAGCTACTTCTAAGACCAGACGAGGGGTTGGCATTACAAGCAGTGAAAAGTGAAGATGATGGTGAAAACAGAGAGACAGCAGCTGTAACCAGCACCTCAGCGGAACACAAAGAAACAACTGATGCAAATTACTGTGGAACAGCACAACCTTTGTGTAAGGAGCATATTTCCATTGAACAACGGGAAAATAATTATTGTCTGGTCAAGACACTACAGGAGTTACTTCAAAGACCAGCAGAGGGATTGACGGCAACAACACAAAATGAGCAGTATATGAACTCCACTCCGGTCCAGCCTCCACAGATTAAAGAGGAAAAGGAGGAGCTACTTCTAAGACCAGATGAGGGGTTGACATTTCTAGCAGTGAAAAGGGAAGTTGATGGTGAAAACACAGAGAAAGAACCTGTAGTCACAGCTGACCACATGAAAACACAAACTGGTGTAGAAGAATGTGCACCACAACCAACTAGTGATTCACACTGTTCTGAATCTGACACTGAAGACAGTGATGAGTGGGAGGAAACCAAAGAATACCAGCCAGCCAATATGGAAGGAAAAAGATTGCCTTTGAGTAAGAACCTGACCCAGAACCTGAAATCACAAAAACAAGTGAAGCGTCACACAGAGAAGAACGTCTTTAATTGTAAAGACTGTGACAAGAAGTTTACTTCCAAGGCCAATCTGAAGGTTCACACAATGACTCATACAGGGGAATACCCTTTTAATTGTACAGTTTGTGGTAGAGGCTGTAGTACAAAGCGTAATCTGAAAACACACATGATGTCTCATACAGGGGAAAAACCCTTTACTTGTACAATTTGTGGCGAAGGTTGTAGTACAACGTTCAATCTAAAAAAACACACAATGACTCACACAGGTGAAAAGCCCTATACTTGCACAGTTTGTGGCAAAGGTTGTAGTCTAAAAGCTAATCTAAAAACACACATGATGTCTCATACAGGGGAAAAACCCTATGCCTGCACAATTTGTGGCAAAGGTTTTAGTCAAAAGGGTGATCTGAATAGACACATGGTGACTCATACAAGGGAAAAGCCCTTTACTTGCACAGTTTGTGCCAAAGGTTTTAGTCACAAGTGGAATTTAAACAAACACATGAGGACGCATACAGAAGGGGAACATGAACCTATGGCGATTTGAAGATTCATATAGAGAATCATGCTTCGGAAACCTTTCTGCAAACCCTGCCAAATACAAATGCTGTTCATGTCTATGAACAATATGAGCAATGCATTCATGAATATGCATACCGGTACCATATCCTTGAGCAATGGTGTGCTGACAAGCTGCTATTTTTTTTACACATTGCAAGTTGTAAGGAATGTCAAATGAGGATGATGTCCACTGTGACTGTCTTTTGTAAAGGCAATTATTTACTCTGTTATACCTGGAACCCATTTCTTAAATAAATGATTTTTGTTTTCCTTCTGTGTAATGTGTTCATTACAGGACAGTTATCTTTGGAAACCTTTCTGCAAACCCTGCCAAATACAAATGCTGTCTATGTCTATGAAAACTATGAGCATTGCTTTCATGAATATGCACACAATATCCTAATTGAGCAATGTGCTGACAAGCTGCTCTTTTTTTACACATTGCTGTAAATTATCTCAGGTGGTGCATCAGGCCACAGCTTAGAGTCTGGGTCATGGACTGCTGGGAAAACAAGCTTGTAGATCTGCTATTGTTTTACACCTGTATGTTTTAAGATTACAATGGTGGGCGTTGTCTCATACATCTGGACCATGCGGATGCTTTGGCCCTCGTCAACTTGACCTGGCTGCATGTGTTTAACAGGACAATGGTTGGCGTTGCCTCAACTGTCATTACTCTGTAAAGAGACACAGCAACTAGCAGATTATCTTTTTTCATTACATTTTCCTTCAATCATATCCTGTCAATGAGGAGGAAACATAGTGGAATCGTGGAAAGTGAAAATGTGTTATATCTCCACAATGGAACAATAAGCCCTGACCCCAAATTGTCAACAAGATGATGCAAAAATAAAATAAAATAGAAAAGCTGGAGTTTGTAGGTGCAGCTGGACTGACTTTGATGTCATAACACCTGACTTAATGTGGAATGGAAGTGGCATGGCGTCTTCAACAGGGGGTCCTCAGAGTTACTAGGTCCTCTGAATATTTGTGTGGTAGGATTAAGAGGCCCCATAAATGTACACCCATTGATTCCGGATGGGGACCCAAATGGATTTGGGTCACTGGGGGTACATTTATTGTAATCAAATTTGAAACAAGGCCGGAAAGGCCTTATTGGGATGTTCCTTTTGGGACTTGATGTGAAACCGGACTGTGCTGCAATGATTGTTGTTTGTACTTGTATGTGTTATTAATTATATGTCCAAATAAATGATTCAATATCAAAGTCTTAGGAATGTGTCAAAAAATATTATTGAGCTCAAGTCTCCATGGTGTGAGTAATCAATAGAAAAAAGTCATTTTGGGGGTGAACTACTCCTTTAAGCTCACAGACGGCCCCATTTGCCATTGAGTCCTGGCACTGGGGCTGCCATCAATGGTAATGAAGACCACTTCACACGTTCACACCCTGTCCATGTAAAAGTCTACCGCAATGCTAATGGTTTCATCATGCTTTACTGCGCATAAACCTTTCAGTGCAATGTGAACCATTGAGACATCAATATCACCAACATGGAGGGGGAGAACAAACAATTATGTTGATGTTAAATATATTTAGTTTATTTGTGTCCATGCAGGCAGCCTGCTGTGATGACCACTGCAAACAGACACCCCTGTGAATGATTGTTTTTGCAATTGCTCTGCTTTGGCATGAGCAAATGTCTAAAGTTCAAATTGGGCAACGCAAACAATAGCTTTAATCCAAAGACAGCATCATGTATTGGCAAACCCTGCCAAATACAAATGCTGTCTATGTCTATGAAAACTATGAGCATTGCTTTCATGAATATGCACACAATATCCTAATTGAGCAATGGGCTGACAAGCTGCTCTTTTTTTACACATGGCTGTAAATTATCTCAGTTGTTGCATCAGGCCACAGCTTAGAGTCTGGGTCATGGACGGCTGGGAAAACAAGCTTGTAGATCTGCTATTGTTTTACACCTGTATGTTTAAGATTACAATGGTGGGTGTTGTCTCATACATCTGGACCATGCAGATGCTTTGGCCCTCGTCAACTTGACCTGGCTGCATGTTTTTAACAGGACAATGGTTGGCGTTGCCTCAACTGTCATTACTCTGTAAAGAGACACAGCAACTAGCAGATTATCTTTTATCACATTTTCCATCTTCAATCATATCCTGTCAATCATGGAAAGTGAAAATGTGTGATATCTCCACAATGGAACAATAAGCCCTGACCCCAAACTGTCAACAAGATGAAGCAAAAATAAAATAAAATAGAAAAGCTGGAGTTTGTAGGTGCAGGTGGACTGACTTTGATGTCATAACATCTAGCTTAATGTGGAATGGAAGTGACATGGAATTATTCAATATCAAAGTCTTAGGAGTGTGTCAAAAAATATTATTGAGCTCAAGTCTCCATGGTGTGAGCAATCAATACAAAAAAGTCATTTTGGGGGTGAACTACTCCTTTAAGCTCACGGACGGCCCCATTTGCCATTGAGTCCTGGTGCTGGGGCTGCCATCAATGGTAATGAACTAGAGCCGATTCTGGGCCTACGGGGGCCCTAAGCTTGATTCTGCTATGGGGGCCTTCCTGAGGGCGCGAGCATAGCGAGCGCCCGCGAAGAAATAATATAATTTTTTATAGTTTTTTAATCAATTTTATAATGGGTTTAATTCTGGGTTTTGTATATAAATAGGCCAAATTGCAGAATCGTCATGCAATGTAGGATCAAATAGCCTAACATAACAAAGGACTGGACAAATACCCCCAAATAAGCATAGCCCCAAGGTGGAAAAGGGTGATTTTGTGGGAGGGGGGGGGGGGGGTTGGATTACATTTTTGACCTTTTTCGGGTCGGGTCAGGTGAATTTGGGTGATTCTAAGTTTCTAACTCGGTTAAACAGTGACTTACACATACAATACATGCAGCAAAATTGGACACCGATTGTTCTAGATATAATGAAGAAAATTAAATCTACAATAAAAATATAATATATCCTATAGATATAGTTATATGAATATAATAATATTTAGGGACTTTAATATAGGCCACAGGCATAGACAGAGACAGAGACAATGCATGCTGTGAGCTTGTAGATCGGCTATTTATTTTTTTACACACAGTAAAACATTTTGCTTAAAATGAAAGGGTTAAATTAACTGGAGTGGTTACCATGGTTACTGAGAGTGTAGTGCACGGGCAGTGCTGTAAAGTAACTAAGTACACTTACTCAAGTACTGTATTTAAGCACAATTCATTTTCAGGTTCTTTTACTTATACTGGAGTATTTCCACATCTCAGCAGCAAATATTGTAATTTTACTCTGGACTTTTACTTGTAACAGAGTATTTCTGCATTGCAGTATTGATACTTTTACTAAGTAAAACATGTGAGTACTTTTTCCATTACTAGTAGTCTACATGGGCCACGGGAGAGGGACGCGATACTATTGAGAGTGAGAACGTGCAGAAGCAGAACCCTGCGGTCATAAAGCGATTCTCCGCTTTGAAACTTTTTATGACTTAATTACTTTATGACCAGCCTTACACAGAGGCGGAGAAGCCAGAAACAGCAGCAGCAACGTGGCTCCGTCGCACAACACAAGTTACAACTGACAGTGCAATTTGAATGTGCGTTTCTGTTTACCTGATCGCTGTTGCTGCAGTTCCGTTTAGACGCTTTTTCTTTCTCTCATATCCAGAAAGATAAACGTGCATTGTCAAAGCGAAAGTAAACACACACTAGACTCTGAAAGGGGGGCGGGGCGGAAACTCCCAAAGATTTCCAGAGTCAAGAAATGTGGTCTCCTTTTTCTTTTTGGCCAATGGGACAATGGCAAAGAGCCGTGACAGCCAATCAGGGACAAGGTTAATCAGAGATGTCTCATTCAGGCTAAGATGGCAGTAGCGCTAGTGTCAAAAGACAGTTCGGTGCGTTCTTTTCTGCAGAGAGGAGGGGGGCGGTGGTGGGGGCCTTTTTGGTCGGGGGGCTCTACGCAGACTGCGTAGTCTGCCTATAGGGGGCGCCGGCGCTCACACGTTCACACCCTGTCCATGTAAAAGTCTACCGCAATGCTAATGGTTTCATCATGCTTTACTGTGCATAAACCTTTCAGTGCAATGTGAACCATTGAGACATCAATATCACCAACATGGAGGGGGAGAACAAACAATTATGTTGATGTTAAATATATTTAGTTTCTTTGTGTCCATGCAGGCAGCCTGCTGTGATGACCACTGCACACAGACACCCCTGTGAATGATTGTTTTTGCAATTGCTCTGCTTGAGCAAAAGTCTAAAGTTCAAATTGGGCAACGCAAACAATAGCTTTAATCCAAAGACAGCATCATGTATTGACAGTGTACTGCAGCTGAAGTTAGTTGAACATAACATTCTCCCTAACCATAATGGGATTTGTTAAATTAGCTTTGATGACTGAGACTATTTGGACAAGGCC
This sequence comes from Nannobrachium achirus, assembly GCF_963921795.1. Lineage (NCBI taxonomy): Eukaryota > Metazoa > Chordata > Actinopteri > Myctophiformes > Myctophidae > Nannobrachium > Nannobrachium achirus. Next base: position 9,935,338 of record NC_137813.1, on the reverse strand, counting down.
CAGAGATGCAATGGATTTTAATCATGTAAAGTTAAATATATATTTAGTTTACTGAATGTAAATTTCCAACTAAATCTTAGCCCCCAGTCATTACATTGTTAGATCCCATATCTTAGTTTAAGCATTGCTAAGGTAGGATAATATAGGTTTCATAAATGCATACAGGCTTATATTGGCAGCTATAGTTCATATAACTGCTTGTGTAACCTTTCTCCCAAATAAAAATGCAGTCACGCAGTATTGGATCCTCTATTTTCTGCAGTGAAAATCCTTATTAATCCTTGTTAATTCGACCCTGCAAGATTCAAGCGGACAAGTTATATATCATCCTATATACTGATGGTTGAGTTTATAAAAATAAATAAAAAATAAATAAACAGATATAGGCTATAAAATATTTATTATGACTAAATCAGCCAAATGTTTCAACAATTGAATTCAAGTGTATGTCCATGTCACAATCTCTGTCGGAACACAAACGTGTCCTAGCAAAAAATATGCTTTACAGACAATTGGTGCTTTCTTCATAGGATATAGGCTATAAATTAGATTACTACATAGGTCAAATGTTTCAACAAGTGTATTTCCATTCTCAACCTAAATGGATTAATGTGGTGCCTATGTCACAACACAAACATGTCCAAGCAAAAATGATGCTTTGCACTTGGCAAGTGCTTTCTTCAGTCTTGTCAATCAGACATATGGTTCATTATACTGTAAATGTGCAAAATAAACTGCCACAAATTACAGCAGTCAAGTTGTGTGTAAAATGTGTATTTTGTATGGGAGAGTTTAATGTTGTTCAAAAGTACAGGGACTTAAAGAGTTCAACTATTGGCCAGTTTCTATCTATCATGTGCCCCGCCCCCTCCTCTGATTGGGCCATCAGACTCGTCTGTGAGTATTTAACAGAACTCTGTTCAAGCTTTGCCACACCTTAGTCTCTGCAAGACTACTTGCTTCACGTGTTTGGTTTGTCACAGATACTCTGAGCTAGCTTTGAGAAATGGCTTTACTACAAACACTGAAGACATTAGTCAATGAGCGACTATCTGCAGCTGCTGAAGAGATATTTGGGACCGTTGGACAAATTGTAACCGAGTATGAGGATGAAGCTTTGTCCTTGAAGCAAGAAATTGACCGCAAAAGCAGACTACTGGATATGGTTTTGAAACCGTACATCAAGTTATACAGAGCAGGTTGGTACTATTACTCATTTATAGTCAATAATATGTGGTTTAACTGTATGCAATTATTGATATTATGTTTTTAATATCCATTATAGACTTGTTTGTGAAGATTAGTTCTAGTTAAACGATGTTAATTCCTCCCTTGTGGTCTGGGCTAAAACAACAACAACTCTTAGTAGTAATAGTTTTCTCGGTTTAATTCACCAGACAACAGCCTCTCAAAATGTACAGATACTCAATCAGGAGCTTATAACAGTGCTATGTTGTATGTTTGTGCCATTAAAAAATGCAGTGAGCAATGGATTGCTTGAGAGTTTCAGATTCTCAAGACGAAGTAGCAACCATGAACATGGATATGTGTAGGATTAAGAAACTTGATATTGTGACGTTTTAAAGTTTGATTGGTATGTGAGCTTACACTGGAAACAAAACCTTGATCAAAAAGTCAGATTTTGTTCCAACAACAGAATTGTTTACAAAGACCACAGCTACAACATATGTAACACTGTATGGACACATGTATATTTCAAGCATTTAATGAGTCTGTCTCATTTTATCTTTTGTCTAGACATCCTGCACCTCCCGTTGTTCAAAGAGGGGGTTTACCCTGAACAGCAGAACATGGACTCCAGTCTGGTCCAGGAGGAACCACAGCCTCCACAGATTAAAGAGGAACAAGAGGAGCCACTTCTAAGACCAGTAGAGGGGTTGACATTACAAGCAGTGAAAAGTGAAGATGATCTTGAAAACAGAGAGACAGCGGCTGTAACCATCACCTCAGCGGAACACAAAGAAACAACTGATGCAAATTACTGTGGAACAGCACAACCTTTGTGTAAGGAGCATATTTCCACTAAACAACAGGAAACAAACTACTGTCTGGTCAAGGAGGAACTACAGGAGTTACTTCAAAGACCAGCAGAGGGATTGACAGCAACAACACAAAATGAGCGGAATAGGAACTCCAGTCCGGTCCAGCCTCCACAGATTAAAGAGGAAAAGGAGGAGCTACTTCTAAAACCAGATGAGGGGTTGACATTACTAGCAGTGAAAAGGGAAAATGATGGTGAAAACAGAGAGAAAGAACCTGTAGCCATCACCTCAGCTGACCACATGAAAACACAAACCGGTGTGGAAGAACCACAACCAACTAGTGATTCACACCGTTCTGAATCTGACACTGAAGACAGTGATGAGTGGGAGGAGACCAAAGAATACCAGCCAGCCAACATGGAAGAACAAAGATTGTCTTTGAGTAAGAACCTGACCCAGAACCTGAAATCACCAAAACAAGTGACACGTCACACAGAGAAGAATGTCTTTAATTGTAAAGACTGTGACAAGAAGTTTACTTCTAAACACAATCTGAAGTTTCACACCATGACTCACACAGGGGAATATGCCTTTAATTGTACAGTTTGTGGTAGAGGCTGTTGTACAATGCGTTATCTGAAAAGACACATGATGTCTCATACAGGGGAAAAACCCTTTACTTGTACAGTTTGTGACAAAGGTTTTAGTCTAAAAGCTGATCTGAAAAGACACATGAGGACCCATACAGGGGAAAAACCCTTTACTTGCACAGTTTGTGGTAAAGGCTGTAGTACAACATTTTATCTAAAATCACACATGTTGAGTCACACAGGTGAAAAGCCCTATGCCTGCACAATTTGTGGCAAAGGTTTTAGTCAAAAGGGTGATCTGAATAGACACATGGTGACTCATACAGGGGAAAAGCCCTTTACTTGCACAGTTTGTGGCAAAGGTTTTAATCGCAAGGGTAATTTAAACAAACACACAAGGACTCATACGGAGGGGGAACATGAACCTATGGAGATTTGAGGATTTGTATAGAGAAGCATGCTTTGGAAACTGTTTTGCAAACCCTGCCAAATACAAATGCTGTTTGTTTCTATGAACTATATTAGCAATGCATTCATGAATATAGATATAATATCCGAATTGAGCAATGGTGTGCTGACAAGCTGCTGTTTTTACATGATGCATGTTGTTAGGAATGTCAAATGAGGATGATGTCCACTGTATCCAACTGTGTTTTGTAAAGGCAAGTATTGACTATGTTATACCTGGAACCCCTTTTCTTAAATACATGATTCACAGCTGTTTTTTATTCTGTGTACATCATTACAGGACAGATATCATCAGCCTTTAATTGTTTCAAATGTTTAACTTTACCCACAATTGATTGATTAATACAAGCTTATACTCACTGCTATATATTATATAACTGCTCATAACCTTTCTCCCAAATTAAACTTCGTTTCTAGTAGTAGTAGTAGAGTTAATTTGGCCATTTAGAAATAGAATACATAGATTTTATTTTTAATTATTTTAAATTTTAAATTTTTTTAACCGAAAGGGTATAGGCTGAAGCCCATTGGCTTATTTTGCCTAACCTTGTCACGATCACTCAGATAACCGCAGTAAACTCTAGGAAAACAAAAGAAACAAGCAAAACAAAAACAAACAAAAAACAAAGCTCCACCAACAGGGGGTGGTAATGTGCGGACTGATTTATCAGGCTACAGTCAAAGGTGTAAGACCACTGCACTTCATCATTAAGCCTTAATTTAACCCTGCAAGATCAGGAGTGGACAAGTTAAGGCTGGGCAATATATCAAAAATGTACCTTCATCGATGTTGATTCATCGTATTCATAGAACTGAAAATACTACGAACCTGTTGAGGACTTTTGTTGATCTAAAATAAGTGCTGTGCCTGTGGTAGGGCCTATTGTATTGTAGTTTGTGATTGTTTGCTTTAAAGAACTAATGTAGACAACACTTATCATTGTAGTTCATTGTAGTCTCTCTGCCGATCACTAGAAGATGCAAATGGAGGACAAGCATTTTCTCAGTAGGCTATTCATGATGCGTCCATTGAATAGGAGACACCATGTAGCCAAGCGTTTAGATCTGCTATTGTTTTACACCTGTATGTCTTAACATTACAATGGTGGGCGTTGTCTCACGCACCTGGACCCTGCTGATGCTTTGGCCCAACTTGACCTGGCTGTCTGCATATCTTAACATTACAATGGCGGCCATTGCCTCAACTGACATTACTCTGTAAAAAGAAAACCCACAGCAACTAGCTGTTTTTATTTCATTTTCCATCTTCAATCATATCCTTTCAATGAGGTGCAAACACATTGGAAATCATGAAAAGTGAAAATGTGTGACATCTCCACAATGGAACAATGACCCTGACCCCATACTGTCAACAAGCTGAAGCAAAAATACAATAAAATAGAAAAGCTGGAGTTTGTAGGTGCAGCTGGACTGACTTTGATGTCATAACATCTGACTTATCGTGGAATGGAAGTGACATGGCGTCTTCAACAGAGGGTCCTCAGAGTTACTAGGTCCTCTGAATTTTTTTTTTGGTAGGATTATGAGGCCCCGTAAATTTACACCCATTGGTTCCGGCTGGGGACCCAAATGGATTTGAGTCAATGGGGGTACATTTATTGTAATCAAATTAAAAAACTACAAATATTATTGAGCTTAAGTCTCCATGGCGTGAGTAATCAATATAAAAAAGTCATTTTGGGGTTAAACTACTCCTTTAAGCTCACGGGCGGCCCCATTAGCCATTGAGTCCTGGTGCCGGGGCTGCCGCATTCCATCAATGGTAATGCAGACCACACCACTTCACACATCCACACCCTGTCCATGTAGAAATCTACCGCAATGCAAATGGTTTGCATTGCGTTTGGATAAACCGTTCAGTGCAATGTGAACCATTGATTGAGACATGAATATCACCACAATGGAGGGGGAGAACAATTTTGTTGATGTTAAATACATTTAGTTGCATTGTGTCCAGGCTACACAGCCTGCTGTGATGACCACTGCACACAGTGTATGTACAGTATGCATAGCATAGAGGCAAACAGGCAAATTAATGATTGTTTGCAATTTCTCTGCTTTGACATGAGCAAATGTCTAAAAGTCAAATTGGGCAAAGCAAACAATAGCTTTAATCCAAAGACAGCATCATGTATTGACTGACAGTGTACTGCAGCTGAAGTTAGTTGAACATAACATTCACCCTAACCCTAATGGGATTTGTTAATAGCCGGGGAGCCACTGGGCCAAAATGAGAGAGGACCTGTGATGTCATGACATACTCCAAATTTTTGTTTGTCCTATTAATTTGGTCAATAAGGTACACAGAATGAGAGGCCTGCTCTGCCGGAAATCCTGCGAAAAAAAGTTTCCCATTGACTTCACTATACTGGAAAAAAACACACCAAAAAAAGTAGCATTTGAGGGGTCAAACTAAGGGTTCTTCATGATTCTGAATCCATTGCAAGCATTTGTTTTGCATGAAAAACATTCCTTGGGCTAGATTTCAGCCTCTCAAACCTGTGAAAAGTGATGAGTCATCACTTTTCACCGTTATTTTGGTCCGTTTTCTAGCCCAAGGAATGTTTTTCATGCAAAACAAATGCTTGCAATGGATTCAGAATCATCAAGAATCCCTAGTTTGACCCCTCACATGCTACTTAAAGCATAGTTTTTTTGGTGTGTTTCTTTCCTTTATATTGAAGTCGATGGAGTGAATATACAAATGGCCATAACTTTTTTTCGCAGGATTTCCGGCAGAGCAGGCCTCTCATTCTGTGGACCTTGATGACCAAATTAATAGAAAAAACAAAAATTAAAAGTATGTCATGACATCACAGGTAACATCCTATTCTTTGAGCTTTTGGGCCTGTGGCTCCCCGGCTATAACCTAGCTTGATGACTGAGTCTAACAGGACAGAGATGCAATACAGTGTAATCCTGTAAATATATAGTGTACTGCTCTGACTAAGAACCAAGCTTATTAAAACAACATTTATTCCAACTAAATCTTAGCCCAAAGTCAATAAATTGTTAGACCTCATATCTTAGTTTAAGACTTGGAAAGTGGGCTAATATAGGTTTCATAAAAAAATATATACAGGCTAAGTGATGTCATTACGTGCGCATCCCGCATCAAAAACTCATTCAAGTCGCCCAGGGACTCATTCATGTCATGGTCCTGGGGTCCCGGGGATGCGCCTCCATTGGAGTCCATGTTAAAATAATTGCGGTAAAAGAAAAACATTTTAAAATTCCACAGACACCACCATTGTTCATGGGTGAAAGCATCCTACTTTACCCTACGTTAACACAAATAAAATCCACGTAGAAAGTCTTAAACAGGTGATAGAAACGTCAATGTTTTGATTCCACCGACGTCCGACGCCATTTTGCGCGCCCAAATTCATTAGGGACACATGTTTTAGTAGTTCTAAGTTCAAACATTAGCCAAATTGTAAAATAAATATAAGAAATAGGCAAACATTTTGAAAATAGCCGATCTACAAGCTCACAGTGCTCGAAAACATTGTATTGAGGACTCATAAAACTTTTCTGGGACCCATTTGAATGACCACATGTGTGTCCCGGGACCCATTACATTGAAAACCTAGTAACATCACTGCAGGCTTATATTGGCAGCTATATTTCATATAACTGCTCGTTTAACCTTTCACCCAAATCAAAATGCAGTCATGCAGTTTTGTATCCTCTATTTTCTGCTGCCAAAATCCTTCTTAAGCCTTGTTAATTCAACCCGTTAAGATTAAAGCGGACACGTTATATATCATCCTAGATACTGATGGTTAAGCTTATCCAATACAACAAAACAGATATAGGCTATAAATTAGATTACTAAATAGGCCAAATGTTTCAACAAGTGTATTTCCATTCTCAACCTAAATGGATTAATGTGGCGCCTATGTCACAACACAAATTATGCTAAAATGATGCGTTGCAGACATTTGGCAAGTGCTTTCGTCAGTCTTGTCAATCATAAACATGGTTCATTACTGTAAATGTGCAACATAAACTGCCACAAATTACAGCAGTCAAGTTGTGTGTAAAATGGGAGAGTTTAATGTTGTTCAAAAGTGCAGGGACTTGAAGAGTTCAATTATTGGCCAGTTTCTATCTATCATGTGCCAGTGCCCCGCCCCCTCCTCTGATTGGGCCATCAGACTTGTCTGTGAGTATTTAACAGAACTCTGTCCATGCTTTGACACACTTTAGTCTCTGCAAGACTACTTGGTTCACGTGTTTGGTTTTTCACATAAACTCTGAGCTAGCTTTGAGAAATGGCTTTACTAAAAACACTGAAGTCCTTGGTCAATGAGCGACTATCTGCAGCTGCTGAAGAGATATTTGGGACCGTTGGACAAATTGTAACCGAGTATGAGGATGAAGCTTTGTCCTTGAAGCAAGAAATTGACCGCAAAAGCAGACTACTGGATATGGTTTTGAAACCGTACATCAAGTTATACAGAGCAGGTTGGTACTATTACTCATTTATAGTCAATAATAATATTGTTTAACTGTGTGAATTAGTGATATTACGTTTTTATTATCCATTGTGGAGTTGTTTGTGGGTATTAGTTATAGTTAAGTGATGTTAATTCCTCCCTTGTGGTCTGGGCAAAAAAAATCTTTCAATAGTTGTCTCTGTTTACTTCACCAGACAAACAGCCTCTCAGAAGAGGTATTCAATAAGGAGCTTCTAACAGTGCTGTGTTGTTTGTGCCATTTTGAAAACATCTAAAACAACAACAATCAGCCTCTCAGAATGTACAGATACTCAATCAGGAGCTTCTAACAGTGCCATGTTGTGTGCCCTTAAAAAATGCAGTGATCTTTTCCAAGTCTAGAGACAGTAGAAGTAGTAAACCATATTAAAATGGTTGCATCTGATATATCCATATAAAACAAGGATAAGTGTAGGATTTAGAAACTACTATTATTGTGACATTTTAAAACTTTTAACATGTTTTTTCCCCCCCACTAGTGTTTTGTTTCACATATTGTGATCTCACACTAGAAACAAAACCTCGATCAAACAGTCAGATTTTGTTCCAACAACGGAATTTCTTATGAAGACCACAGCTAAAAATTTGTAACACTGCGTGGACACATTTTAAGCATTTAATGGGTCTGTCTCATTTTATCTTTTGTCTAGACATCCTGTACCTCCCTTTGTTCAAAGAGGGGGTTTACCCTGAACAGCAGAACATGGACTCCAGTCAGGAGGAACCACAGCCTCCACAGATTAAAGAGGAACAAGAGGAGCTACTTCTAAGACCAGACGAGGGGTGGACATTACAAGCAGTGAAAAGTGAAGATGATGGTGAAAACAAAGAGACATCGACTGTTACCTTCACCTCAGCGGAACACACAGAAACAACTGATGTAAAGGACTGTGGCGCAGCACAACCTTTGTGTAAGGAGAATATTTCCACTGACATGCAGGAGAAGAACAATTTTCTGGTCAAGGAGGAACCGGAACATCTAACGATCAAAGAGGAACGCCAAGAGTTACTTCAAAGACCAGAAGAGGGATTCACAGCAATAACACAAAATGAGCAGAATATGAACTCTATTCTGGTCCAGGAGAAACAACAGCGTCCACAGATTAAAGAGGAATTGGAGGAGCTACTTCTAAGACCAGGTGAGGGGTTCACATTACTAGCAGTGAAAAGGGAATATGAAGATGAAAACAAAGAGAAAGAACCTGTAACCATCACCTCAGCTGACCACATCAAAACACAAACTATTTTAGAATTATGTGCACCACAACCAACTAGTGATTCACACCATTCTGAATCTGACACTGACGACAGTGATGAGTGGGAGGAGACTAAAAAATATCAGTCAGACAATAAGGAAGGACAAAGATTGTCTTTGAGTAAGAAACTGACACAAGACCAGAGCTCACCAAAACAAGTGAAGTGTCACACAGAGAAGAACGCCTTTAATTGTAAAGACTGTGACAAGAAATGTAATTCTAAGTCCAATCTGAAGGTTCACACAAGGACTCATACAGGGGAAAAACCCTATACTTGCAAAGTGTGTGAGAAAGGTTGTAGTCTGAAGGCTGATCTGAAAACACACATGAGGACTCATACAGGGGAAAAGCCCTACACCTGCACAATTTGTGGCAAAGGTTTTAGTCAAAAGGGTGATCTGAATAGACACGTGGTGACTCATACAGGGGAAAAGCCCTTTACTTGCACAGTTTGTGGCAAAGGTTTTAGTCTCAAGGGTAATTTAAACAAACACATGAGAACACATACGGAGGGGGAACATGAAAACAAAGAGAGAGAACCTGTAGCCATCACCTCAGCTGACCACATGAAAACACAAACTGGTGTAGAAGAATGTGCACCACAACCAACTAGTGATTCACACCGTTCTGAATCTGACACTGAAGTCAGTGATGAGTGGGAGGAGACCAAAGAATACCAGCCAGCCAATATGGAAGGACAAAGATTGTCTTTGAAAAAGAACATGATCCAGGACCAGAAATCACCAACACAAGTGAAGTGTCACACAGAGAAGAATGTCTTTAATTGTAAAGACTGTGACAATAAGTTTACTTCTAAACACAATCTGCAGTTTCACACCATGACTCACACAGGGGAATACCCTTTTAATTGTACAGTTTGTGGTAGAGGCTGTAGTACAAAGCTCACCCTAAAATCACACACAATGACCCACACAGGTGAAAAGCCCCATACTTGCATAATTTGTGGCAAAAGTTTTAGTCTAAAGTGTAATTTAAACACACACATTATGTCTCATACGGGGGAAAAGCCCTTTACTTGTACAGTTTGTAGCAAAGGTTTTAGTCAAAAGGGTGATCTGAAAAAACACATTAGGACTCATACAGGGGAAAAGCCCTTTACTTGTGCAGTTTGTGGCAAAGGTTTTAGTCAAATGTTTGCTCTGAAAAGACACATGGGGAATCATACAGGTGAAAATCCTGCATCTTTGATTAAGAACGTGACCCAGGACCTGGATTCACCAACATGAGTGAAGCGTCACACAGAGGAGAATGTCTTTAATTGTAAAGACTGTGACAAGAAGTTGAATTCTAAGGCCAATCTGATGTTTCACACAATGACTCACACAGGGGAATACCCCTTTAATTGTACAGTTTGTGGTAAAGGCTGTAGTATAAAGCACCATCTAAAAACACACATGAGGACTCACACAGGTGAAAAGCCCTTTACTTGTACAGTTTGTGGCACCGGTTTTGGTCACAAGTGTAATTTAAACAAACACATGAGGACGCATGCGGCGGGGGAACATGAACCAATGGAGATTTGAGGATTCATATAGAGAATCATGCTTCGGAAACCTTTCTGAAAACCCTGACAAATACAAATGATGTTTATGTCTATGAAAAATATGAGCATATCATTCATGAATATACGTAGACTATCCTAATCAAGCAATGATGTGCTGACTTGCTGCTCTTTTTTTTACACATTGCATGTTGTTAGTATGAGGTCCACTGCATCCAACTGTGTTTTGTAAAGGCAATTTACTCTTTCTTAAATAAATGGTTCAAAGCGGTTTTTCCTTCTTTTTGCAGTGTACATCATTAGTTTTGGTCTAAATCAGCATCAAGAAACGACATCTATAAGCTTAGACTAGACGAGTAGACGTTGATCAGATGTCTATAGATGTATATCTATATAACCGTAACGCCTAGACCAGTGTTTCTCAAATGGGGGTATGTGTACCCCTAGGGTACGCAGAGGTACTGCAGGGGGTACTCAAGATAATGCCCCCCAAAAAACGTAATAGAAGTATAAATCATGATACTAATATTCATAGTTAAATAATTAACTACAATTGAATTAGAAGGAGAAAAAAACATTTAGTGTTATATTTAATGATGACACTTGGAGAAACCTATTGTGAGCCTGATAGTTGCCAGCCCAAATTACAAATTACCATTACATGGTAAACACAACTGAAATGTGTTTGAATGTTGTTTGAATGTCAGTTATTGTCATGAAAACTGTCCTGAAATGTTATGGCCACAGTGTTGAAACTCTCACTCCATTTTTAATTTTTTTGTGATGTTATATTCTTAAAAATAAGGGGTTGTTATCATATACCGCTTTTTATGGTTTTAAAAAAGTTAAAATGCAAGGAAAATGTTGTTGTCGGGTAAACAGGGTACTTGTATTCAGAAATCAGCGAAAGGGGGTACTCAAACCAAAAAAGATTGATAAACACTGGCCTAGACAATGGAGGGCAGTGGGGTGACTAGTAGCTTTTAAGAATTCAGTCAAAGCACGAGTAACAAATTGAGGACTTGGGGGTGTTGTTTTTTCTGTAAATGATATGGAATGACTTTTGTTGATGTGTTGCTCTGAAATAAATTATGCGGTATTGTATTGTAGTTTGTGATCAATTGCTTTAAGGAACAAATGTAGAAAACACCTTTATGAATACATGAGTTGTTAAAAAGTCTCTCCATTGTCATTAAAGGTGACAGTATGAGGGGATGATGGCTAATTGTCCATTGATTGGTCTATAGGTTTATCAGTGGGTTGTGAATGAGTCAATTAGAAGAACACATACATAATGGTGAGACTTTGTTGTACCGATAGTTCAATCTCTCAATGCTGGTCACTCGAAGATGCAAATGGAGGGCAAGCATGTTCTCAGTATTCATGATGCCTCCATTGAATAGGAGACATCAAGTATAGCCAACCTACAAGCTTATATATCTGCTTTATTTAGTGTATGGCGCTGACTGAGAACCAAGCTTATTAAAATATTTATTCTAACTAAATCTTAGCCCAGAGTCAATAAATTGTTAGATCCCATATCTTAGTTTAAGCATTGCTAAAGTAGGCTTCTATAGGGTTCATAAAGCATATACAGGCTTATATTGGTAGTTTTGGATCCTCTATTTTCTGCAGTCAAATTCATTTTTAAGCCTTGTTAATTCAACCCTGCAAGATTAAAGCGGACAGGTCATCCATTTAGCTTATCCTGTGTCACAACAAAAACATGTCCAAGCAAAAATAGAGTTTAATGTTGTTCACAAGTGCCTAACCCTAACCATATCCAACTGTGTTTTGTAAAGGCAATTATTGACTCTGTTATACAGGAACCACTTTTCTTAAATAAATATTTCACAGCTGTTTGTTTCTGTGTACATCATTACAGGACAGTTATCCTTTAATTATTTCAACTGTTTAACTTCCCTCATGATTAATTGATTGATTAGACAGACATCCAATAGCAGACTATTGCTCTCTGGGATGGTAAAGCATCATTATCTCAGGTGGTGCATCAGGCCACAGCTTAGAGACTGCATGGGTCATGGACTGCTGGGTCCCCTGCTGGGAGTGGACTGTCAGGTCTGGATGCCACTGGACTCTGTGAGTGGGAAAACAAGCTTGTAGATATGCTATTTTTTTTACACCTGTATGTTTTAACATTAAAATGGTGGGCGTTGTCTCATACCATGCAGATGCTTTGGCCCTTGTCAACTTGACCTGGCTGCATGTTTTAACAATGGCGGCCATTGCCTCAACTTTCATTACTCTGTAAAGAGTAATGAAATCTTTATCTTTATCTTTTTTTATTTCATTATCCATCTTCAATCATATCCTGTCAATGAGGTGAAAACATAGTGGAACTAGAAGCAGTGCTCTTCCGAGCACAGGTCTCCACCAGGCCGTGTGTCCTGGTGGGTGCTACTGTATAATAGGCCAATGTAAAAAGGGTGGCATATGTTCTTCACCATAGATCTTTCATGGAAATTGGACGCTGCATGCATGATTTGAAGCATTGTGTTCCAAAAATGTGTTTTGCTAAACTCTACCTGCTGGTGGCGCTATAACAGGCCAATGTGAAAAAAGGTAGCATTTGTTCCTTGACCTAGTGGGAATATGTGTGGCAAATTTCACGGTAATCGCAAGCTGCGTTGATGATTTGAAGCATTTTGTTCAAAAACGGAGCAATCCTGCAAACTTTGGAAGCTAATATTAGCCAATCAGGATGGAATATGAAATATCAGACCGATCGGACTTGATCACATGACTATAGAGATATACTGTGTACCGATTTGCGTGATTTTTGGATAAAATCTCAAGGAGTAATATGCAAAAATGTGTTTTACATAAGTCGGCCCAAAGGTGGCGCTATAAAAGGCTGATGTGAAAAATGCAGGGAAAAGGTTTATCCTTAGCCTCTAGGGAGTGCGCTTACAAAGTTTAAAACTGATCGGTGGAGTTATAGGTAAAACCACAAATCGGCCTGTTATAGCGCCACCATGAGGCTGATTTAAAAAAAATTAAGTGGCATTTCTTCCTCGGCCTAGTGGGAACGTGTGTGCGCGATTTCATGATAATTGCACTTTGCGTTTGGGATTTAAGGCATTTTGTTCAAAACGGCTCAATCCTACAAACTTTGGAAGCCAATCTTAGCCAATCAGGAAGGAATATGCAAAATCGGACAGATCTGTGTCGATCACATGACTGTCGAGATACTGCCTACCGATTTGTAGGATTTTGGACAAAATCTGTAAGAGTAGTGCACAGAAATGTGTTTTGCGAACATCGGCCACTAGGTGGCGCTAGAAAAGGCCCATTTGAAAACTTTAGGGCAGAGGTTCTAGATTGGCATCCAGGGAATGTGTGTGCTCACTTTGGCAGCGACCGGGCCAACGGCGACTGAGATTAGCTGCACACAAACTGCGAGGACACACGGATGGACGGACGGACGGACGGACGCACGGACGGACGCACACACGGACGGACGAAGGGGAAAACATACTCTCCCCCAAGCCTTCGGCTGGTGGAGACAATCATGGAAAGTGAAAATGTGTGATATCTCCACAATTGAACAATAAGCCTGGACCCCATACTGTCAACAAGATGAAGCAAACATTAAATAAAATAGAAAAGGTGGAGTTTGTAGGTGCAGCTGGACTGATTTTGATGTAATAACATCTGACTTAAGGTGGAATGGAAGTGACATGGTGTCTACAGGGGGTCCTCAGAGTTACTAGGTCCTCAGAATATTTGTGTGGTAGGATTATGAGGCCCCATAAATGTACACCCATTGATTCCGGATGGGGACCCAAATGGATTTGGGTCAATGGGGGTACATTTATTGTAATCAAATTTTAGTCTTAGGAATGTGACAAAAAACTAAAAATATTATTGAGCTCAAGTCTCCATGGCGTGAGTAATCAATACAAAACATGTCATTTTGGGGGTGAACTACTCCTTTAAAGGACCTACACCATGAATTTTCACTTTTTCTATTTTAAAACCTTTTTTTGGGGTCCCACTGGCACCTTCTATCCTCACAAAGTCCTATTTCTGACCGTTGTGTCTTTCTCTGGTTTTGGGCAGACAGAGATGAAAAGCTTTCCACGGGTTCTCAGAACAGTGCTGTTCTGAGAGTTGACGAGAGTGACGTCACTCTCGGATTCCCGTTTTTTTTTCAGAGTCAAAAAAAAAAATATTTTTTTTCAAAACTTTTTTTTTTCAAAAAAATGCAATGCAGAGTCAAAAATCAAAAAAAAAAAATTCAAAAAACTTATTTTTTCAAAAACTTTTTTTTCAAAAAACATTTTTTTTTCAAAAAAAATTTTTTTCAAAAACTTTTTTTTTCAAAAACTTTTTTTTTTTCAAAAAACTTTTTTTTTTTTCAAAAAACTTTTTCTTTTTCAAAAAACTTCTTTTTTTTCTGGAAAAACCCCACTAGATGCGCCCCTGAGCAAACAGAGGCCGTTTTGGTATTGCAGCTGGAGAGCCTCATTATAGTAGAGCTAGAACAAACAAAAAGAATGGTCAGTGTTTTTTGAGGGTTAAAACCTGTCTAAGACTCAATTTTGAGCATATATTTATACAAAAAATATAGTTTTAAAAGCATGGTGTAGGCCCTTTAAGCTCACGGACGGCCCCATTAGCCATTGAGTCCTGGCGCCGGGACTGCCACATTCCATCAATGGTAATGAAGACCACTTCACACATCCACACCCTGTCCGTTTAGAAATCTACTGCAATGCAAATGGTTTCAGAGCAAACAATTATGTTGATGCTAAATATATTTCGTTTCTTTGTGTCCAGACAGCCTGTTGTGATGACCAACCCACAAAGCGTATGTACAGTATATAGAGGCAAAGACACCCCTGTGAATGACTGTGTTTGCAATTGCTCTGCATTTTCAAATTTCAAATGAATTTTCAAATTGGGCAATGCAAACAATAGCTTTAATCCAAAGACAGCATCATGTATTGGCTGACAGTGTACTGCAGCTGAAGTTAGTTGAACGTTGTTAAAGTAGCTTTTGATGACTGGGACTAACTGGACAGAGATGAAATACATTTGAATCCTGTAAAGCTAAATCTATATTTAGTGTACTGCTCATTACCGAGCTTATTAAAACAACATTTATTCTAACTAAATCACAGTCAATAAAGTGTTAGATCCCATATCTTAGTTTAACCATTGCTAATGTATAGGGTTCATAAAAAAATATATACAGGCTTATATTGGCATAACTCCTTGTGTAACCTTTTTCCCCAAATCAAAATGCAGTCATGCAGTTTCTGATCCTCTATTTTCTGCAGTCAAAATCCTTATTAAGCCTTGTCAATTCAACCTTGCTATATTAAAGCAGAGAGGTTATATATCCTCCTAGATACTGATGGCTAAGCTTATCCAATACAAAACATATATATATAAATTGGATTACTAATTACAAATGTTTCAACAATTTAATTCAAGCGTATTTCCATTCCCAAAATAAATGGATTCATGTGGTGCCTATGTCACAAACATGTCCAAGCAAAGATAATGTTTTGCAGACACTTGGCAAGTGCTTTCTTCAGTCTTGTCAATCAGACATATGGTTCATTATACTGTAATGTGCAACATGAACTGCCACACATTACAGCAGACAAATTGTGTGTAAAATTTGTATTTCGTAAGGGAGAGTTTAATGTAGTTCAAAAGTGCAGGGACTTGAAGACTTCAATTATTGGCCAGTTCCTATCTATAATGTGCCCCGCCCCCTCCTCTGATTGGGCCATCAGACTCACTGTGAGTATATAACAGAACTCTGTTCATGCTTTGCCAGACTACTTGCTTCACGCTTGGTGAATTTGTCACAGAAACTCTGAGCTAGCTTTGAGAAATGGCTTTACTACAAACACTGAAGTCCTTGGTCAACGAGCGACTATCTGCAGCTGCTGAAGAGATATTTGGGACCGTTGGACAAATTGTAACCGAGTATGAGGATGAAGCTTTGTCCTTGAAGCAAGAAATTGACCGCAAAAGCAGACTTCTGGATATGGTTTTGAAACCGTACATCAAGTTATACAGAGCAGGTTGGTACAATTACTAATTGATAGTCAATAATAACTGTATGCAATTAGTGATATTATGTTTTAATATCCATTATGGAGTTGTTTGTGGGGATTAGTTCTAGTTAAGTGATGTTCATTCCTCTCTTGTAGCCTGGGCAAAAACAATACATAAAAAAGTGAATATCATTGGTATGTGAGCTCACAATAGAAACGAAACCTTGATACATTCAGAAGTACCAGTTTGTAATAATACCACAGCTACATTGCATGGACACATGTACATTCCAAGCATTTAATGGGTCTGTCTCATTTTATCTTTTGTCTAGACATCCTGTTTAAAGAGGGGGTTTACCCTGAACAGCAGAATATGAACTCCTGTCTGGTCCAGGAGGAACCACAGCCTCCACAGATTAAAGAGGAACAAGAGGAGCTACTTCTAAGACCAGGCGAGGGGTTGACATTACTAGCAGTGAAAAGTGAAGATGATGGTGAAAACAGAGAGGCGGCGACTGTCAACATCAACTCAGCAGACTGTGGGACAGCACAACCTTTGTGTAAGGATCATATTTCCACTGAAATGCAGGAGAAGAACTACTGTCTGGAGGAACCGGAGCCTCTAAAGATCAAAGAGGAACGACAGGAGTCACAAAGACCAGAAGAGGGATTGACAGCCATAACACAAAATGGGCAGAATATGCACTCCCGTCTGGTCCAGGAGAAACCACAGCCTCCACAGATTAAAGAGGAAAAAGAGGAGATACTTTTAAGACCAGATGAGGGGTTGACATTCCTAAAAGTGAAAAGGGGAGATGATGGTGAAAACAGAGAGAAAGAACCTGTAGCCATCACCTCAACAGACCACATGAAAACACAAACTGGTGTAGAAGAATGTGCACCACAACCAACTGGTGATTCACACCATTCTGAATCTGACACTGAAGACAGTGATGAGTGGAAGGAGACCAACGAATGCCAGCCAGCCAATTTGGAAGGACAAAGATTGTCGTTGAGTAAGAACCTGACCATGGACCTGAAATCACAAAAACAAGTGAAGCGTCACACAGAGAAGAACGTCTTTAATTGTAAAAACTGTGACAAGAAGTTTACTTCTAAGGCCAATCTGAAGTTTCACACAATGACTCATACAGGGGAATACCCTTTTAATTGTACAGTTTGTGGTAGAGGCTGTAGTAAAACGCGTGATCTGAAAAGACACATGATGACTCATACAGGGGAAAAACCCTTTACTTGTACAGTTTGTGGTAATGGTTTTAGTCAAATGGTCGTTCTGAAAACACACATGAGGACTCATACAGGGGAAAAACCCTTTACTTGTACAGTTTGTGGTAATGGTTTTAGTCAAATGGTCGTTCTGAAAACACACATGAGGACTCATACAGGGGAAAAACCCTTTACTTGTACAGTTTGTGGCAAAGGTTTTGGTGACAATAGTAATTTAAACAAACACAGGAGGACTCATACAGAGGGGGAACATGAACCTATGTAGATTTGAGGATTCGTATAGAGAAGCATGCTTTGGAAACCTTTCTGCAAACCCTGCCAAATACAAATGTTGTTTATGTCTATGAACAATATTTGCATTCATGAATATGCACACAATATCCTAATTAAGCAATGATGTGCCGACAAGCTGCTCTTTTGTACATGTTGCATGTTGTTGGATGTCAAATGAGTTCGATGTCCACTGTATCCAACTGTGTTTTGAAAAGGCAATTATTTACTCTGTTATAGGCCTACCTGGAACCACTTTTCTTAAATAAATGTCTCACAGCTGGGTTTTCTTTTCTGTGTACATCATTAAGGGGGTAGTTATCAACTTCCTTTAATTA
The DNA here is from genome assembly GCF_963921795.1 of Nannobrachium achirus. Lineage (NCBI taxonomy): Eukaryota > Metazoa > Chordata > Actinopteri > Myctophiformes > Myctophidae > Nannobrachium > Nannobrachium achirus. Next base: position 9,917,082 of record NC_137813.1, on the reverse strand, counting down.
TTTCAACTGTTAAACTTTCCCCACAATTGATTGATTGATTAGACCAATTGTAGACAGACGTCTAAATTTCTCTCTAGGATGACTCAGGCAGACCAGACAGTGATTCATAAAACATGTGATCCTGTAAAGCATCATTATCTCAGGTGGTGCATCAGGCCAGAGCTTAGAGACTGGGTCCCATGCTGGGAGTGGACTGTCAGGTCTGGATGCCACTCTACTCTGTGAGTGGGGAAAACACGCTTGTAGATCTGCTATTACACGTCCTGCATGTCTTAACATTACAATGGTGGGTGTGGCCTCATGCATCTGGATCATGCTGATGCTTTGGCCGTCGTCAACTTGACTTGGCTGCATGTCTTAACATTGCAATGGTGGCATCAACTGTCATTACTCTGGAAAGAGAAACTCACAGAAACTAGCTGTTTTTATTTCATTTTCCATCTTCAATCATATCCTGTCAATGAGGTAAAAACACAGTGGAATCATGAAAAGTGAAAATGCGTTATATCTCCACAATGGAACAATAAGCCCTGACCCCATACTGTCAACAAGATGAAGCAAAAATACAATAGAAAAGCTGGAGTTTGTAGGTGCAGCTGGATTGACTTTGATGTCATAACATCTGACTTAATGTGGAATGGGAGTGACATGGCGTCTTCAACAGGGGGTCCTCAGAGTTACTAGCTCCTCCGAATATTTGTGTGGTAGGATTATGAGGGGAACATTTGGCCCATAAATGTACCCCCATTGTACCCCCAGGATGAAGCTTTGTCCTTGAAGCAAGAAATTGACCGCTAAAGCAGACTTCTGGATATAGTTTTGAAACCGTACATCAAGTTATACAGAGCAGGTTGGTACTGTTACTCATTTATAGTCAATAATATTTGGTTTAACTGTATAACATTATTAGATTGTTTGCTTTAAAGAACTAATGTAGACAACATTTATCATTGTAGATCATTGTAGTCTCTCTGCCGGTCACTAGAAGATGCAAATGGAGGACAAGTATTTTCTCAGTAGGCTATTCATGATGCCTCCATTGAATAGGAGACACCATGTAGCCAAGCTTTTAGATCTGCTATTGTTTCACGCCTGTATGTCTTAACATTACAATGGTGGGTGTTGTCTCATTCATCTGGACCATGCTGATGCTTTGGGCCAACTTGACCTGGCTGCATGTCTTAACATTACAATGGCGGCCATTGCCTCAACTTTCATTACTCTGTAAAGAGAAACTCGCAGCAACTAGCTGTTTTTTTATTTCATTTTCCATCTTCAATGAGGTGAAAACATAGTGGAAATCATGGAAAGTGAAAATGTGTGACATCTCCACAATGGAACAATGACCCTGACCCCATACTGTCAACAAGATGAAGCAAGAATACAATAAAATAGAAAAGCTGGAGTTTGTAGGTGCAGCTGGACTGACTTTGATGTCATAACATCTGACTTATCGTGGAATGGAAGTGACATGGCGTCTTCAACAGAGGGTCCTCAGAGTTACTAGGTCCTCTGAATATTTTTTAGGTAGGATTATGAGGCCCCGTAAATGTACACCCATTGGTTCCGGCTGGGGACCCAAATGGATTTGTGTCAATGGGGGTACATTTATTGTAATCAAATTAAAAAACTACAAATATTATTGAGCTTAAGTCTCCATGGCTTGAGTAATCAATATAAAAAAGTCATTTTGGGGGTAAACTACTCCTTTAAAATCATGGACGGCCCCATTAGCCATTGAGCCCTGGCTCCGGGGCTGTCGCATTCCATCAATGGTAATGCAGACCACACCACTTCACACATCCACACCCTGTCCATGTAGAAATCTACCGCAATGCAAATGGTTTGCATTGCGTTTGGATAAACCTTTCAGTGCAATGTGAACCATTGATTGAGACATGAATATCACCACAATGGAGGGGTAGAACAATTTTGTTGATGTTAAATACATTTAGTTGCATTGTGTCCAGGCTACACAGCCTGCTGTGATGACCACTGCACACAGTGTACTGTATGTACAGTATATGCATAGCATAGAGGCAAACAGGCAAATTAATGACTGTTTGCAATTTCTCTGCTTTGACATGAGCAAATGTCTAAAAGTCAAATTGGGCAAAGCAAACAATAGCTTTAATCCAAAGACAGCATCATGTATTGACTGACAGTGTACTGCAACTGAAGTTAGTTGAACATAACATTCTCCCTAACCCTAATGGGATTTGTTAACCTAGCTTTTGATGACTGAGTCTAACAGGACAGAGATGCAATACATTGTAATCCTGTAAAGCTATATAGTGTACTGCTCTGACTAAGAACCAAGTTTATTAAAACAACATTTATTCCAACTAAATCTTAGCCCACAGTCAATAAATTGTTAGATCTCATATCTTAGTTTAAGACTTGGAAAGTGGGCTAATATAGGTTTAATAAAAAATATATACAGGCTTATATTGGCAGCTATAGTTCATATAACTGCTCGTGTAACCTTTCTCCCAAATAAAAATGCAGTCATGCAGTTTTGTATCCTCTATTTTCTGCTGCCAAAATCCTTCTTAAGCCTTGTTAATTCAACCCGTTAAGATTAAAGCGGACAAGTTATATATCATCCTAGATACTGATGGTTAAGCTTATCCAATACAACAAAACAAAACAGATATAGGCTATAAATTAGATTACTAAATAGGCCAAATGTTTCAACAAGTGTATTTCCATTCTCAACCTAAATGGATTAATGTGGCGCCTATGTCACAACACAAACATGTCCAGGCTAAAATGATGCTTTGCAGACACTTGGCAAGTGCTTTCGTCAGTCTTGTCAATCATAAACATGGTTCATTACTGTAAATGTGCAACATAAACTGCCACAAATTACAGCAGTCAAGTTGTGTGTAAAATGGGAGAGTTTAATGTTGTTCAAAAGTGCAGGGACTTGAAGAGTTCAATTATTGGCCAGTTTCTATCTATCATGTGCCCCGCCCCCTCCTCTGATTGGGCCATGAGACTTGTCTGTGAGTATTTAACAGAACTCTGTTCATGCTTTGACACACTTTAGTCTCTGCAAGACTACTTGGTTCACGTGTTTGGTTTTTCACATAAACTCTGAGCTAGCTTTGAGAAATGGCATTACTACAAACACTGAAGACATTAGTCAATGAGCGACTATCTGCAGCTGCTGAAGAGATATTTGGGACTGTTGGACAAATTGTAACCGAGTATGAGGATGAAGCGTTGTCCTTGAAGCAAGAAATTGACCGCAAAAGCAGACTACTGGATATGGTTTTGAAACCGTACATCAAGTTATACAGAGCAGGTTGGTACTATTACTCATTTATCCACAATAATATGTGGTTTAACTGTATGCAATTAGTGATATTATGTTCGTAATATCCATTATGGACTTGTTTGTGGGGATTAGTTCTAGTCAAACTATGTTAATTCCTCCCTTGTGGTCTGGGCTAAAACAACTTTTATAGTAGTAATAGTTTTCTCTGTTTAATTCACCAGACAACAGACTCTCAAAATGTACAGATACTAAATCAGGAGCTTCTAACAGTGCTATTTTGTATGTTTGTGCCATTAAACAATGCAGTGAGAAATACATTGTTTGAGAGTTTCAGATTCTCAAGACGAAGTAGCAACCATGAACAAGGATATGTGTAGGATTAGGAAACTTGATATTGTGACATTTTAAATGTGATTTTGAATGGTATGTGAGCTTACACTGGAAACAAAACCTTGATCAAAAAGTCAGATTTTGTTCCAACAACAGAATTGCTTACGAATACCACAGCTAAAACATATGTAACACTGTATGGACACATGTATATTTCAAGCATTTAATGAGTCTGTCTCATTTTATCTTATGTCTAGATATCCTGCACCTCCCTTTGTTTAAAGAGGGGTTTTACCCTGAACAGCAGAACATGGACTCCAGTCTGGACCAGGAGGAACCACAGCCTCCACAGATTAAAGAGGAACAAGAGGAGCTACTTCTAAGACCAGACGAGGGGTTGACATTACAAGCAGTGAAAAGTGAAGATGATGGTGAAAACAGAGAGACAGCGGCTGTAACCATCACCTCAGCGGAACACACAGAAACAACTGTTGCAAATTACTGTGGAACAGCACAACCTTTGTGTAAGGAGCATATTTCCACTGAAAAAATAGAAAATAACTACTGTCTGGTCAAGGAGGAACTACTACAAAGACCAGCCGAGGGATTGACAGGAACAACACAAAATGAGCAGAATATGAACTCCAGTCCGGTCCAGCCTCCACAGATTAAAGAGGAAAAGGAGGAGCTACTTTTAAGACCAGATGAGGGGTTGATTTTTCTAACAGTGAAAAGCGAAGTTGATGGTGAAAACACAGAGAAAGAACCTGTAGCTATCACCTCAGCTGACCACATGAAAATACAAACTAGTATAGAAGAATGTGCACCACAACTAACAAGTTGTGTTCAAGACCTGAAATCACAAATTCAAATGAAGCGTCCCAAAGAGAAGAACGTCTTTAATTGTAAAGACTGTGACAAGATGTTTACTTCTATGGACAATCTGAAGTTTCACACAATGACTCATACAGGGGAATACCCTTTTAATTGTACAGTGTGTGGTAAAGGCTGTTGTACAAAGCTCAAACTAAAATCACACATGTTGACTCATACAGGCGAGAAGCCCTATACTTGCACAATTTGTGACAAAGGTTTTAGTCAAAAGGGTAATCTGAATATACACATTATGACTCATACAGGGGAAACACCCTTTACTTGTACAGTTTGTGGCAAAGGTTTTAGTCAAAATGGTGATCTGAAAAAACACATTAGGACTCATACAGGTGAAAAGCCTTATACTTGTACAGTTTGTGGCAACGGTTTTAGTCAAATGGTCGTTCTGAAAACACACATGAGGACCCATACAGGGGAAAAACCCTTTACTTGCACAGTTTGTGGTAAAGGCTGTAGTACAATGTTCAATCTAAAATCACACATGGTGACTCACACAGGGGAAAAGCCCTATACCTGCACAATTTGTGGCAAAGGTTGTAGTACAAAGGCTTATCTGAAAACACACACGAGGACACACACAGGGGAAAACCTCTTTACGTGCACAGTTTGTGGCAAAGATTTTAGTCACAAGTGTAATTTAAACAAACACATGAGGACTCACACAGCTGAAAAGCACAGTTTATAGCAAAGGTTGTAGACACAAGGGTGATCTGAAAGCACATGAGGACTCATATGGAGGGGGAACATGAACCTATGGAGATTTGAGGATTTGTATAGAGAAACATGCTTTGGAAACCTTTCTGCAAACTCTGCCAAATACAAATGCTGTCTATGAAAATATGAGCATTGCATTCATAAATATGGATACAATATCCTAATTGTAATGGATGGGACGATATGCGATATTATCATTTATCGTAATAAAAAAACACTCACAAGTTATCGTGGCGATTTGATATATTGTGATATCGTCCTCCATCATGCACTGGGATCAATTCGCCTTTTATTTGACAAGCTGCATATCCAGTACCACTTAAACCCTCTATAATTGGTAAAAGGTACTTATATTATACGTAATTGATACAGTCTTTTTTTCACTCTCTATCAAACGTCTTTGCCCAAAAAATTGTAGATCTACAAGCTCACAACGTGTCACAACACATCACAACGTGTCAAAACGCGACGCGTTGTGAGCTTGTAGATCTGTTTTTTGGCAAATGTTCTGCCCCAGGATAATGGATTGTGATTATCGTGATAATATCGTAAACCGTGATTTATTTTGTCATAATAATCGTGATATGAAATTGTCATATCGTCCCATCCTTAAATAGTAATGATGTACCGAGTGTATATTGAAAATACTACAAACAAACAATGAGTTGTTTTGTTGATCTAAAATAAGTTCTGTGGTAGGGCCTATTGTATTGTAGTTTATGGCCGATTGCTTTAAATAACTAATGTGGAAAACACTTTTATGAATAAATGAGTTGTTAACAAGTCAAAATTGTCCATTGATTGGTCTATATGTTTATCAGGGGGTTGTACATGAGTCAATAAGGAGAACACACAGAGACTGGTCCCTAGAAAATGCAAATGGCGGACAAGAGTGTGATCAGTATTCATGATGCCTTCATTGAATAGGAGACATCATGTAGCCAACCTACAAGCTTATTGTTTACAAGCTGCTATTGTTTTACACCTGTATGTCTTAACATTAGGGCAACAATGGTGGGTGTGGCCTCATGTATATAGACCATGCTGATGCTTTGGCCATCGTCAACATTCCATCAATGGTAATGAAGACCACACCACTTCACACATTCACACACATAACTCACCCAGGCATGGAAATAAAAACACATTAAAAGACCCCGGGTCGTGGAACCCTGCAGCCGACACCACCAAGCACTTGTGTTTGTGCTGCCGACTGAGCGTTTAAGTACTATCCCTTATTGAATGGAATGCGGAAGAGAAATGCAGGTAGCACTACGTTGGCCTTACTAGCTCACACCTAGCTGGCCACATATAGGTGCAGCTGGACTGACTTTGATGTCATAACATCGACTTAATCTGGAATGGAAGTGACATGGGGTCTTCAACAGGGGGTCCTCAGAGTTACTAGGTCCTCTGAATATTTGTTTGGTAGGATTAAGAGGCCCGTAAATTTACACCCATTGGTTCCGGCTGTGGGGGTACGTTTATTGTAATCAAATTAAAAAACTACAAATATTATTGAGCTCAAGTCTCCATGGCGTGAGTAATCAATAAAAAAAAAGTCATTTAGGGGGTGAACTACTCCTTTAAGTTCACAGACAGCCCCATTAGCCATTGAGTCCTGGCGCCGGGGCTGCCACATTCCATCAATGGTAATGAAGACCACACCACTTCACACATTCACACCCTGTCCACGTAGAAATATACCGCAATGCAAATGGTTTCATCATGCTACTGCATAAACCTTTCAGTGCAATGTGAACCATTGATTGAGACATGAATATCACCACCATGGAGGGGGAGAACAATTGTGTTGATGTTAAATACATTTAGTTGCATTGTGTCCAGGCACACAGCCTGCTGTGATGACCACTGCACACAGTGTATGTACAGTATATGCATAGCATAGAGGCAAACAGGCAAATGAATGACTTTTGCAATTCCTCTGCTTTGACATAGAGCAAATGTTTAAAAGTCAAATTGGGCAATGCAAACAATAGCTTTAATCCAAAGACAGCATCATGTATTGACTGACAGTGTGCTGCAGCTGAAGTTAGTTGAACATAACATTCTCTCTAACCCTAATGGGATTTGTTAACCTAGCTTTTGATGACTGAGTCTAACAGGGCAGAGATGCAATACAGTGTAATCCTGTAAAGCTATATAGTGTACTGCTCTGACTAAGAACCAAGCTTATTAAAACAACATTTATTCCAACTAAATCTTAGCCCACAGTCAATAAATTGTTAGATCTCATATCTTAGTTTAAGACTTGGAAAGTGGGCTAATATAGGTTTCATAAAAAATATATACAGGCTTATATTGGCAGCTATAGTTCATATAACTGCTTGTGTAACCTTTCTCCCAAATCAAAATGCAGTCATGCAGTTTTGTATCCTCTATTTTCTGCTGCCAAAATCCTTCTTAAGCCTTGTTAATTCAACCTGTTAAGATTAAAGCGGACAAGTTATATATCATCCTAGATACTGATGGTTAAATTATCCAATACAACAAAACAAAACAGATATAGGCTATACATTAGATTACTAAATAGGCCAAATGTTTCAACAAGTGTATTTCCATTCTCAACCTAAATGGATTAATGTGGCGCCTATGTCACAACACAAACATGTACAAGCTAAAATGATGCTTTGCAGACACTTGGCAAGTGCTTTCGTCAGTCTTGTCAATCATAAACATGGTTCATTACTGTAAATGTGCAACATAAACTGCCACAAATTACAGCAGTCAAGTTGTGTGTAAAATGGGAGAGTTTAATGTTGTTCAAAAGTGCAGGGACTTGAAGAGTTCAATTATTGGCCAGTTTCTATCTATCATGTGCCCCGCCCCCTCCTCTGATTGGGCCATCAGACTTGTCTGTGAGTATTTAACAGAACTCTGTTCATGCTTTGACACACTTTAGTCTCTGCAAGACTACTTGGTTCACGTGTTTGGTTTTTCACATAAACTCTGAGCTAGCTTTGAGAAATGGCTTTACTACAAACACTGAAGTCCTTGGTCAATGAGCGACTATCTGCAGCCGCTGAAGAGATATTTGGGACCGTTGGACAAATTGTAACCGAGTATGAGGATGAAGCTTTGTCCTTGAAGCAAGAAATTGACCGCAAAAGCAGACTACTGGATATGGTTTTGAAACCGTACATCAAGTTATACAGAGCAGGTTGGTACTATTACTCATTTATAGTCAATAATAATATTGTTTAACTGTGTGAATTAGTGATATTATGTTTTTATTATCCATCCAGTTGTTTGTGGGTATTAGTTATAGTTAAGTGATGTTAATTCCTCCCTTGTGGTCTGGGCAAAAAAAATCTTTCAATAGTTGTCTCTGTTTACTTCACCAGACAAACAGCCTCTCAGAAGATGTATTCAATAAGGAACAGTGCTGTGTTGTTTGTGCCATTTTGAAAACATCTAAAACAACAACAATCAGCCTCTCAGAATGTACAGATACTCAATCAGGAGCTTCTAACAGTGCCATGTTGTGTGCCCTTAAAAAATGCAGTGATCGTTTCCAAGTCTAGAGACAGTAGAAGTAGTAAACCATATTAAAATGGTTGCATCTGATATATCCATAAACAAGGATAAGTGTAGGATTTAGAAACTACTATTATTGTGACATTTTAAAACTTTTAACATGTTTTTTTTCCCCACTAGTGTTTTGTTTCACATATTGTGATCTCACACTAGAAACAAAACCTTGATCAGACAGTCAGATTTTGTTCCAACAACGGAATTTCTTATGAAGACCACAGCTACAAATTTGTAACACTGCGTGGACACATTTCAAGCATTTAATGGGTCTGTCTCATTTTATCTTTTGTCTAGAAATCCTGCACCTCCCTTTGTTCAAAGAGGGGGTTTACCCTGAACAGCAGAACGTGGACTCCAGTCTGGTCCAGGAACCACAGCCTCCACAGACTAAAGAGGAACAAGAGGAGCCACTTCTAAGACCAGACGAGGGGTTGACATCACTAGCAGTGAAAATGGTGAAAGATAAATGGTGCCAAGAGTTACTTCAAAGACCAGAAGAGGGATTGACAGCAATAACACAACATGAGCAGAATATGAACTCCAGTCTGGTCCAGGAGGAACCACAGCCTCCACAGATTAAAGAGGAAGAAGAGGAGCTACTTCTAAGACCAGACGAGGGGTTGACATTACTAGCAGTGAAAAGTGAAGATGATGGTGAAAACAGAGAGACATCGACTGTAACCTTCACCTCAGCGGAACACAACGAAACAACTGATGTAAAGGACTGTGGAGCAGCACAACCTTTGTGTAAGGAGAACATTTCCACTGACATGCAGGAGAAGAACTACTTTCTGGTCAAGGAGGAACCGGAGCCTCTAAAGATCAAAGAGGAACGCCAAGAGTTACTTCAAAGACCAGAAGAGGGATTGACAGCAATAACACAACATGAGCAGAATACAAACTCCATTCTGGTCCAGGAGAAACCTCAGCTTCCACAGATGGAAGAGGAATTGGAGGAGCTACTTCTAAGACCAGATGAGGGGTTGACATTACTGGCAGTGAAAAGGGAATATGATGGTGAAAACAAAGAGAAAGAACCTGTAGCCATCACCTCAGCTGACCACATCAAAACACAAACTGTTGTAGAAGAATATGTACCACAACCAACTAGTGATTCACACCATTCTGAATCTGACACTGACGACAGTGATGAGTGGGAGGTGACCAAAGAATACCAGTCAGCCAATATGGAAGGACAAAGCTTGTCTTTGGGTAAGAACCTGGTCCAGGACCTGAAATCACCAAAACAAGTGAAGCCTCACAGAGAGAAGAACATCTTTAATTGTAAAGACTGTGGCAAGAAGTTTACTTCTAAGGCCAGTCTTAGGTTTCACACCATGACTCACACAGGGGAATACCCCTTTAATTGCACAGTTTGTGGTAGAGGCTGTAGTACAAAGCGTTATCTGAAAAGACACATGATGTCCCATTCAGGGGAAAAACCCTTTACTTGTACAGTGTGTGACAAAGGTTTTAGTCTAAAGGGTGATCTGAAAAAACACATGTTGACTCACACAGACGAGAAGCCATATACTTGCACAATTTGTGGAAAAGGTTGTATTCTAAAGGGTGTTCTGAAAACACACATGATGTCTCATACAGGGGAAAAACCCTTTACTTGCACATTTTGTGGCAAAGGTTTTAGTCTAAAGGGTGATCTGAAAAGACACATTAGGACTCATACATGCGAGAAGCCCTTTACTTGTACAGTTTGTGGTAATGGTTTTAGTCAAATGGTCGGTCTGAAAACACACATGAGGACTCATACAGGGGAAAAACCCTTTACTTGCACAGTTTGTGGTAAAGGCTGTAGTAGAAAATGTAATCTAAAATCACACATGTTGAGTCACACAGGTGAAAAGCCCTATGCTTGCACAATTTGTGGCAAAGGTTTTAGTCAAAAAGGTGATCTGAATAGACACATGGTGACTCATACAGGGGAAAAGCCCTTTACTTGCACAGTTTGCGGCAAAGGTTTTAGTCTCACGGGTAATTTAAACAAACACATGAGGACACATACGGAGGGGGAACATGAACCTATGGAGATTTGAGGATTCGTATAGAGAAGCATGCTTTGGAAACAGTTTTGCAAACCCTGCCAAATACAAATGCTGTTTATGTCTATGAAAAATATGAGCAATGCATTCATGAATATGCATACAATATCCCAATTGAGCAATGGTGTGCTGACAAGCTGCTATTTTTTTAGACATTGCATGTTGTAAGGAATGTCAAATGAGGATGATGTCCACTGTAACTGTCTTTTGTAAAGGCAATTATTCACTCTGTTATACCTGGAACCCATTTCTTAAATAAATGATTCACAGCTGTTTTTGTTTTCCTTCTGTGTAATGTGTTCATTACAGGACAGTTATCAACATGCTTTAATTCTTTCAACTGTTTAACTTTCCCCACAATAGAGGGTATGTGCATGCATAAATTGAATGGCAGATCGAGTGGCAAAGTGAGTTTAACTTTATTTAATGCAATCAGATAGGACTTTTCTGTTTGGATGTATGGGCTGTCAAGGCAATAAAGTATTTTTTTGCCACAAAGTAGGCATTCCTGCATAACTTCCGGGTATGATGATGATGTCACACGACACACGCATATTGATCTCTATCGATTAGACTGATTTTAAACGGACGTCTAATAGTGATGACTCAGGCGGACCAGCCAGTGATTCATAAAACATGTGATCCTGTGTAAAGCATCATTATCATCAGGCCACAGCTTAGAGACTGGGCCATGGACTGCTGGGTTAGGGATATCAGCAGTAAGGCCCACATTCCATCAATGGTAATGAAGACCACACCACTTCACACATTCACACCCTGTCCATGTAGAAATGGTACCGCATATGGTTTCATCATGCATTACTGTGTGTAGCCCACTCACCCATTTCTCAAATGGTATTCTAAATTAAAGCACACTCTTTAGCATCGAAACGGAATTGGTGATGGCGACAAAATACAATGTTAAAATGTGTCTACTATGGCTAGTGGAATGTGGCATATAACTTAGATCAGGTGCAAAAAGGAGGGAATGGGACTTTACCCCAGGTGAAGGAGTTTAAGTATGTCAGGCTCTTGATCACGAATGAGAGAAAGAGGAAGACGGAGAAGGAGATCGGAGCAGCAGGAGAGGTTTTGCAGTCGCTAAATCGCACTATTGTGAAGAAAAGTTTTGAGCCGGAAGGCAAAGCTCTCTGTCTACCGAGCAATCTTCCTTCCTACTCTCACCTATGTTTTATGAAGAGTGGGTCATGACCGAAAGTATAAGGTTGTGGATACAAGCCAACAAAATGAGTTTCCTCAGAAGGGTGGCTGGTATCTCCCTTAGAGATAGGCTGAGAAGTTCAGTCACCCGCTGCTCCTACACTTGGAAAGGAGTCAGCTTAGGGGGTCGTGCAAGTGGCCATGACTCGAGGGCAAGTAGAACATGACCTGTACTGGCCGACGGGCAAGTGCTTCTGAGACTCTAGTGTCAACCCCTGCTAATTATGATGTGATATGATTATGATGTCCTGATGAAGATCTGAATAGATCGAAACGTTGTCCAAATAAAGAAAGTCTTTTTGTACCTTATCTGGTGTGCGGGCTCCATCCATTTTTCATAGTATTTTTTTAGCCCAGCACCCACCAGTCGATGTGCGTTGTCTATTTTCTTTTTCAACCCCTGCTAATTAAACATATCTATATCAGATAACTCATGAAAACACCCAACACAAGAATATAATTTTATAAACAAAGAATAGTATTTATTCCACAACATGTGAACTAACCCTGCCTAGTCCCTCAGATCCTGACAGAAATAGAATACAAATGAGTCTTCAATAAAATGAAATAATACCCTGGGGTTTGTTTGACTCAGTTCATGGTACCAGTATCATTGGCATGCTGTTGGAGTCTGTACTATAGTCTGTACTCATAGTTCCGGTGCAGTAGCAGTAGTGTCCAAACACCAGGTTCCAGATGAGGAGTGTGCTGTAGGCAGACCCCAATGCATCCCATGTGGACCCTCTGTATGCAGTGGCAAGCTCTGAGCACTTCTATTACCACAGCTGGGGCAGCAACGTCCTGAAGCACACTATCCAAAAGGGAAAACCCACACACTAATGAACTTATGTCCCTTTACAACAATTATCTTCTTATCAATTTCGCATACAGTAGTCTCATACTCACTCAAAACCTGGTGCAAAAAAACACAAATAACCTCCAGGCACTCTTCTCCTCCTGCAGTCACCAGCTTCGGTGGACAGACCAACTTGTTGTGTTTTTAGCATTAGCCAGTTTATACTGTCAGCAGCTGCTGCACTAAACATCGGACTAAAACACACAAACAGGTACAAAACCACACTGATGCAAACCCTGTGGCTTTAACTGGAATGCCACAGATTACTGATTTATTTAAACACTTAATGATTCAATTGATTCTGCTTGTCCACCTTTGCTCTGAAAATCCTCTGGTCTTTAGCTCACTCTGACAAGTCCCGCCCCCTCTCTTTCTCAATAGTTTGGTTCACGTTGACTGACACCTGCAACCCCCCAATAACATTCCTCTCTGAACATGCAGTAGGCCTATTAGATAGAGAATACATACAAATAAAATGTAAGGAGTAAGGACCTCTGTAGGACATTTTCAAAATTATCAAAAAAAAAAAGAAGAAAAAAAAACATTTAACAGTATAAACAAAATAATGCAGGGTACTATACATGTAAAATGTGATCTCCACAATGGAACAATAAGCCCGGAACTACACCTCCTCAGTCTGGAACTACACCTCCTCAATGTTATATAGAGTCTGGAACGAAACCTCCTGAAAGCCGAGAACGGAAGCTGTCTTCTGTTCGTCATTTACGTTCACGAAAATACATTTAAATTTTATATTTTATTAATTAATTAGTTTCTAATTTATTAATTTATAATTTCTGATAAGCAGCATGCTATATTACGCCTCGGTAATTTAGATTTATACAACTATAGTCTTGTGCCTGGGGGAGTGTGCACAGTATCTGAGGGATTGAATGTAGGAGTCTCAAAAGTAATGCCCATTGGGCAGATCTTTATGCCCAGGCCTATATGGTGTTCCATGTAGGAGTGCCCGTTGGGCAGATCTTTATGCCCATACATGGTGTTTCGTGTCCATGCCAGTCTGTGATGTCCGTACTATTGTAGGGTTTCCATTGTACACTCTGGGATTGTTTGGTTATGCCTGAATGATGTCATAAGATGGGGACGTTGTTGTTCTGTGTTGGTTGAGAGAGACACGTGTGTGCAGTTGAATAATAAATGGTTTAGCCGAGTTGGCGTTCCAAAGAGTTACCTCCTGGTCATCTTGTCTTTATAAAGAGATCATTAAGCTTACACATATAACATACGGCCGTCTCCAATGTAGCGTCCGAGACGGCGGTTATGGTCACTGTTGGAGGAAGTGTATAATTTCCCTAACCAATCAGAGTGCAGAGAACGTGACACCGAATGTGTTGACGTCATGACGCAGCAGCGTTCTCTGCGCTGAGCAGAGCAGCAGGGGGGGAGGGGGGAGGAGAACACTGTATGCTATTGGTCGGAGACTTGCGGTGAGACTCGCTGCGCCCGCCCATCTGCCTACACACGGAAGATGTTTTTACTGTACATGGCAGCGCGACCCCTCATTAGCTTACGGACATCAAACAAGGTAAAAGAACGAGCGCTGTATTGGCATCGCGCCGCAGACAAAAATGGGCCGAACGGGAACGTCCGTAGCAGTAAAAGAGTTAACGTTTATTTTTGTTCATGAACACTGTGGATGTGAATATGTGAATGGTACAATTTCCTGCAAGTTATCTGTTGCCCTGTCTATTGTAGTAATCTGCTTCTATTTGGGAAAACGAATGCGAGATTTTAAAAACAACAGCGCCATTAACGGCGACCAGAGAAATGTCCGAAATGTAGTATTACAATTTACAATTATAGGCATTTAAATTGCCCAGATTGCTGCTGTCATTGTTGTTATTGTTTATATTCGTTTACATTCCATAGTTATCTACTGTACTTAGAACTATTTATACTGGGAGTATGAAGTATTGAATGAATGAATGAATGAATGAATGAATGAATGAACGAACGAACAAATTAATCCGGACACAGCTAAGACTCACTTATAGATTCATTTAGCATGCTGGCATCAGTTACCCAGATATGAGTCAGTGTTGTGCAGGCTGAAGGCCCTGGCCTGTGGGCAGGACGGTAATTCTATTGGTAGAGGCTTTTAAAGTGTTTGCTCGTTAAGTGTTAATGACGTTGCCAAGATTATCTGAGGGCTGTTGTTGTGACAAGAGGTCTGCACGCACACGCACACACATACGCACGCACATATGCATGCACGCGCGCACATACGCACACACACGCACACACACACACACACACACACACACACACACACACAGCTCTCTCTGCAGAAACACACTGGCACACACATTGATGTCTCCAGCTCTATTTCCATCTCGATTCCCCCAGCTTTCTCAACCTGCCTTCCACCCACTGTTCTGCTTTGCTTTTGCACACTCCCTCCCTAGTCCCTTCCATCTGTCCTAGTCCCTCCCTAGTCCCTTCCATCTGTATGTCCCTCCCTAGTCCCTTCCATCTGTATGTCCCTAGTCCCTTCCATCTGTATGTCCCTCCCTGGTCCCTTCCATCTGTATGTCGAATTAGTTTTCACTTTCACATAATTGGTTAAGTGTATAGCCAGGCCTGCAGTATAAGTGCAGTGTACACTTAGTGTAGCAAGCATTGTATTATACTTCCCAAAGTCTGCACACACCACACTACAATTTACAATTAAGGCATTTAGCAGATGCTCTTAATCCAGATTGATTTACAGTGAGCAAGGTAAACATGAGGTAATCCATCAAATGCATGGACATGTTAATCTAGGAAACCAAGGTAAACCAAGAACCTATCGTCAGTCTAAACGGTATGATATCAAAAAATATATAATTTGTGCATTGAAACGACTGAAACAAACTATAGGATGCCAGGTCAACAAATGAACATGACATCTGTAACATGCTTTCTAAATTACACATTGCCAATGAGGTCAAGTACTGTTAAATTGTATGTATTAGTTGTACATGTAACGGGCATTTCACTGTTTGGACCTGCATAAGTGAATGTCTAATAAATCCCTCTTGATTATAGTGATTCTTGATTGGTCTGTTCGCCGCTGCTAGTCTCACTCCGTCCCTCAGTCCCTTTCTCTACCTCTCTCTCTCCCTCTCTCTCTGTCACATTAAATAATGCCTCTCTCTCGCTCTCTCTCTTTCTCTCTCTCCCTCTCAGGTACTCTTCTGTTTGGAGCTGCCCTTTCACCCTCCACCCTGGAGAGAGAGAGACTGATTTACGGCCGGGTGCCTTGGGGCGGTGCCAGCCAGGAGCCAGGCATCCTCCAAAGGTGCAGATACTTTCAAGGCTTTATTTCGTTTAGACCGTGAATGCAAGTCGTGTTAGATTTTAACCACTTTAACCATTATGTTATACTTTAGCTACTGAAAAATAGCAGATATACAAGCTCACAGCGCGGCTGTGAGCTTGTAGATCTGCTATTTTTGAAAAAACCTTGAACATTCGTGCAAGTCTTTGAATATTTTGACCAGATTTTATAAATGTCTTCTAGATTCTCAAACCTTTTCATGTCAAGGACCCCTAAAATGACATTTTGCCATGGACCCCCATCTCAAAATATGTTGTTCCAGGGACCCTCAGAAGCAGAGATATGAGTTGCAAAATAAATATTCAAAGATTTGCAAACATTTTCACGATTTTCTAAAATAGCAGATCTGCAAGCTTGCAGCGCGTACTCGGTGTCGCGCTGTGAGCTTTTAAATCTGCTTTTTTTTTTTTTGCAATAGCTGAAGCATAAAATGTTGGTTAAAGTGGTTAAAATCTAACGTGACAGAGAAGCGTTCCCAGTCTAAAATGGGTTATTTCAGCCGGGCTGCCGGTACAGATGAAAGTTGTACAGGGTCACAGTGGTTATTTCACCCGGGCTGCAGGTATACAGATGGAGGTTGGTAGGCCACGCAGCATAGCAGCTCCTCTGAGAGAAGAACCACCTCCCCTGTAGAAGATGAGATGTGTGCACTGTAGAAACACGGAGGCGTTTGTTTTGTGTCGGTGGTAAAAAAAAAAGTTTGGGTTCAGATCAGATGATCAGATGGGTTGTGCTCCTGGCAGATGCTGCAGTGCTTCCACACAATGGAAGTCTTCTTCACAGTTTTTTGTAAAGGTACGAGTGAAACCTAACACCGTCGTCAGTGGGAATCAGGGCTACAACTATCGTTGTTGTCGGGTGGAAACCTTGTATGTCCAAAACCGTTTGTTATCATTTCTGAAATGATTTAAGCAAGTGAAAACAGCCGATCTACAAGCACACAACGCCTCGCACCGCGAGGCGTTGTGTGCTTGTAGATCAGCTGTTTTCACAACCTTTGTGCGACGGCCTTGTATGATGAAGCAGGGCCATCAAGGGCCGTACAAATTTGAAACTTGAAGATACAAGGTTTCTGCCCGACAGTGACGATATTCAGGGCTACAACTATATATTCTTGTATTAGCCATTATTCTATCGATTAGGCTAGTCCAATAATGGAATACTAATTCATTAATTGTTCAGCTTCTTTGTTTTATACAAACAAATAATCACATTATTGTTATGTTTTACATTTATTTCATAATTGTCTACATTCATTAGTCTGATTAACAGCCTATAAATCCTTTTTGGACGTTGTTGTGCAAATAGTGGGTCAACAAGCTCGAGATTGTACTGCAGGTCTGTTTGAAATAGTCTATAAAGTACTGGCACAATAATTTTACCGTCTGTGTGTTTATGGTAAAAACCCAACCAACCCAGGCATGATCTGATTTGAAACGACTGAGATTCCCCCGTTGAATCAATGAATGAAGAAACATGAAGCACGCATCCACATGTGGCACAGCTGCTAAAGATAGAAAGATGCAGGAGATGTTCATGTTACGCCTCTGCTTGCACTTTTTGACACTGCTGCCAAGCAACATTCTAACACTACTGCTTCGAGAAAGTGTTGTACTGTACCTGTCTCAAAGGCCTCATTCCCACTGGGCCAGATAACAGATAAAAGAATCTCTTTCTCCAGATATTTTTCCATTCAAAGTGGATGGTAGATACAGATAAAAAAAATATTTGCCACAGATAAAAGTATCTGTGGCAAATATCTGTGGTAGATATTTTTTTTATCTGTATCTACCATCCACTTTGAATGGAAAAATATCTGGAGAAAGAGATTTTTTTATCTGTTATCTGGCCCAGTGGGATTAGGCCTTAAGACAAGACCCTAACCCTAACTTTTATTTCTATCGTATCCAGCAGTTTTACTTTTTTGAGCAGTGGTAGACCACTCTATAGCATGGCCGTGTGTGTATCCGTGTAAGTATGTATGTATGTATGTGTGTATGTAGCCTGAGGTGTATGTAGCCTGAGTACCACTGGGTGACCAGAGAGGGTGCTGTTGAGTCTAGCCTGAGCATCACCTGCAACGAACACACACACACACACACAGTAGTGCGGTTGCGCAGCCTCCACAACCACCGCTCAGTTCACACGGGTGTGATTTTTTTCCCCTGCGCGGTAATCACATACTGTACTATACATAGAAGAATGCATAGTGTGTCCAAGATAAGTCTGCGTGGTAGCCATACTGTATCTTGTCCGGAAGGGGAAGGGGTACAGGGAGTGTGAGGTGGAGTCTGAATAGATGAGTCTTTCAGATTACGGAAGAAAATTGTGAGTCTGTAGTTCTGACTGCAATCTGAGTTTGTTCCACATCTTGGGAGCCAGAAGGGAGAACAGTCTGGTACGCGTGGAGCATTGACGTTGTCCCGGGTGTTTTGAGGAAGGCTCAGACAGCTTCCCTGTGTTAGCTGATCTGAGAGAGCGGGAGGGGTTGTATGAAGAGATAGGGGTGCCATGCGCTTTGGTTTCCTCTTAGGTCAACACCATTCTGGATGATTTGGAGGGGCTTAAGTGAGAATGCTGGGAGCAGGGCCGTCTTACAGATTTTTGGGAGGGGGCAGAAAAATATGGGTTTTTCACTGGAAATTATTCATTTTTAAAGTAAAAAAAAAAAAAAAAAAAAAAACGGTTAAAAACAGTTCTACACGGCAGCAGAACCGTTTTAGGCTTAATATAATCGGGTTTGTATAAAGTATGACGTCTTAATCTTACCTTGGGAGAAAGTTCTTTCACAGTCACTCAAATATTTCCTACACAAACTAAAACTAGACTGCTCCCGAGTGCCGTTCAACAGGGGCCCCCCCACAGCATGGCCCCCCTTTCCGGGAGGGGGAAAAATAGGGACTGAGTTACTAGGGCCCAAGGTGGAGTGGCCTTAAATATTTTATATTTTAGCTATTGAAAAATAGCAGATATACAAGCTCACGCTGCAGCGCTGGGAGCTTGTAGATCTGCTATTTTTGAAGTCATGAAAATGTATGCAAAGAAATGTGTGCATTTTTAAGTAACTCAAAGTTTGCTTCTGGGGAGGTCCCTGGAACAAAATATTTTGAGATGGGGGGTCGTGGCCAAATACATATCATTTTGGGGGGGCTTCACGTGAAAAAGTTTGAGCACCACTGTCATAGGAACACGATTTAAAAAAAATAGAAGATCTACAAGCTCGCAGTGCGGCACTCGGTGCCGTGCTGTGAGCTTGTATATCTGCTATTTTTCAATAGCCTAGTTAAAGCACAAAATAATGCAGTGAATCCTTGTACCCAGGGCCCAGAATTTTGGTGCGACACCCCTCCTATGAGTAAGTTACAAATAAAAGCCTTCTTGACTCTTGTCCTCCGCAGCGTTCCTCGCAGCCCAGGAAGCACCTTGTATTCTTCCTGTGAGTGAAGGCGTTAAGCCGGAGACAATGGTTTTAATGGGATTAATAAAAGGGCATCGGAGGCGGCTGCCACGGATCACAAAAGCCCTCGACACACTAACTCACACAGCCGGTAGACAGAGAGGCAGAGAGAGCCCTCTAGACAGGAGCAACAGCAGATAAGTTCACCAACAATTATCCTCACTGTCGGGACGGAAACCTTGTATGTCCAGAAGTTTTCTCCTTATTGTTTTTCCTCGATCTGGTGGCACCACCTCCTTTTTTTTTTGTGTAGAAATGGGAACTCCCGGGGCACCCGCTGGCCAACTGGTCCAGGAGCATACCACATAGGCATTGCCACATACAGTAGGCTTTGATGCCTGACGGCGTCGCCAGTTCGATTCCCGATTCGGACGATCTTTGCCGCATGCATGTCTCTCCCCATCTCTAACCCCATTTCCTGTCAGTGTACTTTCCTATCACATAAAAGCATAAAAGCCCACAAAATAAAATACATCTCCCACTTTCTTATTCCACTAAGTCCCCGGTGCTTCGATCTGTGTGATTCTGATTCTGTGATTTTGAATGTTTGTATCTTCTCTTCTGGGGGTGGTCCATGACACAAAACGTTTTCAGATGGGGCGTCCACGGCCAAATATTTATCAATTTGGGGGTCCTTGTGGCACGAAAAGTTTGATAGGGAGCACTGGGAGTCGGGGACCCTCGCCTGGTACTCGGTGGAGTTACAGGGAGACAACGCATCATGGTCCTGGGGTCCGTGTTCGGGAGGGGGCTCGCTCCTCCTGAAACCTGAAAACCCAATTACCCCTTGCATTTCACTCAGGCTTAATTAGGCTTGTCTGATGTTGCGGGCGGATTCATTATGTTGCTAATTAAGTCCCCTATCAGCCCCCACAGTAATAATGGTTTTATAGCACATCAAAAAACCAAAAGCCCCACCCCCTCCCCATCCTCTGCCACTCGCAGACAAGATTACACACGGCTATCTGCCGGCAATCTCCCCTCTCCCCCTCTCCCCCTCACCCCTCCCTCCTTCCTCCAACTCCCCTCCCTGTCCCTTTCTTCTTTGCCCGACGCGGGGCGGTGATGGGGACTTCGGTTTCTCCTTGAAGAGAAGTACTCCTGATGATTTACTTCAGTAAAAAAAAACTTCAGTTTTATAAAAGCCCTCAATTAAAAATTGTACTCGAGGCATCATCAGCATAAAAATATACACAAAGTGCCAAAGTGAAAGAACTCATTGTGAATGGCCCGTTTCACATTTGTATGTATGTTTTTGATGGCAGATCTACAAGCTTGTTAGCTGTAGCATAAAACAGGGTCAAGTGGCCAAGTGCTGCTGAATCTTTTTACCATTGAGCTAATAGAGCCTGCCTGCTTGCTCAGGGGATAAATGTATTCTTCGTGTCAGATCCTGTGTCTAGGTTTGCGACAACGCAATCTAAATGTCTCAATAGAAGAGACAATAAAATCATCCTATTTGTATTTAAGTTACATAACTTGGAAAGACAATTATATTGTATTAAGAAAAGAGGTTACATTGCGCTGCTAAGTGGTTTTTAATACAAAACAATCTAAAGCTATCACATAATAAAAGAGTATCTGAATTGCACTTTTTTATACCAAAGTAAAGTGAAAGTATACCCCCAAAATTGTACATAAGTAACAGTACTTGAGTACATGTTCTAATACTTTCCTTCCCACCACTGGGGAGGGGTTGTTGGGGTCAGGGGCGTCAATTGGGTATGGCAGGGGTATGCAGCTGCCATACCCTGGGTCCAGGGGGAAAATAAAAGTTACTTTTAAATATAAATCCATGAATGTCTTCTTGTCTATCTGTGCTGGTTATTATGTTGTTAAATTACAGTAAAATAACTACAAATGCAAAATTGTACAAAATGGTCACTTTAACAAGGTATTATAATTATATTCTCCACACTTGTATATTCTCCCCATCTTGACAACATGGTATATTCCCTTCCCAGGTTCCGCAGATCAGCTGCACAGGTGCAATGCATTTTATTGTTAATTGTGGCACATTTACTAACATGCCAAGTTTAGCTGCACTTGAACAACCATTCCAGGCTGCCATATCCAGCCCAGACATTGTGAAAATAGCCGATCTACATGCTCACAACGCCTCGCAGTGCGAGGCGTTGTGAGCATGTAGATCTGCTATTTTCACAATAGAACCGTGTTATCCAAAATGTAATGCCTCTTTTCCATGAGGACTCCCATCTTTGCCATACCCTAGCTTTTGCTGAACTGATGCCACTGATTGGGGTGGGTGTGGGTCTGGAGGATGGGGTTGGACTTTATCTTGCCAGGGACATGAATGAATGAAGGACTTCAGATGTCTCTCATCGTCTCTCTCCTTCGCCACGAGACGCTCCGCCGCCGTCCCGGAGATAGAGCTCCTGCCGCCGAGTTGTTTAAACGCCCTTGATGACGCACACAGCATGGCTGGCTTTAGCACACACGCACGCACGCAAGCACGCACGCACACACACACAAACACTTGTGAGTACATGAGAAGTTTAGGACGGCCATTTCACAAATGCAATTTTTTTTTAAATGTTTTGCCACTTTAATCCCTATAGCGTAAAAGCTGGAAAATAGCTGATCTCACATTATGTCTGCGCTAATTACAATCTGGCAAATCCTAATTGAGCCTAATTGTAAATGGGTGTATATAATCTAGTATAGTGTATATTAGGGCCTTCACGAATAGTGATTTTTAGTATTCGAATTATTCCACCTCAAAGTATTCGAATAGGACTGGCCAAACCGTCAAATATTAAGTAAGCAAGAGGCGAACATTGTGAAAATAGCAGATCTACATGCTCACAACGCCTCGCAACGCGAGGCGTTGTGAGCATGTAGAATATTTGGTGAATGCCCTAGTGTATATAAAACAATTTCTCTTGTGAGAAAGAAATTGAGAGAATTGTAAATTGAGGAGCCGGGAATCGAACCACGGACCCACGGATAATTGGATGACCTGCTCTGAGCCACATTGGATGACCTGCCCTGAGCCACAGCCACCTATTATAAGTCATGGTACTGGCATCATAGATTGGCCTCCAAGTACTCTGACAACGTGTACAACAGGTATTGCATAAGCAGAGGGGCATGCACCCCCGACAGGCAACGTTCCCATCGTGGGCATCGTCCTAGTTGTGAGAATTTGTATTTCTTAGTTGTGAGAAATAATAATGATGGCGGATTCCCGATGGGATTACAGGATTAAGATGGTTACCGTATTTTCCGGACTATAAGGCGCACTTAAAAGCCTTTAATTTTCTCAAAAAACTACAGTGCGCCTTATAGTCCAGTGCGCCTTATATATGGATCATTCATTGACATTGACATTCCCTTTAGCACAGCTCCATCTGTTGGATGCATAACACAACGGTAGCGTCTATTATGTGCGCCTTATAGTCAGGTGCGCCTTATATATGAAAACAGTTTGAAAATAGACCATTCATTGACAGTGCGCCTTATAGTCAGGTGCGCCTTATAGTCCAGAAAATACTGTACACTATAATCAATGGTTGCAGGAAAAAACTTAATTAAAAAAAATCCTTCCCTTCCTCTAGTCAAGGACACAATTAAAGATAGATAAATAGACTTTTATTGATTGTTGTTGGGGAAACTCAACAGGCGTCAAGAAGGTGATAAAGTAAGTCTATGTTTGCAAGCAACCTCATACGAGGCTACTTCTCAGCGCCTCAACCAGAGCTTGATTCATGTGCACAGAGCGGCGTACGTTCTGCTTCAACAAATATATTGTCGCTGTCGGGCAGAAACCTCTTATCTCCATATTCTAACTTGTTGTGTCTTTCCTAAATTAACGTCCTACTTGAACACATCACACTGTCACACTAAAGCATCAAAGGTAGCAGATCTGCAAGCTCAAAACGCAGCACGAAATGACAGGTTTTGAGCTTGTCGATCTGCTACTTTTAGCTACTTTTGAATTTGAATCCTGAAAGGGAACAGTTTTGGACATACAGTATGAGGTGTCCACCTGACAGAGACAATAATGCAGCGAACATTCTCAACAAAACGTGTCACAAATTTACAATTTAGCCAACCAATCATCAGGATGATGATACATGAAAGAAGAAAAAGAGACATTTAGCAGACGCTTTTAATCCAAAGTGACTTACAATAAGCAGGTAATACAGCAAGATATGTCAGTACATCAACAACAATACAACAAATGCATAGGAATATCAATCTAGAAAAACAATAACATATAGGTAGACCACGCACCTAATCAGTAAAAAAAAAAGAAAATTTGTCTAGTTTTCTAAAACTTAAAAATGCTTTCTAGCGTCATGTGTGGTCTTGGAGGGTAGGCGAGTGTTACAGTAGTGCTATGGGTTTAGGTGGAGTCTGAAGAGGTGAGTCTTCAGTCCACGGCGGACGCTAGGGAGTGAGTCTGTGGTTCTAAGTGCGACAGGGAGTTTATTCCACAGTTTGGGGACCAGGAGGGTAAACTGCTGAAGCAAAGCGTTGCAGCTATAGCTATAGGAGCACTTTGGCCTTCCTCTTCACAGTGAATTCGATGCATGTCCCACTGGGAAGAGACCACGTGGCAGACCATGGACCAGGGGAGGGTTTACATCTCCACACTGGCCTAGGAACGCCTCGGGATCCCCCAGGAGGAAGTGGCTAATGTTGCTGGAGGAGCTCTCTTGCTGAAACGGTTGCCCCTGTGACCCGGTTCCGGATAAACGGCTGAAGGTGGATGGATGGATGGACAAAATGAGGATGTGTTGATTCAGTTTTGTGGCAGAAGGTAACGGCAAAACACTATAGTTCCAGGTGAGTGGGTTTAGTGACCGATATTGGTTTAAATATCCCAGAGGACCAGGCTATAAACGCTGGAGGAAATAAAGAGAAAGCTGGTGCTTCATGCTGCGGAGAGCAGAACATGGAGGAACACAGGGCTGTGATGTGACACGTACACTGTCGTTGTCGGGCAGAAACCTTGTATCTCCAAGTTTCAAATTTGTACATTGTTTCGTAAGATAAAGTGTGCGCTTCATCATACAAGACTGTTGCACAATATAGTGAAGATAGCAGATCTACAAGCAAGGCGTCATGTGCTTGTAGAAATGCTATTTTCACTATTTTATGTATTTTTTTATTCTTTTTTGTGTTGACATAGCAGGGTTCGTTCTCACATTAGAATCACCTGCCCTCTCCTTGTCCTTGGGGGATGGTGGGGGGGCGTTGTCCAATTAATTCCCTATGGAAGTCACATGGTTTCATGCCTCTAGCATGAAACCATGTGACTTTCATATAGTGCAGGAAATTAAGTCTATTTTTTGGAAGAATCGTTCGGTTCTGTTTGTGATACAAGCACCAAATTTTGCACAAAGTTTCCGAACGGCCGGTTCATTCCCGGCCGGTCCAGGCCGGCCATTAGGAAAAAAATAAAAATGAAATGTCGGCCTTCGTTCCATTTTGGGGGCTGGACGGCCAACAAAGTAAATTGTCACTGTCGGGCAGAAAGCTTGTATCTCCAGTTTCAAATGTATAATTTTTTTTCGCAAAGCAAAGCCCTGCTTCATCATACAAGGCCGTTGCACAAAAGTAGTGAAAACAGCAGATCTAAAAGCACACAACGCCTCGCGGTGCAAGGCGTTGTGTGCTTGTAGATCGGCTGTTTTCACTAGTTTAAATCATTTTTAAAATGATAAATACAAAACAAACGGTTTTGGATATACAAGGTTTCCACCCGACAACGACGAAATATAACTCATGTAATTGGCCCACTGGCTTGTCACTTCTGAAATGGCAAATCTTTGAGTAGCAGCAGCGCTATAGAGAGAGAGCGTGCAATGAGGGCCTCTCCAACTCTTTTTTCCCGGGCTGAATCAGGGGCCCAGCACGTCCCTGGTTGTAGGTAACTAGACCAGGTCACCTGGTCGTGCCAGACCCGCAATGAAAACTAGTATGGCACTGAACTAACACATGAACACACAGGATTTTATAGTCTCAGCAACAAAGCGTAGTGAGCTTGTAGATCGGCTGTTTTCACTAGTATGGCACTGAACTAACACATGAACATGTGAGGGGGTGGAAGTAGCGTTATCCTTTTTATTTTTTATTTTCTTTAATAATTGTTTGTTTTTACAATTATTTCCTTTTGTTGAGCATGTTTTGTATAATTTCTCTAATATGTTTCGTTGTGATAATGCTATATTGCTGTCTCCCTCTAACAACCTCCTCTCTTTCCATGTGTGAGTCTGACTGCGAACTGATAGGATAACTAGACGCCGGTGCTGGCCAATGTATGGGGGACTGACGTCATGACCAGCCAATGGGCGGCTGGCAGAGTGGGAGGCGGCCCTTTAAGAGGAACGCCAGGCTCAGTCTAGGTTGACAAGCAAGGGGCGCAGACGTGTGTGTGGAGCAGGCTGAGGGAAGTGACTCAGGTGGCCGGCTGTGATGAGCAGAGAGACAGGCACAGGCCGAGCCAGGCAGTAACTGAACTGAACCTTATTGAACTAAAGTGCTAGGACCGAGTAGCGCTTTACCTTACAAACCCAGCGGATTCCAGACGGTGATCCGGGTGTCAGCGGTACCAGGCAGGGTCCGGCCATCCAGAGACGAGCGAGAGGGTCCTGACGAGCCGAACCGGCTACCCGGCTAACGAGAGGGGTCGTTGTGACTACTGTGGTGTCGTGCGAACTATTCGCAGCGGCAGGTCACAAGCCTGCCTGCGTGTGAGTATCCAATCCTGTACACCACTGTCACTAAAGTCACTGGCCTAGAGTTGAGCTGTATAGTCGTCACGACAAGGATACTGGCGTATTCTTTGTATTCACAGAACGGTGGACTAAAGACGTAGATGACCAAAGATGAGCTGTGCGCCGCTGTGTGTGCCATCCCACCTGCTGTAGAAGTCACTATTCCCACCTGCTGAAACGATACTCTGCCTATTATTTCATATCTGCTTAGTTATATAACATTTATTCGTCCTTAAATCTGCGCTCCTTGCATTATAATTAATTATCGTAATTATTATACTATTACGATTTGAGGCCTTAACGAGCCGGTACCATAAACTAAGTGCACTTTAATTGTCACCAAGAACGTTACGATAAGAGAAAGAAGGGGGGTTTGAATTAATGTTTTATTGTTGACAGTGCTCTTATTTTTTAGTTTTTAGTTAGTTGGCGCCGTAGGATTTTAGGGTTCCCTTTTATTTTATTATTGTGTTTTTGGCGTGATAGAGGCCGCTGTAACCTAGTAATAAAGATTGTTATACTTTTCTAAACTGTCGTCCTGGTCATTCTCTCCTCATGATTTATATTGCTCTGGTGTTCCGTAAACGAACTTGTGTGTCCCTAAAGGTTGTGCCTTTTGTGCACTTATTTTCCTCTTTAAACGAGGTGGCGTTGTCGGAAACTTATAATTATACAATCTGCTAATGATAATACTTAATAATATACAACAAACCAAAAAGGTGTATTTACAATTATTTATTGGCAAATTCAGTAACAAGGTAATGACAAAGGTACCAGTTTAAACACTGGCGGTTGATGTGAGTTGGGCCACCCTTACATAAATTGGCGTTTGTAGCGGCAGGATCGGACACAGAGCAATATAGAGGAGAGAGTGAATAAGTGTGTAATTGTGAACTTGTTAATATGATGATGATGCCGGTGTATCCGGGCGCCCCGTGGCTGCCCACGTTTGGAGGTACAGAGGGTGAACTTAAGTACAGGGAATGGAAAGTACAGATTAAAGGGCTATTGGGGACGCAAGATGTTAATGAGGCTAAAAAGGTTGCCATTCTATTACAAACCTTGACTGATGAAGCTAGACGGCAAGTTAATGTGTTGGATGAGGGGGATCGAGATACTGTGGCCAAAATCTTTGCTCATCTAGATAACGTGTACAAGGAAACAATCCCTGTTGCAAAGGTACGCTCACAATTTTATAGTTGCGCACAGCGCCCTGGAGAGAGTGTCAGTGCCTTTATTCTGAGACTTAGAGAATTATTTTGTGGGTTGCGGCGTTATGATGCGACTACAGCCCCCTCCGAGGCCGTCTTGAAAGACCAGTTTCTTATGGGGTTAACTGAGGGCCCACTTGGTCAAGCACTGAGAATATATGCTCGACGCCACCCTGACGAAGACTTCGCCGCGCTGCGACAGGAGGCCTTGACGTTGGACACGGAACATGGAGGTACGCCAGCTACTGAAATCGCTTGTCATGCTATTAACCCCGTAACTGTCCCTGTGCCACCACAGACCTCTGCGTGGAGAGATGAGCTGAAGCGAGAAATAATGGAGGATGTCAAGACGCAGTTGCACGGTATGACGAAAGAGTTGATGAGTGAACTCCGACCGCTCATCCAGGCTGCCGCTCCTGCTGTGCGTCCCCAACCACCGCCGTCTGAGGCGTCCTATGTGCCACCTGCGCGCCGGTACGCGCCACCTCAGAGATATGAATGGGATGGGGAGGGGAGGCCCATATGCCGTCAATGCAAACGGTCAGGACATATAGCTAGATGGTGCACTACTAATCAGCCGTCGTTAAACTAAATCGTCCTGTTGCCGAGGTCCAGGCAACAGGAGTCCCCTTATCTGTGACACATACTCGGGCCAATGATGCATTTATCGGGCAATGCCCCATGATTAAAGTAAAGATGGGAGGCGTTCACTTAAAAGGGTTGCTTGATACGGGGTCCCAAGTCACTTTAATGCAACAGAGCTTATTTGAAGAACACTTCTCTCAAACTGATTTAGGTGCAGGGCCACTTGTGTTTAAATTAAGAGCAGCAAATGGCCTTGACATACCGTACACTAGTTATGCGGTATTTGATTTGGAGCTAGAGGGAGTGCAAGTCCCAGGGCGAGGGGTCGTAATTGTTAAAGATGAACACTGTACGCAGCCCTTGATTATTGGCATGAACGTAGTGAGTGCATGCTGGCGTACACTGTTTAAATGGCCTGGGAGGGTTGCGTTTCCCCCGCGTCAA
Organism: Nannobrachium achirus; assembly: GCF_963921795.1. NCBI lineage: Eukaryota > Metazoa > Chordata > Actinopteri > Myctophiformes > Myctophidae > Nannobrachium > Nannobrachium achirus. The sequence goes on along the minus strand of NC_137813.1, from coordinate 9,888,389 downwards.
GCGAACGCGTTGTGGCGAGACGCATTCGCTGCCTGTAAAAGAGTTGAGGCTGTGACTAATGATGACGGGTCTTTGGGTTATGTGTGGCCCGTCAGTCGCCAAAGGATTCGGGTCCCCGCCCGCAGTGAAATGGTTGTATGGGGACGCACACGTCGGGGACCGGGAGGAACTGACTTTGAGGCTCTGGTCGAGGCGCTACCAGACATGAAGGAATTGGGGTTGGCGCGCGCCTTGGTTACGGTACGGGGCGGGCGGGTCCCTATTCGTCTCTGTAACCCCTTTCCTTATAGCCTGACGGTGAGGCGCTATCAGAAGTTGGGGAAACTGTACCCTGTGCATGATGCTGATGTTCGGGGAAGTCAAGATCTGAGCCTGTCCATGTCCGCTGATGGCCTGGTGGATGTTGCCCTGGTGAGCGCTGCGGAAGACGGACCCGTGCGCACCCTATCCCAAGAACTCGGTGGGCTGGCTGATCGCACTGACCTGCCCGAGGGAGAGAAAGAGGGACTGCAGTCCATGTTGCTGAGATGGGAAAAGGTGTTTGCTGTACACGATGAAGATTTCGGGCGGACGGACGCCGTGCAACACCAAATCCACACAGCGGGCGCCGCACCCATTCGTGAGCGACACAGGCCACTGCCGCCCTCCATGTACAAAGAAATGAAGGCCTTGTTAGGTGACATGTTGGCGAAAGGAGTCATCGCGGAGAGCTGTAGTCCGTGGGCCGCACCGATTGTGCTGGTTAAGAAGAAGGACGGCAGCTGGAGGTTCTGCGTGGACTACCGTAAGTTGAATGCAGTTACCCATAAAGACGCGTTCCCTTTACCTCGTATTGAAGAAACATTGACCAGTTTGACTAAAGCACAGTGGTTCTCGACTCTTGATTTGGCCAGTGGGTATTGGCAAGTAGGCATGGATCCACGTGATCAAGAAAAGACTGCCTTTACGACCCCACTGGGTCTGTTTGAATTCAAACGAATGCCCTTCGGGCTGTGTAATGCGCCTGCTACGTTCCAGAGACTCATGCAGCACTGTTTAAGTGGACAAGTAGCTGAGTCTTTATTAGTTTATTTGGACGATATTATTATCTACTCCCCTGACTTCTGTTCTCATCTACAGCAGCTGGATCGGGTGTTCCAGCGACTATGGAAGCACGGACTGAAACTGCGCCTTGATAAATGTAAACTGTTACAACGTGAAGTGCAGTTCTTGGGGCATGTGGTGGACCGGGAGGGAGTGCGCCCCGACCCAGACAAGTTAGTGGCGGTGCGAGGGTGGCCAATTCCAACCACGGTGCGGGAGGTTCGTGCATTTCTGGGTCTTGCAGGCTATTACCGCCGTTTTGTAGAATCATTCGCTGCTATAGCCCGTCCACTGAATAATCTCTTAATTGGGGTCCCCGTTGATAACAAGTCCTCACAGAAACCGATTATATGGACGGCAGAATGTCAAGCTGCTTTCGATGCGCTAAAAGGTGCCCTCACCCAAGCTCCGGTGTTGGCCTATGCTGACTATGAGGAACCTTTTGTGGTATATACGGATGCGAGCAACCGGGGGTTGGGTGCAGTGCTAGCCCAAATCCAAGATGGGAAGGAACGAGTTATCGCGTATGCGAGTCGTAGTTTGCACCCAACAGAACAAAATGATGCTAATTATAGTTCCTTTAAATTAGAGTTATTGGCCCTTAAATGGGCTGTAACCGAGAAATTTAAAGATTATTTGGCTGGGGCGCGGTTCACTGTATTTACCGATAATAACCCGGTGGCGCACCTCCAGACAGCTCGCTTGGGCGCTATCGAACAACGCTGGGCGGCCCAATTGGCTTCTTTTACGTTTGAGATTAAGTACCGGCCAGGCAAGAACAATGCTAATGCTGACGCCCTATCTAGATTTCCTGTAGACACCGGGGCGGTCGCGACGGTGGAACTAACGCCCGCAGCAGGAAATGCTGGCTGGGCTGGTGCTGAGTGGCTGCGAGCACAGAAGGATGATGAGGCTATCCAGGTGGTGACGCGGTGTGTGGAGAGGGGCATCCACCCTACGTTGACAGAGAAGAGGAGCTGGACGAAAGAGGCGGCCCAGCTGTTGCGCCAATGGACGAAACTGCGGGTGGAGGGGGGGATATTGTACCGTAATGTGACTGACCCTTACACCCAGGAAGAATATTTACAAGTTGTCTGTCCAGGTTCCAGGAGGAAGGAGGTGTGGAGAGAGATGCATGTGGCTGCGGCACATGCGGGGGTGGACCGGACGCTGGTGCAGCTCCGGCGGCGTTTCTACTGGCAAGGCATGGAGGGGGAGGTACGTCGTTTCCATGAGGGCTGTGTAAACTGTAGCTTACAAAAAACTAGGGTCGAGCCTAGAGCCCCTTTACAACCTTTCGAAGTCTCGTACCCCTTAGAAGTGGTGGCTATTGATTTCCTTACCCTGGGTCGACCTGCCGACACCTGTCAAAATATCCTTGTAGCCACAGATCTATTTACTAAATATAGCTGGGCCATACCCACACGTGATCAAACTGCTCAGACCACTGTTCGGGTGTTATGGACCCATATTATACAGCCGTACGGTTGCCCCGCCCGTTTTCATTCGGACAGAGGCGCTAACTTCGAGTCTGCGCTCATGCAACAGTTATGTAATAATTATGGTATTACTAAGAGCCGTACTACGCCGTATTATCCAGCCGGAAATGGTGGCGTGGAACGCTGTAATCAAACGGTACTTAATTTACTACGCTCGTTGGACCCTGATAAGCATGGCCGATGGCCTGAGCATCTGCCTGAGTTGATTCATGCGTATAATAACACTCCTCACAGCGCCACTGGCTATGCCCCGGCGTTTCTAATGTTTGGCCGCCATCTGCGGCGCCCTGTAGACGTGGAACTGGGAGTACAGCCTAGGCAGGACAGATTTGGGGTGGGGGACTGGGTTCAGCATCACCAACGGCGGTTGAATGATGCGTATCGCACCGCAGGGCAAAGGATGGAAAGGATGGCAGAACAGCGCAAGCGCATGTATGACAAGAGGGCGGGTATCCCACCGTTGGTATCCGGAGAGCGAGTGTGGGTGAGAAATCGGAACAGACAGGGGCACGGGAAGTTGGCCTCTTGGTGGGACCCAGAACCCTTTGTTGTACTAGAAACAGTGGGCGAAGCTGGGCTAGTTTATAGGATTCGACCAGAAAAGGGTGGGCGAGATCGAACGGTGCACCGTAATGCCTTGAAAGTCTGTGTAGCGCCTCCAGAGGTGCCCCAGTGTCCCGAACCGACACCCCAGCAGCCAGTCGTGGGGCCGGTGTGGCAGCAGTGTTATGGTTTTTTCCCCGTAGCTCAACGACGTTCAGGGCGGGCTAATTTTGGGCAGCCGCCCGTACGCTACAGCCCTGGTTGAGTTGGTCGCAGGGACTGCTAATGATTTAGTAGGGGGGAGTGTGAGGGGGTGGAAGTAGCGTTATCCTTTTTATTTTTTATTTTCTTTAATAATTGTTTGTTTTTACAATTATTTCCTTTTGTTGAGCATGTTTTGTATAATTTCTCTAATATGTTTCGTTGTGATAATGCTATATTGCTGTCTCCCTCTAACAACCTCCTCTCTTTCCATGTGTGAGTCTGACTGCGAACTGATAGGATAACTAGACGCCGGTGCTGGCCAATGTATGGGGGACTGACGTCATGACCAGCCAATGGGCGGCTGGCAGAGTGGGAGGCGGCCCTTTAAGAGGAACGCCAGGCTCAGTCTAGGTTGACAAGCAAGGGGCGCAGACGTGTGTGTGGAGCAGGCTGAGGGAAGTGACTCAGGTGGCCGGCTGTGATGAGCAGAGAGACAGGCACAGGCCGAGCCAGGCAGTAACTGAACTGAACCTTATTGAACTAAAGTGCTAGGACCGAGTAGCGCTTTACCTTACAAACCCAGCGGATTCCAGACGGTGATCCGGGTGTCAGCGGTACCAGGCAGGGTCCGGCCATCCAGAGACGAGCGAGAGGGTCCTGACGAGCCGAACCGGCTACCCGGCTAACGAGAGGGGTCGTTGTGACTACTGTGGTGTCGTGCGAACTATTCGCAGCGGCAGGTCACAAGCCTGCCTGCGTGTGAGTATCCAATCCTGTACACCACTGTCACTAAAGTCACTGGCCTAGAGTTGAGCTGTATAGTCGTCACGACAAGGATACTGGCGTATTCTTTGTATTCACAGAACGGTGGACTAAAGACGTAGATGACCAAAGATGAGCTGTGCGCCGCTGTGTGTGCCATCCCACCTGCTGTAGAAGTCACTATTCCCACCTGCTGAAACGATACTCTGCCTATTATTTCATATCTGCTTAGTTATATAACATTTATTCGTCCTTAAATCTGCGCTCCTTGCATTATAATTAATTATCGTAATTATTATACTATTACGATTTGAGGCCTTAACGAGCCGGTACCATAAACTAAGTGCACTTTAATTGTCACCAAGAACGTTACGATAAGAGAAAGAAGGGGGGTTTGAATTAATGTTTTATTGTTGACAGTGCTCTTATTTTTTAGTTTTTAGTTAGTTGGCGCCGTAGGATTTTAGGGTTCCCTTTTATTTTATTATTGTGTTTTTGGCGTGATAGAGGCCGCTGTAACCTAGTAATAAAGATTGTTATACTTTTCTAAACTGTCGTCCTGGTCATTCTCTCCTCATGATTTATATTGCTCTGGTGTTCCGTAAACGAACTTGTGTGTCCCTAAAGGTTGTGCCTTTTGTGCACTTATTTTCCTCTTTAAACGAGGTGGCGTTGTCGGAAACTTATAATTATACAATCTGCTAATGATAATACTTAATAATATACAACAAACCAAAAAGGTGTATTTACAATTATTTATTGGCAAATTCAGTAACAAGGTAATGACAAAGGTACCAGTTTAAACACTGGCGGTTGATGTGAGTTGGGCCACCCTTACAAACACACAGGATTGTATAGGCTGAGCAGCTGGAAATGTTTGTGAGCTTGTAGATGGGCTGAGGAATTTATAGTGTCAGCAGCTCGTCAGCCAACTCAACTCAGCTGGTCCTGTACAGGTGACGGCACTCAAGGCAATCAGCCCAGCAAGGGAAGGGAGGGGCAGATGAGCAGGCACACTGAGGAAAAAAGGGACAGGCACACTGAGGAAAAGAGGGACCGACAGACCGACAGACCGACCGACAGACCGACAAAGCCTTATGTAGGCCGACCCCCTGGGTCTGGCAAAAACTTAGTGAGTTTTCTCTGTGAAGAGTGCTATACCAATAAGATGTACTTACTTACACGCGCGAACCAAATTAATTCAGATATAAAGTAAGGAACACAGGGCTGTGATGGTCCATTCTGAAACCCTCTGCACAGCAAGCAGAAGAGAAGATCAACCGTGACGCGGTCGAGTCAACAAATTGCATCGACTTAAAGAAACACTGTTCTGACAAAGTTCGTTTTTTTGTTCAGGGCTCCAATACTTCATCTGATCATTTGAATTAATCACTTTCTAAAAGATAATTGGTTTTAATAAAAAAAATATATCTTGTGTTCAAGGACTTCTGGACAAACTAAACTTTTCAGTTTTGCATAAAAGGGGGGAAGGACAGTCAGACATTATTACACATACAGTATGGGGGATTAATTCTTTGTGTCTGATTATTATTAATTATGTATGGCTTGGGTACTTATTCCTATACAGATAACGTTCAATTGAAAACACACGCACGCACGCACGCACGCACGCACGCACGCACGCACACACGCACACACACACACACGTATAGCATCCTATGCTGTTTGTGTGAATACAATAGCTTAGACTTAAACACTGAATCAGACTAATCCGTTTAGTTGATTATAAAAAGCATCAATTAGAATGATCGTGTGCGTGCGTGCGTGCGGGCGTGCGTGCGTGCGGGCGTGTGAGAGTGTGAGAGAAAGTTTGTAGATCTGCTTTTTTCACTAGTTTAAATCATTTTAAAATGATAAATACAAAACGAACGGTCTTGGACATAAAAGGTTTCCATGCACCCGACAACAACAATACATATCCTCCTAACACCTCATGCATGTAGAACTTGCAGTATATGTATATCAGTGGTGGAAAAAGTATACTCAAATGTTTTACTTAAGTAAAAGTATCAATACCACAATGCAGAAATACTCTGTTACAAGTAGAAGTACGGAATTCAAAATGTACTTGAGTAAGGGTGCCCTCACACCAAAATACCTATGAGAGTGGAATCCACGTTCCGCCAATGCATTTCAATGAGAGTGAAGCTCACAATGTGTCGCATCATGACGCATTGTGAGCTTGTAGATTGGCTATTTTCAAATGGACAAAATGCATAGGGCTGAAGAGATGAATGTTTTATAGCCTATAATACTATTCTAAATCTACAAAGTAACTAAAGTTGTCCAATATTGTAGTGGAGTAAAAGTACAATATTTGCCTCTGAGATGTTGTGGAGTAGAAGTAAAAGTAGAGGAAATTGGGAAATACTCAAGTAAAGTACAAATACCTCAAAATTGTACTTAAGTACAGTACTTAAGTAAATGTACTCAGTTACTTTACACCATAGGCCTATAAACTACACACACCTCTTTAAACCCATTTAGAACGGGTACACATTAGTGTGTATCATTATTTTATGCTTTAACTATTGAAAAATAGCAGATATACAAGCTCACAGCGCGGCTGCGAGTGCCGCGCTGCAAGCTTGTAGATCTGCTATTTTTGAAAAATCGTGAAAATTGGAATTTTGACCCGATTCTTTAAGTGTCTTTTGAATCCTTCTAAGATTTTTTGAAAAACCTATGTTTATATGTCAGCAATCTGGCCAGCCACCATCAAAGAAAAGGACCTTTTCACTTAACTGGAGCTCAGTTAGTCTGTTCTTGAGAGACTACTATGTCAGTGGTTCTCAAACCTTTTCATGTGAAGGACCCCCAAAATTATATTTATTTGGCCACGGACCCAACATCTCAAAATATCTAGTTCCAGGGACCACCAGAAGCAAAATTTGAGTTACAAACATTCACTTTGAAAATACACATTATTCAAAGATTTGCACACATTTTCACAACTTTTTCAAAAATAGCAGATCTACAAGCTCGCAGCGCGGCACTTGGTGCCGCTCTGTGAGCTTGTATATCTGCTATTTTTCACTGGTCAAAGCATTCAATAATTCTAGGCCTAAAACCAGATGCATGTAGAACCTGCAGTAGACTATATGCGTATAACTACACACACCTCTTTAAACCAGATGCATATGTAGAACCTGCAGTAGACTATATGCGTATAACTACACACACCTCTTTAAACCAGATGCATGTATAACCTGCAGTAGACTATATGCGTATAACTACACACACCTCTTTAAACCAGATGCATGTAGAACCTGCAGTAGACTATATGCGTATAACTACACACACCTCTTTAAACCAAGATGCATGTAGAACCTGCAGTAGACTATATGCGTATAACTACACACACCTCTTTAAACCAAGATGCATGTAGAACCTGCAGTAGACTATATGCGTATAACTACACACACCTCTTTAAACCAAGATGCATGTAGAACCTGCAGTATACAGTATGCGTATATACCAGTATAAACTACACACACCTCTTTAAGCTAAGATGCTTGTAGAACCTGCAGCGCTCGCTGACCTCCTCAGGAACCCCGTTCGCTAGCTAGCACATCATTTTTACACTTCAAAGTAAGAGCTGTTGAATTATTCCAATCAGGCCTGCAGTCTCCCTCTCTCCTCCGTCCTGTTTGGATTCATCTGCAGATGAAAGAGCAAAAAAAAATAAAAAATAAACCCCAGCTCTAGCGTCCTTATACTTTAAACCACACCAACCCCAGCGCCGTCTGTCTCTGCCACGTGACGTGAGCTTGTGCAGATCGGATATTCAAAGTGATCTGGTGCATAATTAGAACTCGTTAATGAATATGATAACAACCGCATGAGCCCTATAGTATTATCCGAGGATCCTGTATCGTCTTGTCAAGCCCAGACATTATCTTCCACAACCCTCGCATTAATTGTGTTGCAAGGCTTTGTGAGCTTGTAGATCAGGCCTTTTTCTCCCCGCTATAAATCGTTTGAGAAAAGACTAGCTGTCTTGTTTGTGAATTCATGCGTGTACTGTAAAAAAGTGAATTATAGGAAGCCAGAGAAATTTTTGCCACTCGCACCAACACAAAGACTTGAGGAACTGATTCTGTGAGGATTACGGGAGCTTTTGGCTGGTGTGTGTGTGTGTGTGTGTGTGTGTGTGTGTGTGTGTGTGTGTGTGTGTGTGTGTGTGTGTGTGTGTGTGTGTGTGTGTGTGTGTGTGTGTGTGTGTGCGCGCGTGTGTGCGTGCGCATGTGCGTGTGGGGATGCTTGGATTGTCTGGAATAAGAGGTGGATAATAGAGGAGGAGGGCTGAGTGCTGGAGAGAGAGAGAGAGAGAGAGAGAGAGAGAGAGAGAGAGAGAGAGAGAGAGAGAGAGAGAGAGATAGAGAGAGAGAGAGAGGGAGAGAGAGAGAGAGAGAGAGAGAGACCACAGGAAGATTAGAGATGGAGAGAACCAGGGGGTTAAGATACGGGGCAAGATAGACAGAAAGAGAGAAGAGAGAGAGAGAGAGAACGAGAGAGAGAGAGAGAGATGGAGTATAGTGGAGGAGAGAGAACAAGAGAGCAGATGGTGTAGTAATAGTGACAGTGCTCTCATTGCTTCTCTCCTTTTCTCCCACATTATTGTTGAGGGTAAATGGATATTACAGAGAGGACATAATAGCCTTTACGGTGCACTTCTCCACAGTATAATTCCCCAAAGTAGTTTTCTTGTGGTTCCAGACAGAGCCAAGATGAAAGGCTCTGGCGGAGCCCCCGTTCCTTGGATGGGGATCGAGACACGAGTAGTTAAAACCGGGCAAGCATCCGTGTCGTTTTACATTAGCTATGAATATAGGGCAACATAGGCTACGTCTTTCAGAAAACAGTTAAGATTCAGAACAGTGGTTCTCAAAAATAGCAGACATTCAAGCTCCGGAGCTCGCAGAACGTCACTTTGTGCTGCAGCCAATGTCCCGATTGGGAGAGGATAAACCCTAACATGTGCCGTCAAACGTTTGACCCAAGAAGAAACCCGTTTGCCCACTGTATGTGTGCAGGGATGGTTTCCCTCTAAACTCTAAAGGTAAACTGATCTTACTGTAGGCTTAATGTTTTGGGTCCTTTTCTTCCTCTTTTAATGCCCTACCCATACTCCCTCCTACTAGAGTGTCAAGCAAAAGTAGTAGGCCTACAAACTGATGATCTATAATCTCACAATACAGCCATGTGTAATGGAATCATGGTTTCTGTATCCTTTAAGCAATTTCTGTGCAAGCCTTTTTTCGGTTCTGTATCTCAACTTTGCATTCAGCTTATACGCAGATTATAAGAATTCTTATTGCCAGGTGTTTGGACTGTTTTACGAGGGTGCAAATGCATGTTCGCTAGACTCTAGAAACTACATTTCCAAAATGTCTCAATATAACCATAAGGCTTCTATAGAAAATGTAATCCTAGTTGCATTTGACAAGTCAAACTGCATGAGACGTCGACTGAAAATCCCATATGTCCAAAAACTGTTACTTTTCAGGATTCAAATTCAAAACAGCCAAAGTAACAGATCTACAAGCTCAAAACGTGTTGCTTCGTGCCACGTTTCGAGCTCACAGATCTGCTACTTTTGAGGCTTTTGTTTGACTGTAGTTATGATCAAGTGGAATGTTAATTTACCCCCCAAAAACACAGCAAAACGTTAAACTATGGAGATAAGAGGTTTCTGCATCCGACAGCAACGATATATTCAAACTACGGCTGTGTTTTATGGTCCAAGTCACTTCTTGCTCGTACGCTAAGCAAACAGATTGGCTCAGACACGCCGAATGCGTCGCAGCTGTCAGACCATGGAATGGAATCACATCTGTATTAAGTGGCCCGCTCTGTCGCATTTCGTCCTGTTTCACTTTGCTCCGGTGTATTTCGTTGTTGTCGGATCAGAAACATCGTATCTCCTTCTTTCTACTTTTTTTATTGAATGGATTTATGCCTCACTTCATCATACTCTACACCAAGGGTCTTCAACAGGGGGTCCGGGACCCCTAGGGGTTCCTCAGAGTTACTACAGGGGGTCCTCCAAATCTTTGTGTGATAGAAAGAAAAAAGGAAAATCTCCTTTTTAGCCAGATTCTTAACCAGATTCTGAGAACTTTAGCCAAAAATAGCAGATCTACAAGCTCACTCGCGAGGCGTTGTGAGCTTGTAGCCAACCGCTAATCTACAAGCTCAGCAGCTTGTCATATTGTCACGTTCCATTGCCTGTAGATTGGCTTGCTTTCGCTACATTTGATAGGTTTGAAAGTGAGAGTGAGAGTGGTTAACCACGTACTATTTGATCATCACTTTTATAGTGTTTTAGTTCAAATTTCGTTCTGCTCATGTATTTGTGTCATCACTCCCAATTCCACTCATTTAATCTGTATCCTGACTGACACACCTATTGGATGAAATTGGTATCCCGAACCTGAAAATTCAGTTTCTGTTTTAACAAAGATCATGGAGACTCCTGTTACGGAACAAACACTATTCACTTTATAGCTATAGCATATTTGACACTTATTTTAACCAAAGAAAATCACTTTACCCTATCTTTTACCAATTAACCATTTTAAACTCTTTATCAGCCATTTCTTTTTGAGCAGTGCTACTGCTAACCACACCTACACTTGGCTTTGTGTGTGTGTGTGTGTGTGTGTGTGTGTGTGTGTGTGTGTGTGTGTGTGTGTGTGTGTGTGTGTGTGTGTGTGTGTGTGTGTGTGTGTGTGTGTGTGTGTGTGTCCTGAGTGTCTTTTTGAGAGTCCATCCATATGAGTGTCCGTATCAGCACGTAATGTATGAAGATAACTGACTTCTCGGACAGACCGGCCAGAACGGCCCATACAAGGAGATATGCAAGTGTGTCGTGCACTGGTGCGATTTGTTTTCTAAATCCCGAAAAGCAACGGTTTAGGGACATATGAGTTTTTCGGCACCGAGAACAGAAGCGACCGATATTTTTGCATGATCCCAGTTCCATCGTACACTGCATATACGGACATGAAAAATGCTATTTGGATCTCCAGTGGAGTGTGCAGAAGCCAACTGCCGTACGCATCTGTGGTGGCCTTGATGGAAACGTCATTCATGATAAACGTCTCGGCCTGCCATGTAGAACACAGTGCGTGAACGCAGTCGTACAGTACCGCCGCCGCCGCGGGCGTTTCGGTTATAGGGACTTGGCGCGAGTAACCGAAACGGTGGCTGGTTTCCCATCAATCCTCCGTGGTAGTGGCGGGAGTATTAACCGATGCATCACTTGTCGTGGAAGGCTAGGGGAGAGTCTCTGTGATCGTTAAATTGCTTTCGCAGACGCGGCGCCCCCCTAATCAAGCCCTCGAAAAGTCAATTAATTTCCCTTTGACTTCAAACGACGTTTAGTTCAAACCCATTACGTTGGCAATTTTATTTTAATGCGCTCGTGACAAATTGTATAGGAATGCCGAGGATTGTAAATTAACAGAGGAGGAAGAAAGGAGCGAGCTGGTTGTGGTGGGACGCTTTTTGACGGTGACACAGAATTGGACGTGGGGTTGAACTCTTTTCAAGGTTTCAAAGAGGTTGCCTTAGTTGGCACCCTTTGGTGCAGTGACTCAAGTCACACGGTGCTGCAGAATGCTTTGATCATATTTGTATTGTTTTAACAATATCACTTCAGTTTAGCCACTCGAGACCCTCTATACTTAATAAAACAAGCCTGAGTTGCACTGTAATTTGTGTGTTCTTTATCGATCTGCACCAAATCTCCTTGACAAAAAAAAATTGCAAATCTACTGTAGATGTATTTCTGATGATCGTTCCCCCCAGAACAGGGATGCTGTGGTTCAAGTCGTTAAACTTTCGAGAGATGTGCGACCGTCACGTCGCATACACAAACTTTTTGAAGGCAATCGTAGCCAATCAGGAGGGAATATGGGAAATGGGACAGATCCATGTTGATGACATGACTTTAGAGATACTGCATGTGTACCGCTTTACGTGTTTTTAGGCCAAAATCTGTAGGAGCAGTGTCCAAAGTGTGTTTTGCAAAAATCTGCCTTACGGTGGCGCTAGAAGAGGGCGATGTGAGAAATCAGGGGTGGAGGTTGTGACATGCCATCCAAGGAGTGTGTGTGTGCAAGGCTTGGCATCGATAGAGCCAACGGTGCCAGAGATAAGAGTATGGCAAAAGTATGACGTGGCGTGACCTGACTGACTGACGGACGGCCGGTAGAGCTTTTCATAGTAACTGTTGGTCGCAATAAAGTACCGTGGTGCGTCTGGCTTTGTCGAGTGTCTATGCGAACGTCTTTCCATTCTGACAAAGAAGTGTGTGTGGGGAGGAATCAGTTGGCATAAAATTGGGGACTAAAAGGAAAAAAGAGAAATTGCAGTGGATGAAAAAGCAATTTACAAGGGGTGCCCATGAGCGCAAAAAAGAAGTATGTGAAACTTTGCCGTAGTAGAGTGTCCAGTGGTGGATTATCAGCGGTCTGGTTTGAGAGGGAGAAAGGCTGATGGTTAATAGCCTTCCTTCCCAGCCAGCAGCAGCCAGCAGTGTGTCATCATGGCCAGGGGCGTCAAAAGGGGTAGGAAAGTGGGACTGAGTTACTGGGGCCCAAGGTGGAGTGGCCCTAATAACTTTATCCATTGAAAAATAGCAGATATACAAGCTCACAGCGCGGCACCAAGTGCCGCGCTGCGAGCTTGTAGATCTGCTATTTTTGAAAAGTTGTGAAAATGTGTGAAAATCTTTGGATATATGTATTTTTTAAGCGAACATTTCTAACTAAAATTTTGCTTCTGGGGGTCCCTGGAACTAAATATTTTGAGATCGGGGTCTGTGGCCAAATACATACCATTTTGGGGGTCCTGCACATGAAAAGGTTTGAGCTCCACTGACATCGAAACATAGGTTTTTTTTTTTTAAACGTAGAAGGATTTGAAATATTCAAAGATTTTCATGATTTTTCAAAAATAGCAGATCTACAAGCTCGCAGCGCGGCACTCGGTAACGCGCTGTGAGCTTGTATATCTGCTATTTTTCAATAGTTAAAGCACAGGGGCCCCACAGTGAATCCTTGTACCCGGGGCCCAGAATTTGGTGTGACACCCCTGATCATGGCTGCTCCACTGGACACATGTTGTGGATCCATGGCTGGGCTTGTTAGCAGAACAAAAAGGCCAATGTGAACAGCCTGTCTGCCGCATAATAACGCAACCTTTTCAAATGCTTGTTAAGAAAAAAATACAAATCTTGTAATGGAAAAGGTGTGTTTGTGTGCATGGGCATGCGCTTGTGTTTGTCTATGTGCATTTGCGTGTGCACGCGCGCGTGTGTGTCGTGTGTCAAAGAGGGGGCCGACATTTTGCAAAGGTGAGAATATACAGTAGAAAGTAATAGAACATGCCTTTATATTGATGTATGCGGTACAGCAACAGGAAGAAAACTTCACAACTCAATGACACCAATTACATTTCAGAAATCGGAGTAATTGGTGTCATTGACTATACTTATTTTTGTTGTTATTGATAATTTGGTCTTAACACTATAAGACTGGGAACGCATCTGTGTAACCACTTCAATCATTATTGTTTATACTTTGGCCATTTAAAAAGAGCAGATATACAAGCTCATAGTGCGCGCTATGAGCTTGTAGATCTGCTGTTTTTAGAAAGAAACGTGAACATTTGTGCAAATCTTTAAATCGTATCCTTTTAAAGCCAACATTTTTAAATAGTTTTTTTTTTAATGTTGTATTCTTTTTTTGTTTTGTCTGAATGTAGCTTTTTATTGTACTGTATGTGTTGTCTTATATGTCTTGTATGTCTTAAAAAAGTATGAAAAAACAAAATAAACATATTGTTTAAAAAAATAAAAAAAATAAATGTTCTTCTGGTCCCTGAAACAAAATATTTTTAGATGGGGGTCTGTGACTCTGTGGTCAAATACATTTAATTCTACGGGTCCTTGACATTAAAAATGTTGAGCATCACAGATAAAGGAACATAAGTTTTTTCTCAGAAGACTGTTTTTACGAAATAACGCTTCCAACGTCACAGAGCCGAATAACACCCAACGAGACTGATGCTCTGTTAATGTCATCTGACCTGCGCGGCAGTAGTGAGTTGGCGCTGTGATGGCGAGGACAAATAGTTAAAAAAAGAAATGTATTTTAGTCATGGTGGGGGGCCCAGAGTGTGTCCACTAAGTTGTGGTGAGTAGCGAAACTGTATTTGTTATTTTTACAACAGACGAGAGCATGCGCAGGCTTTCCTGCGGACGCACCGGATACTGACATAGCGTTAAGGAGAACTCCTTCTAACGCTATGGACCAGAGCTATCTAAAGACTGAAAGCAGTAGCTCACCCCCAAAATGACTTTATTTCTATTGATTACTCACACCATGGAGACTTGAGTTCAATAATATTTTTAGTTTTTTGTCCCACAGTTAAGATACTAGTAAATTATAGTAGATACCGGTATAGTACCCATCCGGAATCAATGGGGGTAAATTTATTGCGCACATTATTGTGTTAGCTGTTGGGAATGCGACAAAAAACTATTTGGGTCCCCTTCCGGGAATCAATGGGGGTACTTTTTTATTATTTACTATAATCAAATTTGTATCTTAACAGTGGGACAAAAAAACTAAACATATTATTGATCTCAAGTCTCCATGGCATGAGTAATCAACAGAAATGAAGTCATTTTGGGGTCGAACTACTCCTTGAAGCCAGGACATTGTGAGCAGGCAACAGCCGTCCATCAGGTTTAACTCTCGTCTTCCCCGTCTGGTTCCTGAGGCTCCCAGCGTATTATGAAGCTCTCATGGAGAGAAAAGCTGAGCTGATTGATTAAACGTGTGCTTCGTCAGCTAATATTCAATCCCAGGCTCCCTCTCCCTGACCTTTGGAGTGTAAAACACTTAGCTGTTCTAATTCACTCAGCTGTGTTAAGAAGCAGCCTCAGCCACCATACAGCCAGTTAATGACTTCTATGCTTAGCCTGCGTAATGAGATGGAAAATGAAACGGCAACATGGTTTGTTTTGCAAATTCCCCCCCTTTGTCTGCTCTTTATTCCCTGCACACCAAACCTCTTTGCCAAAAATAGCCGATCTACAAGCTCACGAGGCCGCTATTTTCGGACTTGATCTGAGCCAAACGGTTCCCTGCAGAATAGACCGTTTTCCTGAGCACTCCCCTGTAGAGGGGGCTGTCAGCCATGGCTGTGGTGTAACTTTATAGTCTGTTGATACGATGGACGAGGAGTTACAAAGATGTTCGCCAGAAGTGGATAAAAAATATCTTTGTTCCCACAAAGAAGAGCACAGTAGGTTTTAGAAACTTTTAGTTAGCTAGCATGCAGCCTCGGGAAGCCGACAAAACACAGATAGATAGATACCTTTATTATCCCAAGGAGGGAATTCAGTCGCCCAGAGGCAGCACAGCAGTTTAAGGTTTACAAAGTTACAGATAAGTATGAAAAGAAAGAAGTAGGCCTAATGTTGTGTAAAAAGGCACAATAAACAGAGGAATATATACATAAAGTGTCAAAAATAGTCAACGCCCATACGTGTCACTTCACAAATAGCAATACTTAAAGCATAACTTATCAATGCAGTGCCAAACAAAAGTGTTCACAGTGCATACTACACAAGTACGTTACCGCCATGTCAAAAACAAGCAATATCAGTGCAACAAGAAAGGGTGACACAGCAAGACACCACATGAAACCCTCCCTGGAAAAGTTCTTAGAGGTCAGAGTCAGTACAACTATTGCTTCAGTTAAGTTAGGTAACAGTTGTCCTCGGTTACGGTAGTCCTTGTTAAGCGACCGTTGTGTGTCTCATTGTATAACTTGAGAGCAACCGGCACGAAGGACTTTCCCAGTCTCTCGCATCTCCGTCCTGGGTAGATGCAAGAATAGTTTCCTCTTGTTTCTGCTTAGTTTTGAGGTTTATTATCAGTTATATGTTGATACAATAATCTATAGAAAATAATAGGGCTGCAAATATACTGTATGTTAATGGTAAATGGTGCATGTATATAGCGCCTTTATCCAATATTTACAGAGATTGTGCATTGCATTCACCTATCTACACACACACACACACACACACACACACACACACACACACACACACACACACACACACACACACACACACACACATTCATACACCGATGGTGGAGGAAACCATGCAAGGCACCAACCTGCTCACCGGGAGAAACTAGGGGTTCAGGGTCTTTGCTCAAGGACTCTTCCACACTAAAACCCTTTGCACACAGGCGCGTTTAACCGCACGGATAAAACGGACAATATCATTTTTTGAAAAGAAAACAATGATTCTCTATGACCTCATGCACACCGGCTCCGAATTAGCCGTGCGACGAGTGGCTGCCGCCGTGCGTTTTTTTCTCGATCGAACCCAGTTCGATTCGTGCGTCTTGTCGCATGCGGTAAAAAACTCATCACTCCTTTTATGACTCCTTTTTGGATCCGCTGCGCCGATTCCGCACAGCCTTGCACACCAAATCCAATGCGTTTTATTCATGCCGCCAACGAAAAAAACGCAACTGTCCTGTGTGCAAAGGGCTTAACTCTGGGGGAGCCCGGGATCGAACTGGGAACACTTCGGGAATCCTCTGTGTTGTAAGACGGCAACTCAATTTTAGCAGAATTGCTTTTTTTTTTTACATCTGCTGCGTTCAAATCGAGGCTCAGCCTGGGCCTTAATTCCCACGGCTGGGGAGGACGTGTACTCTCATGCTACATTTGATGGGTAATCGTGCAGGGGGGGACGCAGCCATATGCCATGTGGGAGATCGCCATGGAAACGCTACGCTGCCTCTGGCACCACAGATCACTGTCATCATCACTCCTTTTAATGGGCAGCACCTGGAGCATCTGTACCAGCGCTGGAAAGTAACTAAGTACATTTACTCACCTACTGTTCTTAAGTACACTTATATGGTTCACTTTTTACTTTACTTGAGTATTATTATAATGTGTTTTAGTTATGCTCATCTGATATTGGAGGCAACTATTGTACTTGTCTGCTACATTGACTTATTTAGTTCCGAGTGGCTTATTGCAACCATAGGTGGCATTTAGTATGAAAACCTGCAGATCATGTCCGTCCGTCCGGGCGTGCGTCACGCCTCATATGTCACGCTCCATGTATGGCCAAGACATCTCCTATATGGAGCTGGCCAATGCCTCTACATCTGACCTCACAGACTCCAGATATGGATATAGCTGACCTGTTCTGACATCACAATGATGACTCGACCAGCGAGATTAGTAGTTTAACTACGGCTTCTTAACTGTGCCTTATTCAGAAGCTCTTATGTTTCAGCGCGACTTTCAACGCTTCTCGCCCTTAGAGCGTCTTACTGGGGAGCGTGTCGATATTGCGACATAGCATCTGTTCGACGGTTCAGTCTTTCGACACAGGTGAATGTTAACCTGGTGAAATGCTAACCTGCCGACGTGGGTGAATGTTAACCTCTATGCCTAAACCTAACCCACTTACTGTAAGCCCTATATCTTTATATTTAATCTTTTGGAATCAATGAAAATGATTAACAATAGCTTGTGACTAAATAATAACTACATTAAAACACAGGTTATTTCTTTCCTTCCATGCATTATCTGAATACGTATAACATTATTGGACATACAAGGTTTTGATAATATGCATTCTTCCCGTGCATAATATTTATTGAATTGCCCGCTGGGGATAATAACATTATAATTTTTTTCTTCTTAACTGAACTGAACAATTTGCTGAGTGTTGCGAACGCTCTTCAAAAGGGTAATTTGTCACCGGGCACCCACACGACAATTTAAAATACAAACATTGCAAGGCACTTCTTTTGTTACATAACAGTGTGCTTTGTTAACGTGAAAAAAAAGAAGCTTTAAGTGGAGTTCGTGGCTGTTAAAGCGTAACATTCTAGGACGAGTTTGAATCCGTCTCATTTCACCTTCCATTCCATTCTCTCACTCTGAAGGCTTTCAGTGATGGAGGTAACGGCGTGGGAACTGTGCAGTTATGTCACCACTTAAGGTGAGCCACTGTCTGCTCCTATATGCGTAGGCAGTGGTGGAAAGAATAAGTACATGCACCCAAACAGTGGTGGAAAGAGTACTCACATTTTGTACTCAAGTAAAGGTGTAAATACTGTAGATACTCTGTTACAAGTAAAGTCCAAAAACTTCAAAATGCACCTGAGTAAATGTACAAAAGTATTGGTATCAAAATGTACTTAAAGTGCCAAAAGTAAAAGTACTGTAGAATGTCCCATTTCAACTTTTCAAATGTATACAAATCTTTAAAAATGGACCAGGGAAGTTTTGGGATGACGTAAATTCCTGATGCATTCTGGGATTTGTTGCAACCGAAGGTCACAGTTTAGTATGAGAAACAGCACATCATGTCTGACATCACACTCTGACATCACTGTGATGTCAGGGGAGCAACACTTACAGAATCTCTTTTATGCCCATACATGGAGATCCCTGGTGTCATCAATTTTAAGCCCATATCTAACATCAGGACTTCATATGGGAATGCCCATATGTGGAGCCCACATCAGCCACATGCCACACTAACAGAATCCATATATGGCCAAGACGGATGGCCAAGACAGCCCATATCTGTGGGGCTGGTTCTACAGACAGAGGTCTGGGCATAAAAGGAATTGTATGTATGATGTCAGATGTCATAGACATCATAGGACTTTCACATAATGAATAACTGAGTAAGCATGTTTGTATATCTCCATATACAGTACATGGATCTCCATATATGGGTACCAGGGTCTCCGCGGGTAACTGATCCGATATACATCACTGGCCAGAAGGGCGAGGTCGCTTGTCGCCCTTAGGCGTCTTACTGGTAGTCCTGGGGGCGGAGCGCTTGCTATCATAATCCAATTAAATAAATAAAAATATATATGAGAATATAGTCATTGGCATTGAATGAGTTATGTTAAAATAAACCTGTGGGTTTACCATTTACAATTTAGGCATTTAGCAGACACTCTTAATCCAGAGCAATTTACAATAAGCAAGGCAATAAATGAATACATCAAATGCATAGAAATAACAATCCAAGAAAAAGAACATAGGTAGACCAAGCACCTATTCGGTAAAAACGTACTAGAAAATGCTATCTACGTAACTTACATGTATTTACATGTATGTATGTATGTTCAAGGCAAGTGCTACGGTAAGTGCTGTGGGCCAAGGTGGAGTCTGAAGAGGTGAGTCTTCAGTCCACTGCGGAAGCTAGGGAGTGACTCTGCTGTTCTGAGAGCAACAGGGAGTTTATCCTACAGTTTGGGGGCCAGGGGGGCGGTGTATCTGACCCAAGCTCCCAGAACCTTGGGGGAGGGCATGGGCTGAAGCGTCATGGACATGGTGGCCGTTTTGAGGTACCACAGCTGGGGCCAGAAACATGAACACGCATTTAGACTTCTTTATATTGACTGCATGTTCATAACGGAAGTGCTCCTTCATGACTTGGAGCCGCAGCGCGTCCATGAACAAACTCTATGACGCAAAACGCGTCACCTACACTGTAGGCCCCAAAATAGGCTCCGCTCATCACATTCACAATGCAGAAGTACGCTTCATGCGCTGGGCGGGCAGCTCAATGCAAGTGGATGGGCAGGGATATCAGGTGCTTTCTCTATACTTATTATAACTCTATGGTCTGACCTGCTGTCTGCCCTTCCACACAGAAGCAGACACGGTGACATTTGAGCATCCATGTTCTATATACGCCCCCCCAGGTCACATAGGTCTCGACGATGAAAGCCAGACAGAGACAGAGACAGTTAGTCATCGCACAGAGGTCACCCAGAGGTCATGGCAGCCATAGAGAGAGACGCAGAGAGCTGTTAGTGGTGAAGGTTAGTGACTCATTAGAGGTCAATAGGGCATCCTGTCTGGTCCACGTACTTAAAAATCATTATGTCATGTTCCTTTTCTCATGCATTAAAGCCTGTGCACACACACAGACGCACATGCATGCACACGTACGCACGCACGCACGCACGCACGCACGCACGCACGCACGCACGCACGCACGCACGCACGCACGCACGCACACACACACACACACACACACACACACACACACACACACACACACACACACACACACACACACACACACACACACACACACACACACACACACACACACACACAGTGTGTGGATCACTTCAGTCAGCACTGAGCTGAAATCTACGACTTTTGAATAAAATGTTATTTCGGCCAATAATCTGTGTGGTATTAGAGCAGTGGTTCTCAACCTGTGGGTCGGGACCCCCTTTGGGGGGTCCCCAGATGATTAACTTAATGTGCGACATTGTTTTCTCTCTCAACAGTAAACAAACCGACATAAAGTTTAGGTGTATAGAGGGTCTCTGCACATTTCTAAAGTGAGCATTTAAGGACTTTTTAAAACCTCCTAAACAACAAATTAAACATTGGCCAAATTGTCAAATATTAGAGGCAGAAATTCTGAAATAGCCTATTTACATGCTCACAACGCCTCGCAATTCATGTTATACGAAATGTAATGCCTTAAATCTTAGTGCTCATCAGGGCGGGGGGGTCCCCATTTAATATGCTTTAATATGATTATTTTGGGGGTCACGGCCTGAAAAGGTTGAGAACCACTGGATAACTTTGATTGCTGCCTGAGGAACCGTTATCACACTCGCGACGCATTGCAGAGTAGTCTGTAAGGTTCTGAGCTCAGTTGTTTGTTCCTTTGACCTTGGAAGAATATACAGTATGTACATACCCATACAGTACACCTGGAGCATGACGAATAAACAATGCATGAAACCTAATACATAGCAGATTGTAGCAGATCGACAAGCTTAATTAACATGCGTCTCTTTACGTCGCGTTTCGAGCTTGTGGATCTGTTACTTTTGATGCTGTGATGCTGTAGAATGATTCCGATAATCTACACAAAAAAATTGAATTAAAATAAAACACAAAAAGTTAAGACTCGGGAGATAGGAGGTTTCTGCCCGACATCGCAATATTACAACGACATTGCTTTATATTGCTGTCTAATATTTGCATTCTATTTGGATGCACCCGCAACAGAAACAACTGTTTGGATTAATGTGAATTAATCAAATGCTCCCTGTGTGTGAGAATAAAATGAGCAAAGTTTACTGGGGTGGGTAATCTTTAAGTTATTATTAACGCGTCCACATTGCTTCCAGGCTATTCTGTGTATTCCATATACATCAAACAGCCTCTAAACAAAAACATTCTAATCTGTCGGGGAGTTGCATAGACAAATTAAATTAGGATGCACGAGGAGTAAAACGTAATTCAAAGTCACAAGCTATAAATCATATTGAGCAAACGCACTAAATCATTATAACAAACAAACAAACGATCTCACTGGAGAATTATAGCAGCGTGGAGTCAAACAAAAGGGCCAAATACGGTAAGACCCGAGTTCACCGCACATGGTCCTTAAATGGCCCCTGCCCCGCTAAATCAGTGGTTCTTTTCCACGTCAAGGACCCCCACATTAGTATGGGTTTATCCGCAGACACCCATCTGAACATGTTTTGTGACAGGGACCCCCCCATACAAGAATTGCATGGGGGGTGCATTGTGAGCTTGTAAATCGTCTATTTTCGATTGGCAATGTACAAGTGGTTAAACTGATGTTCATGCATTAAAGGAGAATTTCGATCCAAAACAACTATCTTACGTTTAGAAGTTCTTATTTGGTGCCCTTTTTGTAATATATTTCATTTTTGGTTGAGCTGTCCTACCCGACCAGAGCTTCAGACAGGAGCGAGGGGATACATTGTTAATCCTTTTTTTTTTTTGTCGCTTGAAAGTCTTTTTTTTTTTGCTACGCGTCAGCCTAAAATACCTCCATTGTTGTTTACTAGAAGCTCAACTTTGAACTCTCGTTGGAAATCCCGTCTTTCGCCGATTCTCGCAGTACTTTCATTCTCCTTTCACTTGATTCAACAACGGAAGTAGCGCGAGAGTCAGCGAGAGACAGGATTTCCGACTTTTTATAAACAACAATGGAGGTGCTCTGGTGATGTTATGGCCGAGATGACAGCTCGACCAAAGATTCAATATATTGCATCTTTTCAAAAATGGACAGCTGGACCATGTTTTATGGGCACCAAATAAATACTTCCTAAGGATAAGATAGCTGTTTTGGACTGAAATTCTCCTTTGACTAATTTTGCTAGGGACCCCATGGGACCCCCTCGAGAACCCCTACCATAAACTCCTCCCTCATATGTGTACCAGGACAGTAACTAGTTACTAAGTAATACTGTAACATAATATTACTTTCCCCAGTAAGTAACTAACCTACAATAATAAAACAAATATTAGTATTAGTTATTACCTGAACAGTATGTCAAGAGTGTGGTGCTCGAATCTCCGCCGACACATAAAGCTGAGCCTATTCCACGCCACTGTGGAGTCTGTCCTCCTGTATGGCTGCGAAAGCTGGACCCTGACACCCACCCTGCAGAAGTCCCTGGATGGATGCTACACCAGAATGCTACGAGCTGTTCTGAATGTGGACCAGAACATCCACATTACCAACAAGGACCTGTATAGGCAACTGCCGAGGCTCAGCAATAAGGTAGCAGCTAGGAGGATGAAGCTGGCCGGCCACTGCCACAGACATCGGGAGCTCCCGACCAGCTGGTCCTGTGGGAACCAACACGAGGGCATCGATCACGAGGACGTTCCGCGTTAACGTATGTGGACGTCCTGAAGAAGGATGCGGGAGAACCGGAAAGATTGGCGACTCCGATGGAAGCTCGTCTGAGGACGACCGAGAGAGATTAATCCAAGTATTGACCAAGATAAGGCTGCCATGCCGACTCAATCTTGTACACTCGTTCTCATTTTTACTAAGGTTTGTTTATTGATGACCGGATGTTATTTAGATAGAACGTGATGTCGTTTAACTTAGAGTGGACCCATGCAGTGGCGGCCAGCCTAAGAAGACCTGGCAGACGACCGTGTTGGCTGACATGAAAGCACTCGGTGGCCATGGACCGTTCCCACTGGAAGAAAGCCACGGTGAGAATCCAGTCCAACCCATGCAGTGGTGCCTGGAAGGCCGACTTTAAACCGATGATTGCGACCGTAGGGAGCAGTTAGTATCAAAACATCCGCCTCATGTCCGTCAGTCAGTCAGTCAGTCAGTCAGTCAGTCAGTTACGCCTCATGTCACGCTGTCCTTGTATGCCATAGCCTATAAGGAGATCCTGATGTCATCAATATTAAGCCTGTATCTAGGAATGCCCATATCTGGACATATTGTGTCAGTGTCATGTGCAATGGCGAGGTCATTTATCGCTCTTAGGGCGTCTTACCAGTGATGACAGTATGTTGCTATAGGTTCTTGGTTTACCTGTAATCCTAGTTTACTGAGGCACTAACACTGTCTCTCTGCATCCTAGGTATGTGATTACCTTAACCCATTTAGAACGGGTACACATTATTGTGTATCATTATTTTATGCTTTAACTATTGAAAAATAGCAGATATACAAGCTCACAGTGCCGCGCTGCGAGCTTGTATATCTGCTTTTTTGAAAAATCGTGAAAATTAGAATTTTGACCCGATTCTATAAATGTCTTTTGAATCCTTCTAAGATTTTTTGAAAAACCAATGTTTCTATGTCAGCAATCTGGCCAGCCATCGTCAAAGAAAAGGTCCCAACCGGAGCTCAGTTAGTCTGTTCTTGAGAGACTACTATGTCAGTGGTTCTCAAGCCTTTTCATGTGAAGGACCCCCAAAATGATATTTATTTGGCCACGGACCCGCATCTCAAAATATTTATTTCCAGGGACCACCCAGAAGCAAAATTGGAGTTACAAACGTTCGCTTTGAAAATAATATAATACATTCAAAGATTTGCACTCATTTTCATGACTTTTTCAAAAATAGCAGATCTACAAGCTTGCAGCGCTGCACTCGGTGCCGCGCTTTGAGCTTGTATATCTGCTATTTTTCACTGGTTAAAGCATTCAATAATTCTAGGCCTAAATGGGTTGTTAAGTAACTCTGGATAAAGAGCGACTTCAGACCATTCCATTCCATATACAACTCCTGCCATCTCTGTCTGTCTCTCTCTCTTTCTTCTTTCAGGAAAAGGCAGGAAACAGAAACTTGTAAAGAGAGTGTTGTTTGTTTTTGTGTCCGTTTATACCCCAGTGGCCGCGCTCCAGGGAAAGTCACTGTGGTTTCCCCTTGTAGCCGGGGTTTGTCCGCTCGCCACCGAGGGGAAAAAAATGCCCGCGGTGCCCGGAGAGCTGAACCGCTGACACGCCCACGCCGTCTGGATTCCACTGCGCCACCTCAACCACACTGAGCCATGAGCCAGTGACTGCATGTCTCTGTGTGTGTGTGTGTGTGTGTGTGTGTGTGTGTGTGTGTGTGTGTGTGTGTGTGTGTGTGTGTGTGTGAGAGTGCGTGCGTGTGTGGGTGCGCACATCTGAATGGGTGAACGTAATACACGTTGTAAAGTGCCTTGGATAAAGGCTCTATATAAATGCAGTCCATTTTAAAAGCAACCGTTTACCAGTCAACATGGTGACAGCATGTACGGTACGCACACACACACGCACGCACACACACACACACACACACACACTCTTACATTTACTGTATAGGGGATGAGCGTATCCAGAAACAGAATGAGAACGCATGTCGAATCCATGTTCCGTTTTTACAATTGAAATGTTGAACTGAATGAGAAGTCTAGTGGGAGCCCTGGCTGTAAGGCCTATACATAAAACATTATGTTGGTTACATCTCTATTCCCCCATCCCCCTCTCTCTCTCTCTTGTATCTCTCTCTCTCTCTCTCTCCTCTCTCTCTCTCTCTCTCTCTCTCTCTCTCTCTCTCTCTCTATCTGTGTCTCTCTCTCTCTTCCCTACGCATCCCTAGTCACCAGAATGTCAACATTTCAAGTTTCAAGTTTTCAAATGTATAAAAATCGTTGAAAATGGCAGATCTACAAGCTCACAATGCGTGGCTTTGCGACACATTGTGAGCTTGTAGATCGGCTATTTCCAAAAGGCCGAAATGCAAAATACCTCAACGACGTGTACTGCACTTAAGTACAGTACTTGAGTAAATGTGCTTATAGTTTACTTTACACCACTGGTACTAAAGTCCCTTGACATCTGTTTGCTGCTGCTCAGTGGCCTGCATCCAAGGCAGCGGTTTAGAACACCAGCCACACACACGCACGCAGGGGCGTCACACCAAATTCTGGGCCCTGGGTACAAGGATTCACTGCGGGGCCCCCCCATGAATGTTAACTATTGCAAAATAGCAGATATACAAGCTCACAGCGCGGGTACCGAGTGCCGCGCTTCGAGCTTGTAGATCTGCTATTTTTGAAAAATCGTGAAAATGTGTGCCAAGAAACCAATTTTTCCATGTCAGTGATGCTCAAACTTTTCATGTGAAGGACCCCCCCCATCTCAAAATATTTTGTTCCAGGGACCCCCCCCCCCCCCCCCCCCCCCAGAAGCAAAATTTGAGTTACAAATGTCCACTTAAAAAATACATATATTCAAAGATTTGCGCACATTTTCACGACTTTTCAAAAATAGCAGATCTACAAGCTCGCCGCGCTGTGAACTTGTATATCTGCTATTTTTCAATAGCTAAAGTTACTAGGGCCCCCTCCACCTTGGGCCCTGGTGGTAACTCAGTCCCACTTTCCTACCCCTTGTGACGCCCCTGCACGCACGTACGCACGCACACACGTGCACGCACGCACGCACAGTATAGCCTCTCTATTAGCAGCTCTATTTTATGTACGGGCGAGCGAGGGGGGTGGCGAGTGGCTCTAAACTTGAGTTAACTCATGTTGGCAAGAGGCATAATGATTTGTATTTCATTGAGGCCCACCTACCTCTTCTCCCCCCTCTCTCTCTCTCTCTCTCTTCTCTCTCTCTCTCTCTCTCTCTCTCTCTCTCTCTCTCTCCCTCTCTCTCTCTCTCTCTCTCTCTCTCTCTCACTCTCTCTCTCTCTCCTTCCCTCCAGACCCCATGCAGCACCACACACCCAGGGGTAGAATAGTAATGGCTTTGACAAATCAAAGCTGTCAGAGTGGCCACACTCTGCCTGTTCCTCCCTCTCCCCCACAGGTAGAGAGATACAGCGGGTCCACAGACTTGCACATGCACCACCCGGAGCTGCAGCTCCGGGTGGAATTAGGCGTCTAACTGCTGGGCACGAGCGGCAGAGGACGACGTATCTGTGATTTGTTCATTATAGGCAATATAGGAAACTGCTTGGCTTCAGGAAAACGCCTAACAACAGCGTGTTTGTTGTTGTCGCCGTCCTTAATGGAATGGGAAATAGAGAGGTAAAGATGCAGACTAGCTCTCAGTACCTGTGCTATATAAGCATCCACAGGCATGATATACTGTAGGTGTGACAAAATGTCTTGCCAGTAAGGCGAAAGAAAGTTAATCCCTGAATATTGTGGATTATTTTGTTTGTGCGTGTGCCATCTTAGACGTCGGACATCAGGGACGTGCTGGGCCCCTGATTCAGCCCGGGAAAAAGAGATGGAGAGGCCCTCATTGCGCGCTATAGAGAGAGAGAGATCTCTCTATAGCGCTGCTGCTACTCAAAGATTTGCCATTTCAGATCATGACAAGTGACAAGCCAGTGGGCCAATTACTGTACATGTTTTGTCGTTGTCGGGTGGAAACCTTGTATGTCGAAAACCGTTTGTTTTGTATTTATCATTTTAAAAATGGTTTAAACTAGTGAAAACAGCCGATCTACAAGCAACGCCTCGCACCGCGAGGCGTTGTGTGCTTGTAGATCGGCTGTTTTCACTACTTTTGTGCGACGGCCTTGCATGATGAAGCAGAGCTTTGTTTTGCGAAAAAGAAATATAAATTTGAAACTTGGAGATACAAGGTTTCTGCCCGACAATGATGATTTACTTTGTTGGCCGCTCAGCCCCCAAAATGGAACGAAGGCCAACATTTTATTTTTATTTTTTTTCCTAATGGCCGGCCTGGACCGGCCGGGAATGAACCGGCCGTTCGGGAGTTGTCCCGCTTTTCCCAATGGCCAGCACGTCCCTGTCGGACATACTGATGAATTTGTGTGCATTCACACAGTAATCTCATTTCCACACCATCCAGCGGCGTAGCCAGGATTTACCAACTGGGTAGGCCTGGCACAATGTGGGTGGGCAAAGATGTGAGCTTCTACATCAGCTATTTCATAATTGACTAAGCTATGAGAAAAAACTAAAACGCACAGAAAGAGAGATAAGAGGTTTTCTGCCCCGACAGAGACGTATAACAGAATGTGCAGGTGCCAAAGTGAGAGTAATAAAGCGGCACAAGGGGAGAGAGAGCTCTGCTCAAATTGTTAACTTTGAAAGTGCGCTGGACGGGGCGTTTGTAGAGCCGCTGTGACCCCCCCCCCTCCCCATGTGGAGGGATAGATTAGTCTACTGCTTCTAGTGCAGAACAACACTCACATCTATCCACTGTTAATTTTGACAGCAAATTTTGATCTAGTTTTAGTCGCCAGTCTTTGGACAAAAAATGCGTTTTGTTTCAGTCATATTTTAGTCATCCGAAATGATTATTTTTGCCAAGTTTTCTCTCTCGGTCGTCCTCAGACGAGCTTCCATCGGAGTGTCCAATCCTTCCGGTTTTCCATACACCCGGCCAGCTCCGAAGAGCTTTCAGCTCCCGCATCCTTCTTCAGGACGTCCACATACGTTAACGCAGAACGTCCTCGCGATCGATGCCCGCGTGTTGGTTCACACAGGACCAGCCTGCTGGCCGAGAGCTCCCAATGTCTGTGGCAGTGGCCGGCCAGCTTCATCCTCCTAGTCAACTAAATATCGTCGTAATGCCTGATCTATAGAGACTGGAAATAGCCGATCTACAAGCTCACAAGCTCCTGCACAAATGAATTGGATCTTGACCATCATGTAGAAATTGTCTAGTTGAGACTTGACTTTGTCACAATCTAAATGTCTCAATAGAACAGCAGGGAGACACAATACAACAACTGTGAGGGTCCATGTCTGGGCCCCATACAGCAGTACTGACTCCACTGTGAGGGTCCATGTCTGGGCCCCATACAGCAGTACTGACTCCACTGTGAGGGTCCATGTCTCGGCCCCATACAGCAGTACTGACTCCACTGTGAGGGTCCATGTCTGGGCCCCATACAGCAGTACTGACTCCACTGTGAGGGTCCATGTCTCAGCCCCATACAGCAGTACTGACTCCACTGTGAGGGTCCATGTCTGGGCCCCATACAGCAGTACTGACTCCACTGTGAGGGTCCATGTCTGGGCCCCATATAGCAGTACTGACTCCACTGTGAGGGTCCATGTCTCAGTCACATACAGCAGTACTGACTCCACTGTGAGGGTCCATGTCTGGGCCACATACAGCAGTACTGACTCCACTGTGAGGGTCCATGTCTCAGCCACATACAGCAGTACTGACTCCACTGTGAGTGTCCATGTCTCGGCCCCATACAGCAGTACTGACTCCACTGTGAGGGTCCATGTCTGGGCCCCATACAGCAGTACTGACTCCACTGTAGCTACGAACAGCCACCTCTTGAGGTCATCTCCCATGTCAGATTCCCACGCAAGGCATCCCATTCAAGTGCCCTCCTCAGGTACCTTCTCATCCTGTTCTGCCGAAGCGGTTTAGTGCACTCTTTGTTCTATGACTTCCTTACCTCGAAAAACCCGATCTCGGAGAGTCTTTCCTGTCTCATATATCTCATATCATTCTATTAGTAATTCCGTCAATGCCTTCACATCAATGAACAGCCGTTCAACCACAGTACACAACCCTCTGTGTTTTTGAACTTATTTCCCTCAGCACTAGAGGACAAAGCCATCTCGATAAGATAACATTTATCTTGTCCGTCAGATGCGTTGATGATTTCGAAAGCAATGAAACCTCACTCTCACCCCGACTGTTGACGTTAATCGATATTTCAAAGGGCGAGTTGTGTGAGGTGTGTGATGATTAACTATAGCCACAAGGTGTCGCAAGTGAGGTAGGACTGCTCAATCTATATGTAGGCAAGAACAAAGACAGGAAGTCAGTTCATGTAGGCCTAGAGATCACCATGCAAACATGTCTACCCTGTTTGAGTTGAATAAAGAAACCTGCAGTTAAAGTACAAGCTCATCATTGTCTCAACGAACAGAACATGGTACCAGGAGTAAAAACTCAACTTTAAAGTGATATTGCAACAAGAAGCAAGATTACAATGGATATACTGGATAAACCGGAGCGTTTGAAGCTGACTGGGAATGTCGACAGCAACTGGCGTGCCTTCAAACAGCAATTCCAGCTGTACATCTCGGCTATGGGATTGGAAGACAAGTCGAATGCAAGGAAGGTAGCGTTACTGCTTACAATGGCAGGCCCACAAGCTATTGAAGTGTACAATACATTTGTCTATGACAGCGAAGATGATAAAAATAAATTGGATAAAGTGCTCGAAAAGTTTGACGCTCATTGCTCTCCAAAGAAGAACGAGACCTATGAAAGATATGTATTTCGTTCTCGAATGCAGCAACAGCGTGAGCCTTTTGACAGTTTCCTCACAGATCTGAAGCTAAAAGCACAGACATGTAACTTTGAGAATCTGAGGGACTCCATGATCCGGGACCAGATCGTCTTCGGCGTGGAGGATAAAAAACTCAGGGAGAGGCTACTGAGGGAAACGGAGCTGACAATGGATGGAGCCATAAAGATCTGCCATGCAAGTGAGCTGTCCCAAATGCATGTCAAGACATTCAGCGAAACAGGGACATACAGCACTGCCATCGTGAGTGACAACTCTGTGTGCACAATATCAAGAGGTGGAAAAAGACGCACACAGATGCGACCTGCACAGCAGCAGATGAGCGACACCACATTCCACTGCAAGCGGTGTGGTTCACAGCACAGACCCAGACAGTGTCCAGCCTTTGGTAAGCAATGCTCTAACTGCCAGGGCAAGAATCACTTTGCTAAACAATGTTTCTCAAAAGGAAAAGAGAGAAAGAAAGGCAAATCTGTATATGTAGTGGATGATGACACTGATCTGAGTGATTCATTTTTCGTTGGCATGGTGAACTGTGAAGATGAGCCTGTAAAAGAGGTTAATGCTATTAAGCAAGATAAATGGATTGCACCACTGCAGATCAATGGAACTTTGGTCACCATGAAGCTAGATACTGGTGCAAAGGCAAATTTGATCAGCATGTCAGATATCCAAGAACTGAAAGAAAAGCCAAAAATACAGAGAAAGACACTTGCACTGAAAGACTATAATGGAAAAGGAATTGACAGTCTAGGAACATGTAAACTGAAAGTAACTGTCAAAGGCAAAGTGCACCACCTACTGTTCTCTGTTGTGGCTGAAGAACGTGATTCCCTGCTGGGTGATAAATCCTGTGAAGATTTGGGGCTGGTGAAAAGAGTGTATCGCATCAACACAGCTGTAAATGAACTAAATGACTCTGTGGACACCATTGTACAGAACTTTGCAGAAGTCTTCAGGGGTCTAGGTTCATTGCCATTTACATACAAAATACAGCTGAAAGAAAATGCACAGCCAGTTGTGCATGCTGCACGACGAGTCCCAGCTCCACTCAAAGACAGCCTGAAGAAAGAGCTGGACAGGATGACAACATTGGAAGTGATCAAAAAGATTGAGGAACCAACAGACTGGGTCAACTCCATGGTCTGTGTGAAGAAAAAGAATGGAGACCTGAGACTATGTATGGATCCAAAAGATCTCAATGAGAACATTAAGCGTGAGTACTATCAAATTCCAAAGCGTGAGGAGATCACCAGGGAAATGGCGGGCGCCAGATACTTTTCAAAGCTTGACGCATCACAAGGTTTCTGGCAGCTGAAACTAGATGAGTGCAGCACCAAATACTGTACCTTTAATACGCCTTTCGGGAGATACTGTTTCCTGAGGCTCCCATTTGGAATAATCTCTGCTTCAGAAATCTTTCACAGAGCAGTGGAACACATCATTGAAGGACTGGAAGGTGTGAGAGCCTATGTTGATGACATCATTATCTGGGGTTCCACAATCCAGGAGCATAATGATCGGCTGATAAAAGTGATGGAGAGAGTGAAAAAGTTTGGACTAAAGCTCAACCAAAAGAAGTGTCAGTTTGGAGTTCAAGAAATTGTCTTCCTGGGAGACAAACTCTCTGCACAGGGTGTTGAGCCTGACCAAGAAAAAATATGTGCCATACAGAGCATGCCAAGGCCCACAGACAAAGCAGGTGTGTTGCGCATCATGGGTATGCTGAATTTCATTGGCAAATTCATTCCCAACTTGTCAGTCAAAACATCCTGCATCCGTGAGCTCCTGCGCAAAGAAAATCTGTTTGAATGGACAGCCAAGCATGAGAAAGAGTGGAAAAATCTCAAGCAAACGCTGACCACTGCACCTGTATTGACTTTCTTTGACCCATCAAAACAGATCAAGGTGTCAACAGATGCATCAAAAGATGGAATAGGTGGAGTTCTCCTACAAGCTGAAGGTGAGCACTGGAAACCGGTGGCCTATGCATCCAGAACTATGACAGAGACTGAATGCAGATATGCTCAAATCGAAAAAGAGTGCCTGAGTTTGGTGTTTGGCCTGGAGAAGTTTCACAGCTACATATATGGCCTACCCACCTTCACTGTGGAAACAGATCATCGACCATTAGTAGCCATCATTAAGAAGAACTTGAATGACATGTCACCAAGAATTCAACGTCTCATGATGAAGATGCTGAGATATGACTTTGAGTTAATATATACACCTGGAAAGCACCTGATAATTGCCGATGCGCTCTCGAGAGCAGCCACAAACAGCTGTGAGAGCACAACAGATGAAGATGTTCAGTGCCATGTGAACATGGTATCTGCTGCACTGCCTGTGTCAGACAAAAAGTTGAAAGAAGTGGCTGAGGAAACAGAAAAAGACACAGAGCTGCAGCATGTTATGGAAAATATGCAGAATGGATGGCCTGTAGGTTCCTGCCCACTATTCTACCACAACAGAGGTGAGCTGAGTGTTGTGGATGGACTGTTGCTGAAGCAAAACAGAATAGTCATTCCACACAAATTGAGACAGGATCTGCTACAGAGAATCCATGAAGGTCATCTCGGTGTCGAGAAATGTAAAAGAAGGGCAAGAGACACAGTGTACTGGCCTGGAATTAACAAGGACATCGAAAGAATGATCAGCAGATGTGAAACATGCCAGAAGCATAGAAACAAGCAACCCAAAGAGCCTATGGTGTTAGCTGATGTGACAACAGCACCATGGCATAAAGTCGGAATGGACTTGTTTCATCTGAAGGGGAAAGATTATCTTGTGGTCATTGACTATTACTCAAACTTCCCTGAAATGGCATTACTTGCAAACACATCATCAAGCTGTGTCATCACACATGTCAAGTCCATCTTTTCTAGACAAGGCATAGCTTTTGTCGTCCAAAGTGACAATGGCCCCTGTTTCAACAGCAAAGAATGGCAAAGATTTGCAGAAGAGTATAATTTCAAGCATGTGACATCTAGCCCACTGTATCCACAGTCAAATGGGAAAGCTGAAAAGGGAGTCCACATTCTAAAGCAGCTGCTGAAGAAAGCTGCCGACAGTGACTCTGATCCATACCTGGCTTTACTCAGCTACAGAGCAACACCACTGGAGTGCGGACTGTCACCTGCTGAGCTGCTGATGAATAGAAAGCTGCGTACTACACTACCATGCATTTCAAAGGAAACATCTAAACATCTGAAACTGGACCAGAAGCTACTACAGCAGAAGAAAAGGCAAAAGTCATTCTATGATAGAACAGCAAAACTGCTTCCACCACTGTCAAGCAATGACACTGTCAGAATTGAAGAGCCTGGTGGATGGAAAACCAAAGCCACTGTTCTTCAAGAAGTAGCTCCACGATCATTCACTGTGAGGACAGAGGAAGGACAAATCTTCAGACGCAATCGCCGCAGTCTTCTCAAAACACCAGAGACTGAAGAGCTCAGTGAGGCCCAGACTGAGTCTGAGTCCATCCCTCCACCTATCACAGATTCACAAACAACACCTGTACAACACACTGCTTCTCCTCTACCCCCTGTGCTAAGGAGATCCACAAGAGAAAGTAAAAAGCCTGACAGACTGATCTTGTGATTTTTTTTTTAAGTGCATTAAAAAAAGAAAAAAAAATGTAAAAAAAAGAAGAAGAAAAAGAAAAAAAAATTGTAAAAAAAAAAAAAAAAAGCATTGTGAAATTAAAGGTGATGTCTAGATTGTCTAGATTTAGTGCAGGGTAGGAAAGTCAGATTACTTACATTACATTGCTTAAAATTGCTGACTACTTCATTTATGCTGACTAACTCATGCTAAGCGTATTAATAGTATTCATAGTCCTAGTGATGTGCGTAGAACTGTGCTTAGTATTATTTGCATTATTTGCTACTTCACAGAAAGGGGGATGTGATGATTAACTATAGCCACAAGGTGTCGCAAGTGAGGTAGGACTGCTCAATCTATATGTAGGCAAGAACAAAGACAGGAAGTCAGTTCATGTAGGCCTAGAGATCACCATGCAAACATGTCTACCCTGTTTGAGTTGAATAAAGAAACCTGCAGTTAAAGTACAAGCTCATCATTGTCTCAACGAACAGAACAAGGTGTAGGACTGCTGCTGCTATTGGAAACACATTAGGCGCTCAGGGATGTATTTGTAATAATTGGTTGGACGGCGGTGACGATCCTGAGATGGAAGAAGCACTCTTTTGCCTGAGTAAAAGTAAAAAAAATATATACTTTTTGACTGATTGAATACTTTAGTATTCAGAATGTAAAGAGTGCAGTATAAAAAAGAAGAAATACAGAAAATGGGTTCAAAGTGCTTCAAGTTATCAGCCAAATGAGATATAGGCATAAAAGTGATATTACACTGATTGCATATCTGTTCTTGAGGCAATAACATGAAGGCTAATTTTACCTTTTGGATACACAAATAAGTTGGTGTGTCCAAAAACGTAGTTACTGCACTTTGGTTTTGTAGGGCGGTGGGTACACTGTTAAATCTGCATTCCGCTGTTGAATGGGCGGTGGGCACACTTCCAACTGACTGATCACCTGACTACATTTGACTGCCAGTCTGTACTTCTCTGTAGTGGTCAGTTTAGTGCAGAGCTACCTTAATAAGTACAATTATTTGCCTCTGAGACGATAGTCGATGTCGAGTAGAAGTTTGAAGTACAAATGAAAATGGAAAACCTCGAGTAAAGCAAACGTAAATCAAAATTGCAGTAAAATACAGCAACTGGAGTAAATGCACTCAGTTACTTTGCACCACTAGGTGTGAGGTCCATAGGACTCCTGTCATTGAAAACACATTAGCGGGACAGGGTCCACTCTGCCACGTATTTTGTAATAATTTGTCGAACGGCCGTGGCAGATGAGAGGGACGGTATGGTCGATGTAGCGGAGACTGGAGCGGTCGTTCTTTCTCTGTCAGCTGGCTGTCTGGACAGCTGCCAGACCCTGCTCTCTCGCTCTCTCGCTCTCTCTCTCTCTCTCTCTCTCTCTCTCTCTCTCTCTGCCTAGCAAATATTAAGAAACACATGTTTGCACTCTGAGTTTGGGCATTTCAGTATGCAAGCACAGAGCCAACTGTCAATTTGACTAAAGAAAAATACACAGTCCAAAGTATTAATAAAAAAGATAATGCATGTCAAACAAGTCTATTCATGAAGCTATCTATATGACATCTTTGAAAAGGTTTAATCTGCAACGCTGCTTCATCTCTCTCTCTCAGCTAAGGGGTCCTTGGCCTGAAAAAGGTTGAAGACCCCTGCTCGGCTGCTCCACACTAAATATCTTGGCTGAAAATAAAAACACGTCAGCTATTTTTTTTCAGCTGAACATTTTGCACGGGTCCCCAGAATATAGGGTCGTTAAGGTTGGTGTAATTAAAGCAGACTGCAGATTTCAACAATATAAATGTTCTTCTTCTTTGTGTTCCTCTGCAGGAATAGAGAGAGAGAGACAGAGATAGAGAGAGAGAGAGAGAGAGAGAGAGAGAGAGAGGCAGAAATCTCCATATTTTAATTAGCTTATGTTTTTTTTTTTTGGTAAGTTGCGCTATGCAACTTTGTATTAAGGAATAAAATGTAATGTTCTACAATCTGTATGGTAGAGTATGTGGCAATATCATGGAGGCTAATTTTACCTTTTGGATACACAAATAAGTTGGTGTGTCCCAAAACGTAGTTACTGCACTTTGGTTTTTTTAGGGCGGTGGGTACACTGTTAAATCTGCATTCTGCTGTTGAATGGGCGGTGGGCACACTTCCAACTGACTGGTCACCTGACTACATTCGACTGCCAGTCTGTACTATAGCGGTAGAGTATGTTAATACAGCACTATGTAACTTTTTAACAACTGTAGGGCATGTTATTTCCCACAAAATAATAACACTACTGCCAAAACCAAAACCCTTAGCACTACTGGAAATCAATGTCCATACATGAAGCTAGTTAGCATTTGTTTTTTAGGTTTTTAGAAACCTTTTTTATTATTTTATTTTTCTTTAGGCCTACAGGTTATACTGTTTTTCTAGATAGATATTCATTTGCATTTGTTATATTGCTGTTGATGTACTGACATTTGTTTATTATTGTGATATTTGATCTGCTTATTGTAAGTCGCTTTGGATTAAAAGCGTCTGCTAAATGCCTAAACTGTAAACTGTAAACTGTACATGTTCAAGTCCCTACAGTAGATCATAACCTGAAAAGCACTAGTGTCGAGCTCAAACACACCGTGCTTTCCTGGGAGTGACTTTGTGACTGCAGCAACTGTCATAATTCCACTCCCCCGCTGTCTAATTATTGGAAAGTATTAAACACTTGATATTCGTTTTGTTTTCAAGTTTAATATACCCTACTCTTGACTTACTATAGTTACTTTGTAGATTTAGGTTATTATTATAAAACATAATTATACATTAACCACTTCAGCCTTATTTGCTATTGACATTATGTATGGTAGGCCGATCTAGAAAAAAAAAGTTTGTTTGTTTTTCTGTAACAATTTTCAAAAAGCATAAACACAAACAAACAACACAATTTCATGAAACATAAAACATAGCTATATAACTACATTGTTCCATCAAGTCTGTGTTATTGGTGTGAGTTCTGTCACAAGTTAACCATTTAAACCTCACTTATAGTTGACCAGGGTCCCCCAGGGGTCCAGGAACCTTTCATCTTTTCCTGCCAAAAAACAGATGAATCACAAGCCCGGAACACGTTGCAACGGATAATAACAAGCTTGTTTTCGTCAAATGTTCGCCGGCATACCTTTTTCAAATGCCACTTTCCAAAAAAACATATTAAAATTAAAGTACACAGGCTATTCTTTGCTTATGAACAGACTAGAATAATAAGACCATTGACTTTATTTTTATTATTATTTTTTTGCATAAAACTCGATAGTCACCATGCTAGTGGCAAGGTGTTAACTATCGTGTTTTATGTAAAAATACGTGGCAAGTTGCCGCTTCCCTGGAATGCCAAACAAAAAGAAGAGAATACAGCAGCCTCCATCTCTTAATGAGTTCTGCTTTCTCCCTCCAAACATAAACTTTAAGATGTGGAGCCCATATTTGACAACAAAATAAACCTTATAGTGAAGTTAATTGGTTCATCTATTTACCCAGCACTGTGCTGACAGTGAGGCAGCAAGCCTGCTCTGTCTGCACACACACGCACGCACGCACGCACGCACGCACGCACACGCACGCACGCACGCACGCACACGCACGCACGCACGCACACAAACACACACACACACACACACACACACAGCTTGTGTAAATGTCACACAGGCGGCATGCGGCGCCGGCCCCCGACCGATTCCCATGTTTCTGCTCCAGTGGACGATAAAATAATATCCTGCAAGCTCCAACATGCACACAACGTGCACACGAACACACACACACACACACACACACACACACACACACACACACACACACACACACACACACACACACACACACACACACACACACACACACACGTTGATATTACTACAGCAGCCTTTGGGGAGGGGGTAGCGGCCATGGCTGAATGGTTAAGAGAGCCCGCATGGGGAGCCAGGTTGTCCCCACTTGTCCCAGGTTCCATTCAGGGGTCATCAAATATGTGGCGAAGACTTTGTCTTGTCCGTGGCAAATTTTAGATTTTCTTTTTTTACACACCAATATAATGTCCTTCTTTTGATCATAAGACCCAATTACTGAATGTGGAGTCTCCAGGTTTTCCTCAGAATATTTACAGTTATATATGACACTTAGTTAGGGGCGACTGTGGCTTAGGAGGTAAGGCAAGTTGGCCAATGATCCGTGGGTCGACGGCTCTGTACTTGGTCTAGTCTTTTTCTTTTCTTTTTTCCACCCACTGTACACCAAACCTCTTAAACGAAAACAGCAGATCTACAAGCTCACTGATCTGACATTTTTGGTTAATATTCAAATGATGTTTTTGTTTGACACAGAATCAAATGTTTTGTGTTCATGATTCACCAGGAGTCCGGATGTCTTGGTTCCAGAATTACAATTATGTATTATAAATAAATAAAATTGATGAGTTTTCAATCTGTGGCTCCACAAAATGGCTTCCTATGCTATGGATATATTAATTCAAGGTATGATAGGCTAATATGTTAACCTGTAAACACTTGAAAGATAAAAAAAAAAAAAAAGACAACACGACTTTACTTCATAGTAAATGGGTTTTTATTTTGAATAAGCTTACACAAAAAAGAGAAAAAGGCGATAAGTAAATATGTGACGAGTCTCAGGTGCTAAAAACCTTCTCTGAGCTGACAAAGTCAGCGGTCCATAATATCAACATTGTCATCAACACCCTGTCTGCATCATGTCTTCATGATGCAGACAGGGAGGAGGTTGTCTGGAGCCCATGTCCAAAACAAGTCGTATTCCATTCAAAGCTATATACACCACCCGCTACGGGGAGCGGGTGGAAAAAGGTGGCAAGCCCCCCGCTTTTAGAGCCCCGCTGCTCGGCGAGAGGCAAGATCCCCTCAGTGAATTTGAGCGATTCCGCCTTTTAAACAAATAAACATTATTCTCATGAACAATGGGAACGCAACAACCAGATTTGTGTGGAAAAATTATTTTTATATGCACAGATTTATATACATTTTCGTGTCTTTAGCTTTAGTGCTAGCCCAGTAGCCCTGTGCGAGCAGAGGAAGTCGCTTTCTGTGGGCTGCGAGTGCGACCCTGCGGGCAATGGGAAGAGATTGTACATTGTAGGTACAGTAAATTATAACTCTATGGGTGCGTCGTGACGTCATCAACAAGTTTAGCCAAAGATTGCCAAAGATTTACCTTGTTTTTTCGTGACACGCCCACTTTAAAAAAACAACAACCACTGAAGAATAAAAGATCTACAACACATAAAAACAAATCCCTGAGTTTAAAACAGAGTGAATCCATGAAGAGAATCATCATGAACGATGATCTGTGTTCCTGATTCTAAGAGTGTAGGGCAGTGGTTCTCAAAGTGAGGTCCAGGGACCCTCTGGGTGTCCCTGAGGAGGTTCCAAATGGACCCTTACGGGAGTAACTCTGAGGACTGCCCTGACACCAATGTAGCTTCGGCCAGGAGGAAAAACCTGGGACCCCGATATCCGATGGCATGTACTTTACCAGTCAGCCAAAGAGCCAGGCTCGCTAGCGAGCAGCAACGCACACACCTACAGCGGGTGGACAGGACAGGGAGTTTACTTCAGTGCACCGCGGGTTCAAGTTCATCAGGTAATGTACAGTACACCCCCAACTGGTTGTTTCATACAGTGTTCTCTAGTCGTTGCAGAGAGAGGTCATCAGGGTCAGAGGTCGTCAGTGTCAGAGGTCATCAGGGTCAGAGCTCATCAGGTTGAAGGGATGTGTCCAGTATGTCAGAGGTCAGCCAGGAGGTCGGAGGTAAGCCAGGGTTTCAATACAGCAGGATGATCAGCCTTGCTCTTCTGCTGGAATATGAAAACAAACAAAAGGCAAACGCACGTCACACAGAACTCCAAACAGACTGGACTGAAAGGGGGATTTATTTGACGTTGTTGGTTCTCTTACCAAGATCTTCAAGGAGAAAGGATTCATGCTGCTGCAGAGCATCGTAGAATGCTGACATGGCTCTCTTCCCTTTAGGATGAACGGCATCAAACATTATTCTCATTCGTTCATCACTGGTCCTTTCTTCCTTGATGCAGGCGTACGTCGACGTTGAGAAAATGCGTTTGCTGAGCAGGTCATCTGCCACACACAGGACCTCTCTGACGCGCTGGATCAGAGCAGCCCTGTTCCTCTCCACAAAGTCAGCTTGACGGTCTATCAAAGGAAAAGTCAGACTATTATAATACTCCACTTCTGCCCTCAGACAACTAGTGGTGCACTGAACTTGGAAAACAGAAGACCTCAAACATTAATTATCTAATTTTTCATTTAATTATTCTCTAGTTGTCGATTTGAGGTTAAAATGTACAGCTGAGAGACAAGTACCTGTTGTCTGGCTAATCCGAGGTTCTTTCACAGCTGATGCACCTGAGAGAAAACTAGAATCAGTTCATACTGTAACAGAAAACAAGCAGCTTCTAAAACCACAAATGCATCAAACACTAGGCACAATATTCACTGAACTGATTCAGAAAATGTTATCGTCTCAGCGAAGAATCCGAAAATCTGATCAATTCAATAGGCCTACATTTGTTTTCGGTTGATAACTCAACTGCAACATTTCAACAGGGTCTCTTTCCAGATGAAGATCCTGTTGAAACACTGCTAATCAATAAACTATTGGCAGATATATTCCTATGTTCATAAATGAGCTGCCATGCCAATGATGGACTTGAGTATTGTTTTTTGTTTTTTTTACATGAATTAATTTATCTAACGAGTAAGGAATTGTAAACTCACCTGGCTGATGTAGGAGAGAACGTCTCCAATTGGTGGTTCCTTCGTCCGATGCATCAGTTCTCTGCTTTGTGACTGTGAAAGAGATGAAAATTCAATTACTGTCTCCTTCTACAGCGCTGAAAATCCTGATATTACACAAATTATTCCAATCAATTAGTAAACTGTAAATCATATGATTCGCTCATACCGGTTTTATTTTTGTGCGAGACCCATGGAAGTAGTTGTAGTATGCTCGGCTTTTTCACTTTGCTGCCCACCAAGTCACCTGACATCACAATAACAACAACAGAGTCAGATAGGCATCATCTTTCAGTCAGAAATACACTGCAAAAGCGCAAATGTTGGAGTAGACATGGGTGACTTTATACATAGTTACCTTGTCGAATCATGTCAGTCCATGCAGTTTCATCAGTACCACTAATTTTAAGATGAAATGTGAAAGGAGGTGGCTGCTCATAGTATGCTTCAAAGAAGCCTCTGATGTGAAGTGGTTTCAGGGTGAATGGCAAGTACTGCAAAGACACATAACATTAGTAATTAACATTCAAATTTAACGCATTACGATATGTTCATTGCTACACCTATTTTAATCTCACGTCACCAGTCTTTCCTAGGGAAAGCCTGGTATTCGTTTACAACGGGCCGTTTGATCCGATCTAGACGGAAACCACAAGCAGAAGAAGCGGCGTCGCTTTGTTTTGGTTCCCCCCCTATGATTCCCCAATCCCTATTAAAATGCTTGAGTAGCCTCGTGTAGTCTTGCCAGTCGCTACGAGTTGGACTAAAAGATGCATATACCAAACGAATTTTCCAAAAGAAAAACTATGCTGCATCAAGGGGTTTATTGGGTAGGCCCTAAAAGTATGTCCTTGCAGGGGAATTATTTTGGGTTATACAACAGGTAGTTAGGCTCTCAGGGTAGAACAGGCTCTCTACCAGAGCAGTTAATGGCTCGTACAAGGCTGGCGTGCAAATAACCGTGATAATGCACACCTTCTCGTGTAATGCTCCTTAATTAAAACTGAATCCAGTTTGATCTTTCCGGACAAACTGTAGACCTTTGAAGACTACAACATGACGTAGAGTGGTTTCCGCTCCCGACCAGATCAAACCCTTAAATGTGAAGCGATCCCAGGCTACACCTATCTATCTACAAACACACCTCAGGATAAATTGCTCCTTGTGGCTCACTCATCAGATGGTAGTTCTCCTCTGTCAGCAGACAGAGTAGATTCTTGTCAATCTTACTGAAACGTCCCTTCGTCATCTTCTTGATGTCCTGCCACACACAAGGACAACAGGTGGACAAGGTGACGACAAAAGGAGAGAAGGGAAGACAACAATACATTCCTGATGTGTGTCGAATGGTCAAGAATTATTCTGAGCACAGTTGAAATAAGTCATGACTGGCAAGTAGAAAAGCAAGTGCAGGTCTCTGCCAGGCCAGGTTGCCTACCCAGGGTCTGCAAATTTGGACGGCAGTCACAGCAAACCGGAATAGAATCAGTTAAAAACTGACTGATACATCTTGATCACATACTATTGTACCTACTGTTGTTCTGTATTGATGGTGCTTCTTTTCTTTTTATTGCCCTGTATTGCTGTAGGCTATACGACAATACTTTCTTTCCTTAATTTTTATCTCTTTACCTCTAAATCTCTTAACTGCTCTGATGTTTTATTTTTGGCATATATTTGTCCCTTTTTTAACTTGGGGTTTTGCATCTCTACATGCCAGGGAGCTATATCATTTACAATTTAGGCATTTAGCAGAAGCTCTTAATCCAGAGTGATTTACAATAAGCAGATAATATATCAATACAATAAGCAAGGTAAAACATCAATACATTAAGATTAATACATCAAATGCATAGAAATATCATTCTAGACAAAATAACATAGCTAGACCGAGCACCTAATCAGTAAAAAGCTTTATATAAAACCTAAAAAATCTAGCTTTCATGTATGGCCATTGGGGGGTGGATCAGTTGGAGAGGCTTAAAGGAGTAGTTCACCCCCAAATATATATATTTGGGGGTGAACCGTCTGTCCGTCAGTCTGTCAGTCAGTCTGTCTGTCTGTCTGTCTGTCTGTCTGTCTGTCCGTCACGTCACACTTTTGCCCTACTCATATCTCCGCCACCCGTTGCCCCTATCCATGCCAAACTTTGCACACACAAACTTTGGCTGCCAAACCAGAACCTCCACCCCTCAATTCTCACATGGCCCTCTTCTAGCGCCACCCTGAGGCTGATTCTTGCAAAACACATTTTTGGACACTGCTCCAACAGATTTTGCCTTAAAGTCACACAAAGCGGTACACAGTATCTCTAAAGTCATGTCATCAACATGGATCTGTCCCCTTTCCCATATTCCCTTCTGATTGGCTACATTGCCTTCTAAAGTTTGTGTATGCGACCTGATGGTCGCTTATCTCCCGTTAGAGCTGCTGGGAGGTGTTATCTTGCTTTTGGTGGTTTGAGGGTTTTAGGAAGGATGTTTAGTCCCTGTATTTGGGGGATTGGCCCCCCTCTGGTTGGGTATTTTTGTGTTTATGAGTTTTTGGATGAATACGGATGATATATTATCTACTTGTCTACTCTGTCTAAATATCTGTTAATGCTCTATGTCCAATTTAGATAATATTAAGCTTTGTTCTTGGAATGTCTGGGACATTCAGAAACTAGCTAAGAGGAAGGCAGTCATTTTTGAAGGAGAATGTTTGTTGCTTTTCTACAGGAGAATCATATGGAGGCCAAGGATAACGCCAAACATCAAAGGAATTGGGTGGGGCAGGTTTTTGCTACGGCTTACTCCACATTCAGTAGGGGCGTGGCCATTTGGTCAATATAACACTGTTGTAGACAACCAAGGCCGTTATGCAATTGTCAAGGGAGTTCTTAAACTTCCTCTTTTCATTGTCAGGGAGCTCCTTTGCAATCTACCCTTCAAAAGAGCTCTAAAAGCGTATTCTTTTAAAAGTTCACATGGGTTAGGGTTAGGGTTATTATCATTATATACAACCAAGAACTTTTGTCTCTCGGTGGCCTCCTCACTTTAATATGAGATGCATTGCAGCAAGCGGGGAAGATGCGGAAAGTGTGAGTGTCGATAGCACTCCCCAGATCCTCGTAGACCAGCACTGCTCCGTGGTGTTTCGCCTGCGCTGTGTCCTGGACGATGGCACCCACAGGTGACAGGGAGGACACCGGCCACTTCAGGTGACTACCAGAGGACTGGACTCTCTCTATGACGGGATCCTTGCCTTTGATGTGTAGAACACCAAAGATCTTCTCTTTCTCCTGGCCTGCAGGTGAGGATACAGAGAAGGAAGGATGGAGGAACAGTTTTAAAGAGACAACAAGACAAAATGCATGGAAGCCAAAAAAAAAAAGCGAAGTGAAGTGCGAGCGTCTCGCTGCTGCTACAGCCAGTTACGTGCAGAGAATGTTAGAGAGGCTGACATTTCTAAAAGGGCCTTTTGGTGGACAATTCTCTTGAATGCAGCCTTCAGTTATGGTATGGAAAGGGGACATTTGTTTATGTGTGCACGTGCCTGGCGACAGCCGCATCACATTACAGACTGATTATTTCAATCCCTTCTCTTTCTTTACAA
This sequence comes from Nannobrachium achirus, assembly GCF_963921795.1. Classification (NCBI taxonomy): domain Eukaryota; kingdom Metazoa; phylum Chordata; class Actinopteri; order Myctophiformes; family Myctophidae; genus Nannobrachium; species Nannobrachium achirus. Next base: position 9,844,582 of record NC_137813.1, on the reverse strand, counting down.
AAACACATTTATTTTAGAAAACATTTGTATTCTTTTTTCTCCTAGTTTTATTGTTTTTATATGGCACTTTATCATGGGGAAAAACGGGTGTATTTTCCTTTTTTAAATTGCTAAAATAGCACATTTTTGAACACATTTCCTTAACGGTTAACGGTTAATTAACCGATAAGGCCTTACGGTTTTCGGTTAAGAAAAATTCGCCATTTGGCCATCCCTAGCTTTAAGTATTGGTATTTGTGTTGAGATCTATCTATCTATCTATCTATCTATCTATCTACAATAGTGTAACAGAAATATCACTTATATATCGGTATATATTATATGAATTTGCCATATATTAAAATAATTTTAGACTTGGAAGATGTTTAGTTTTAGATTCAATAATCAATAAGTCAGAGGCAGCATATTCATACCAGCCAGGCACAGGGAGTGGGGGAGCTGAATGAGTTTGACGGCAGATGGATCCTTGTCGACTGTCTGTACGTTGAATATGGGACCAGCAATCCTCCAGGGTTCATGGAGGAACTTGTTGAACATGGACCAGGACAGGATGGAATAACGCACCAGAACTCCCTCCGACGCGTCAAATATCAAACCTGTTAACGCACACTCATATGTCCCCTCTCCTTCCAGATGAGCCCTAAGGAAGCACATGCATGCACGCACAGTCACACACACACACACACACACACACACACACACACACACACACACACACACACACACACACACACACACACACACACACCACATTGATCATTCTTATAAGGAATAAGAAATATAATGAAACTGAAGCAGATGATTTCAAAGTGATGTCCAGACTCACTGCAAGCGTCCTCTGGAGAGTTTCTCAGGGATGATCTTCTTATTGCCGTAGCTCTACCAAGTAAACACATACAGAAGAGCATTAAGGATCACCAGCAACCATAGTCTACATACTGTACGTATATCAGCGGTACGCGATATACGTGCCACTGAGACTGAGACTGTGTTGGCGGCAAGTTACGGGAAATAAAGTTAACAGCCATTGTCAACAGTTTTTGGGAGGCTAAATGTAGGCCTACTACGATTTAGGATCAAAGCCTTTTTTTATAAACAACTTAATTACATGGTTACAAAGCGAACGATCATTACCCCATGAAGTTGCTTGTGCACTGAAGCATAATTAATAATTATGTTGAATGGATCCAACAGGATAAAATAATGTTTAATGTCTTTTGACAGGATGAATGTCAGTCTCCACTGATCAGCACACCTCCTCACATTAAAGGCATTGCGCTTCTACAGTAGAAATATGTTAAATCCAATCAGAGTGGGACAGTCACTTTGAAAAACAGAATGAGCACATCTGCTAGTTGTGAGAAGATAGAACTGTTCTACTAATGAAGACAAAAGAGGGCTGCTCGCACATCCCTTTGCACCCCAAGCATATGAAGCATGTCAAGTAGAGTATTTGTTTGATCAAACTGACCTGCTGGACATGTTGGCATTTCTCACAGCATGGTCTGAAGTACAGCTGATCTGGAGGGACAAAACATAACAGTTACACAATATTCATTAATTCATTCGTTTGTTTGTCAGTTCATCCATCCGTCCATCCATCCATCCATCCATCCATCCATCCATCCATCCATCCATCCACCCACCTATTCATTCATTCATTCACCCACCCACCTCCTTCCTTCCTTCCTTCCTTCCTTCCTTCCTTCCTTCCTTCCTTCCTTCCTTCCTTCCTTCCTTCCTTCATTCATTCATTCATTCATTCATCCACTCACCCACTCACCCACTCACTCACTCATTCTCATCTCTGACCTACCATTGTCATAATCATCCAGATCAGGTCTCTTGAGCTCTGCAAAGACATTCAAGAGAAAACATTTCATTATGTGTAATCATTCATGTTGTATTCACAGTAATCTGAGTTCCCAGAAGTTATTTTTTTCGCCACTATTCACAGTAACACTCACGGTTCATTGCAGTGTTAAATGTATTACCTTCCGCTCCAATTTGTATCTTCATCATGTTCATGCAGTCGTCTGTAGAGAGTAAAGACAGTGGACAGTTAGTGGATCAGTGGCAGCTTGGAGGCTTACAGTGTAAAAGATGAATATGATCCAGACTCTCACCAGAATCCTCTTCCTCCTCTTCCTCCTCTTCCTCTGATGAGATGTCAGACAAATCCTAAAAATGGAGGAGAAATCATAAGACACAACTTCAAGCAAGATTCAGTCTAATATAGAGAATGTTACAGCATCTTTTAAAAACACATCCGCCGCCTAACCCGGCTACAGCTGGGTTAGCGTTGCCATGGTTACCAAACAGACGCTTGCTGCGGGTGCTGGTGAACAACGCTGGTGCATACGTCATGACGCAACGCGCACGGAAGCAAAACGGTGCGTCTATGATCCATTGACTCCTATTCTACGCTGTAACATAAAAACGGCTGTATCTCTGAATAAGGTGCAAATAACGCCGAAAAGGGCGAGAGACACTCTTTTCACAGCTACACTCAATCTTTTTTGTAAACAAAATGATCTCCTTCCTGTATTTGTCAGATTACACACACGTGCACGCAGCTCCCGGGGCTCTTCCTAGCTCTTCAAAATAAAACGACCGGCTATGGCGGCAGGCGTTGTAAGTTAATTAATCAATAAACCCTGTTGAATTATTCTGTTGATTAACAAATCACTTGCAACTAGAAGCAGTGCTCTTCCGAGCACAGGTCTCCACCAGGCCACACAAATCGGCCTGTTATAGCGCCACCATGAGGCTGATTTAAAAAATGTGGGGCAGAGGTTCTGAATTAGCATCCAGGGAGTGTGTGTGCTCAGTTTGGCAGCGATCAGGCCAACGGCGCCGGAGATTAGCTGGTAACAACCAGGCCACACAAATCGGCCTGTTATAGCGCCACCATGAGGCTGATTTGAAAAATGTGGGGCAGAGGTTCTAGATTGGCATCCAGGGAGTGTGTGTGCTCAGTTTGGCAGCGATCGGGCCAACGGTGACTGAGATTAGCTGCTCACAAACTGCGAGGACGCACGGACGCACGCACGCACGGACGGACGGACGGACGGACGGACGGACGCACGCACGCACGGACGGACGGACGGACGGACGGAGGGGAAAACATACTCTCCCTCAGCCTTCGGCTGGTGGAGACAATAACTACATGCCATGATTCCATTCCCCCCTAAATCAGGATGATCAGGTATTATGATTATACTAAGTGTCATGTACTGTCTGGTGTACACCCTTATTTTGTAGTGATGTCCCAGTGTTTCCTGTTTTGCCTTGTTGTCGCTACCTGACTTGTCTCACCTGTCCTGTGATTAGCAAATGTGTACACCTGTGTCTTGTTAAGCTGTAGCCAATCATGTGCTAGCTGTGTCTATTTAAACTTCCCTGTGTTCAATGTTCCCTTGCCAGATTATAGTTAGTGTTATGGTGTGTCTTGCAGTTGAATGTCCCGCATTGTTTCCAGTTTTGTATTGTGATTAATAATAAATCATCATTGAACTTGATTTGCCCGCCTGGTTCTGCACTTGGGTCTAACAATCCTGCCTCACACGTGACACTAGAAGGAAGATTTATTTTAAAAAAAAGAATCTACATAAAGTGTTCTATCTCTTCTCTTGTCGAAGGAGATTCTGAAAGTCCTACTTGAATAATGACTTGATGATTTTGGTTGTTATTATCATGTTAACATATTGAATCCAACCTATACATCTCAACATCTGCACTGACACAAAGGTTCCCATTTTTGCCTAGTTTAGAGTTTCAGTTAAAATAGGATTTTAAGAGCTGCTTAAATAACACATTTAAAATGCATATTTATCATAAATATTTAAAATAAGACCAGCAATATACTCCATATTGCATACAATTCATAAAGGAAATATAGTTTTGTGTCTACTAAAATAGGTCCCTGCAGTACAATTGTCCTCAACATAGAGAGGTCTTATATCATTCACTTTTAAGGTGATGGTGTTTTATTTTGAAAGCGTAAAGTTTTGGTGACACTGGAATGGAACAGACCAGTTGTTGAATAACGTTGGGAAGCTGATTGACAATCTAGTTTTCAAAGATTCTCAATTGATAAAAGGGAGAAGCTCCCGTTGTGCAGTGTTTGATCTAGAAACACAATGTTTTGTGCTTTGATCTTGGAAGAAATTTAAGTAAGTGTTAATTGACAATTCTACCACTTTTTCGAGTCACGTGTTCAAATACTGGATTCTGATTGGCTAAATTCCGGAGGTTATGAGAGGACAACTGCCGCAAAGTTGTGTGTCCGAGATCAATGCGCCTCAGTGTACATCCGGGGACTTCAGGAGGTAGTCCCCCAACCAACAAATGAAGGTCGCAGCGGTCCTATGTTTACTAACGTGCGTACTATCGTCGCCGATTTATTTGGATCCAATGCAATCCGCCAACTTTAAAGCCCCTTTTCTCTGAACCTATGCCTTTCTGGAAGCGAACAGCCTCTATTTACGGCCGGAACGGTGCTTTTAACTGACGTTAGCTTAGCTGTAAGCTAGACGCATGGATTAGTATGGAGTTGGCGCCATCTGTTGGTGAGTAGAAGATGTTGTTGGTGGAACTATCTGCTGTCTCGCGGAAGTTTTATAGGCAATAATGATTGTAACTTAAGATCCTTGCAAGTTACAACTATGTGTTTTCTTTCATGTATACGGGAAAAAGTGGTAGAAAAGCTATTTACCACTCGGGGTCGGACATTATGCTCTCATAATGTCCTGAGTGAGTGTGTTATCGGACTCGGCTGCGCCTCGTCCGATAACACCCTCACTGCGGACATTATGAGAGCATAATGTCCTCTCACTCGGGGTAAATTGCTTACTTCTAAAACGGCTAGTTACATTCCTTGATTCTGATTGGCTGGTTTCCTTTAATTGCTGTGGTATATGAGACTATAACCCACACCTTGAATCAGTTTATATCAAACCCAGGTGCGCTATTTCTTTTCACAGTGTTCCACAGTGCACCAATTATCTGCACCTGTGTTGCTGGCGGAAAAAGCTGGGAACTACTAGCCGAACCTATAGTCTCTGATGCACTGGCCCAACCAGAAGCTGATTTAATCGGAGTAGAAATACACAACTGTACCGCCCAGTGCCCATATGTTAGGACTGAGTCTGGGTTACAAACACTCACCATCACGTCATCTGCCTGGGTAGGAACTTCACTCATGGTCTCATATCCTGAAGAGGATGCAGGCTGTCTCTTCAACCAATCGGAGACCTTCTTGTCAGGTGACCAGCTGGATAAACTTCCTGTCTCAGATGGTGTTTCAACACTCACTGGAACACAAGACAACACATATTTACAATGATAATAATACAGTAATAACCAGTAAGACTCCCTAATCAGGAGATAAGCGACCGTCGGGTGTTGTCTGCAAAAAGCAACCTCATGGTGGCGCTAGAAGATGGGCATGTGAGAAATCATGGGTGGAGGTTGTGGTTTGCCAGCCAAGGAGTGTGTGTGCAAGTTTGGTATGGATTGGGGCAACAGTGCTGGAGATAGAGTAGGGCCAAAAGTGTGACGTGACGTGCAGGACAGAGGGACAGCTGGTGGGGCTTTTCATAGTAACTTGACAGTCTGAATAATAATAGTAACCAGTATGACTCCCTAAATCGGGAGATAAGCGACCACCAGGTCGCATACACAGACTTCGGAAGGCAATGGTAGCCAATCAGGAGGGAATATGGGAAATGGGACAGATCCATATTGACCAGTAAGACTCCCTAATCGGGAGATAAGCGACCGTCAGGTCGCAGCGTGATTTTAGGGCAAAATGTGTAGGAGCAGTGTCAAAAATGTGGTTCAAAAAATCGTCCTGATGGTGGCGCTATATGGGACATCCATATTGATGAGATGAGTGTAGACATACTGTGTACCGGTTTGCGTGATTTTAGGGCAAAATCTGTAGGAGCAGTGTCCAAAAATGTGTTTGAAAAAATCGGCCTGATGGTGGCGCTATATGGGACAGATCCATGTTGATGACATGAGTGTAGACATAGTGTGTACCGATTTGTGTGATTTTAGGGCAAAATCTGTAGGAGCAGTGTCCAAAAATGTGTTTTGCAAGAATCTGCCTCATGGTGGCGCTAGAAGAGGGCCATGTGAGAAATGAGGGGTGGGGTCTCCGCGTTGCCTTGGCGGACGAATAGGTACCGGCCCCGGCTCTCCCGGACGCTCCTAGCCCGAGTTACGGCATTTTATGTGAGCTGCAGTGGAGGGGGTCCTCCACTGGGGGCGCCACCACTTTGGCATCCGTTCTGGAGCACCAGGAGTCGGTGGTCCCCGGGAATTCCCCGTGAGCAGCCCCGTTGGGGTGGTCATTTGGTCATTTTTGCACATTTGGTCATTTTTTACATCTGGGGGTCCCCCAGGGACCTGGGGGTCCCTGGAGCTCCGGGGGTCCTTGGAGGTTGTAGTTTGGCAGGCAAGGAGTGTGTGTGCAAAATTTGGCATGGATCGGGGCAACGGTTGCGGAGATATGAGCAGGGCAATAGTGTGACGTGTGAGATGTGACAGACTGACTGACTCACAGTTTGTGGAGGTTTTGATAGTAAGTGCGACCTGACGGTCGCAATGACATGACTTTAGAGATACTGTGTACCGCTTCGCGTGAATTTAGGGCAAAGTCTGTAGGAGCAGTGTCCAAAAATGTTTTTTAAAAATCATCCAGATGGTGGCGCTAGATGGGACAGATGCATTTTGATGACATGATTGTAAAGATACTGTGTACCGGTTTGTGTGATTTTAGGGCAAAATCTGTAGGAGTGTCCAAAAATTTGTCTTGCAAGAATCGGCCTCATGGTGGCACTAGAAGAGGGCCATGTAAGAAATGAGGGGTGGTTTGGCAGCCTAGGAATGTGTGTGTGTGTGTGTGCAAAGTTTGGCATGGATCGGGGCAACGGTGACGGGGATATGAGAAGTGGAAAAGTGTGACGTGACAGACTGACTGACTGACTGACTGCCAGCCAGCCGGTGGAGGTTTTGATAGTAACTGTGACCTGACGGTCGCAATAATCATCTATCTATAAATGCGAGAAGTCTCTGCGTGTCTGTAATCCGCGTATCTCGAGAACCGTTCGTCCCACCGGCTTCAGATTCGGCACACGCGTTCCCCGCCGCGGCACGGAGTGCAGTGCCGGGTCTCGACCGACCCGACGCGCGGTTTTCCCGAACCGGCGCGAAACGTTCGGAATCTCCTTATGCGGGGTTGATTGTTGACATCAGGCTGTTCCGGAGGAAATCGGCGAAAGCTCTGACTCATTGTGACATCACTTCATAAAAGGCTCTGACATCACGTACACCACATGAGTCAACAAAAAATCTCTGTGAGTGTGTATGTATGTATGTAATCCGCGTATCTCGAGAACCGTTCGTCCCACGGGCACGCGCGTTCTCCATATATGGGCATAAAATGAATGCCCCCATATATGGGCATAAAATGGATTGCAGACAGACAGATACAGATATCTCCATATATGGACATAAATGGACAGAGGCAAACAGATGGTCAAAGATCTCCATATATGGGCATAAAATGGACGCAGACAGACAGATACAGATATCTCCATATATGGGCATAAATGGACACAGGCAAACAGATGTTCAAAACGGGTCCTATGACAACAGGTATAATGAGGTTTGCATTAAAGGGGGAACCGGCACTGTGTCTGCAACACAGTTGGAGGCACAGACAGGTACTCCATATATGGGCATAAAATGGACGCAGAACTATAACTGCAGTGATCTCCATATATGGACATAAAATGGACGCCGACAGACAGACAGACAGACAGACAGATACAGATATCTCCATATATGGGCATAAATGGACACAGGCAGACAGATGGTCAAAACGGGTCCTAAAGGGCGGGGCATTCATTCCCTATTTACATTGTTCCGAGTTGGCCAGGTCGCCGACTAGACGCTGGGCCGCCCGAAGGGCGGCCCAGCTTCTAGTAATAATAAATATAGCTGCAAGCAGCAATAAAGTGGCCAAGCCAGGAAAAACTAGGAAAGGAAAAAAGCAGCAGAAAAAAGCAACAGGGCAACGGTGCCGGAGATAAGTGTCTGCAAAAAGCAACCTCATGGTGGCACTAGAAGAGGGGCATGTGAGAAATCATGCATGGAGGTGGTTTGATGTGGTTTGCCAGCCAAGGAGTGTGTGTGCAAGTTTGGTATGGATTGGGGCAACAGTGCCAGAGATAGAGTAGGGCCAAAAGTGTGACGTGATGTATGTATGATTTAGAGGCAGAAGAATAATTTGCATAAAACTGCAATATTCATTGAATTATTATTAAGGGTAATAATAATAGGGGTAATAATAATAAAATCCGATCAGACATATCTTTAGATATTGGTCCAAAGTTCATGTAAAAAACATTCTGTGCGTGTGAAGCGAAAATCCCAGGAGATAGATTTTTACTGTTTTTCATATAATTCAAAAGGGTGGGAGATCTAATGGTCAGAGGTCAAAAGTCAGAGTGGCAAAGTTGCCTGAGGTTGCATGAGGAGACGCATATGCGTGTCCCGGTTTCATGGCTGTGCGTCAGACAGAGCAGGAGCTATACCTGTTCCTACAGCGCCACCCTTTGGCCAATTGTTGCGAGCTTCGTGTTTTTGCCGTTTGGCATAGTCCTCTACCATATTGCAGAGTTTCATAAAAAGCGACTGTACGGTCAAGCCAGGAGAGTAAATGAAAAATTTTCAATGAGTCCATTGATGACTCTTTACGACAAACTGTTATGGTAAAGAAAAGGGAGTGGTGCCAAATTACACAAATAAAGTACAAGGACTCTGATCTGATTCCAACTGATTACAGCATGGGGTTCAATGTTAGCTATTAAAAAAGTATTTCAGTACATAGAGTCGACCGACTGTAAGCTGCACTCACCTGGGACAGACGCTGTTCCTACTTTGGGTTTTGCTGTAAAAAAATAAAACCACATTCAAATGAAATTAAAACGCAAACAAGTTAGAAACAAACTGTTACATTGTTAAGTCAATCAACACAGTGTCAATAACCTGACTTGCGTCAGATGGTGGCAGTAGTGCGTAGGCTACCGCTCTACTTTACCATCTGAGATCTCTCGGTGGGAGTTGATAACGCTCGTAAAGCCCCGGGCCGGACCAATCAGCGGCAGCTACGGGCGGGCTCTGAGCGGCTCTGAGCCAATAGAGTCTGATTGCAGACCACGTGGATGCAGACAGGCCAATATGAGTGGTTGGAGTTGGCACTCCCAGACTGTGACAGAGAGACGGCCACATCCAATCACCTGCTAAAGAATTTCAAAAAATGGCCCGCCCCTTACATCGAGTCTGCCTGAGAGATCTCAGATGGTAAAGTAGAGCGGTAGCCTACGCACTACTGCCACCATCTGACGCAAGTCAGGTTACAGTGGCAAACATGCAGTCACAGCTAAATGCATTAACAAAGGATATAATTTTCCCTAACCCTAACTGCAGGAATGATGTATGTCAGGCCGGGAACACATTTTAGTGCATGTACAGTATGTTGCAAGTTAGCAACATATTTGTTTTTGTAGGCTAATTTTGGAATTATATAGTTTTTCAGAAAAATTAGGTCAGGCCTAAATGGGTTAATGAAAACATGAGGGGTTATAATCTGGACTAGACAGACATAAATCAAAATAGACATTACTAAAAAGTATTACTTATTGCTACACAAGGGCGTGTATATAGAAGGGTACATTCTGAGCTAGTGTTGATTTTAACTCATACTCTGCGATCCCCGTCGAAACCGGAGATTTCCCGCTGTACCACTCTGCGATGCCCGAGGAGCCTGAAGATTTAATTAGCTTTAATCATTATGAAACGATTAAAAGTATGATCGCTGTATATAGCCTTCGGAGACTTTAGGCCCGCCCCCTAACTGTATCCGGTCGTATTTCCCGTTTGTACTGGATCTAGGTTTCCATATCCGGTCTGACGTCCAATCGCAGCTCCGTTCGCATAGCTTTTCATTGTAAACAAGTGAGCTGACTGCATGGCCATAGAATGGTATTTTTTCACGCGTTCTTTATTTTATTTTGTAGCTGTTTGATTCCTCTACCCGCCTGGCACAGCTGGCTTTTTCCAATGTTTTTTCATGTAAACACTGGCGGATAAGCAGGGATACAGCGTGGCAACGGATATGTCTATTTCAATGGGGGTTTTTTTATTCGAAAGCTGTCACCGAGTCTACACGTCTACTAGATGAGTCGCGCACAGATTGTGCACGATGCGTGAGCGTGCCCACATTAAAAGGTAAGGACAATTTGGCAGCTGCTTAGTACAGCTATGTTTAAAATGGCAGCAAAATTGTTAACAGCAAATTTAGATTTCATCATAGACTTTTGAATAAAATTCCTTTTAGTTTTAGTCATATTTTAATGACCTGAAATGTTTTAGATTTAGTCTAGGTTTAGGGTTAGGGTTTTTTAGTCGACTAATAAGTTAACTCTGTCGTCAAATGTATTTTGGCGGGCCGTGAAGCTGAAGGTGTCGTAAAGACAGATTCTTCACTTGGTTGCATGCTGAAAATAGCAAATCTACAGGCTCATGACGCATGTTGAGCTTGTAGATCTACTATTTCCAGAGCCCAACAAAGCATAAAATGTCTTGTATTTTGTTCAACTGGATATTTTCTCCACTAGTCCCTCCCTAACATTTTAGTCTAGTTCTTATTTGTTGACGTAAATGTCAATATTTGTTCATAGTTTTAGTCAACATAGCTTAGTTTTTATTTTATTTTTATTGTGTTTTCGTCACTGAAAAAAGGAAGTCATCATTTCTGTACTATATTATTACTATGTGCTGTTTTCACTATTTATTTATTTATTAGCATGTTAGCATTATGAAGATAAACAGTTAAATACTCACTGTCAGCTGTTAGTGTTGCTGGACTTCCTGTTCCATAGAGACGTCCTCCATTTCCTGCCACCAGCTCCTCTATCTTTTGCAGAAGCTCTGTGACCTGACTGCCATCACCCCTGTTATTATTGTCTAAGACATGGTATCTATCCCCACATTTCTTTACAAGCCTCTGCAGGCCCTCTCCTTCACTCTCAATGTAATGCTCAATGGATCTACCTCTTAGAAGGTGTTTCTCTGTGAACAGGATCATAGTGTGACTCCACACTGTGGGACCGAAAAGCTGCATGTGATCCTCTGTGTTTTTATACTCATCAGCAGTAAGTGAGATTCCTGCTCCTATAAGCAGGAGTAGAGCATGTGGTCCTGGAGGACACAGAGATGCACTAAGAACTATCTGCTGTTTGATCAGCTTAGGTGTTCTTTTTAGAGGGGTGTTAGAAAACCATCCTGGAGTGTTGATCACGGTAATGGGTCTCCCCGCTACGTCTCCCTGTCTCTTCTCACACTGATCTTTTCTCTCCAAACTAAACTGCTCTGAACCCAGGACGCTGTTTCCTGATGCACTCTTAATCATTTCAACAGTTTGATATCCCAGAAGTATAATTCTCATCTCTGAAAAATAAGAAAGAATACATTCAGCATTTACAGTATCTGTGTGTGTGTGTGTGTGTGTGTGTGTGTGTGTGTGTGCGTGTGCGTGTGTGTGTGTGTGCGCGCGCGCGTGTGTGCGTGCGTGCACGTGCGTTGCGACGCGTTGTGAGCTTGTAGATCTGCAATTTTCACCGCACAACACCCCAGCGCAACCAAACATAAAATGACTTGTCTTTTAATTCTACAGGATCTCTTCTCCACTAGTCCCTCCCTGACATTTTAGTCTAGTTTTTATTTGTTGACGAAATTGTCAATATATTTAGTCTTAATTTTAGTCATCATAGCTTCGTTTTTTATTTAGTTTTTGTCAATGATACTAGAATTGAAATATTTCAATATTAAGCTGTGTTCGCTTGTCGTTTTCTTTAGCATAACAAAGAATATTAAATTTGGCACTAATGTACTTACTTGACTCTTTTGCATTTCTGTCAATCAATTTACTATGCTATAATCGTGACTTAGGCTACTTACTTTTAATTAAAAGTATCAATACTGCAATAGAAATAGCCCACCGTTACAAGTAAAAGTGTGGAATTCAAAAAGTACTTGAGTAAAAGTACAAAAGTATTGGCAAGTACAAAATGTTTGCGTTGTGACTGCTTGTAGATCGGCTATTTTCAAATAGCCTAGGTATAAATGGGGCTAAAGTGGATTAATTAATGTATGGTTTATACTATTATAATTTATATCTGCAAAGTAACTAGTAACCCTAACCCAAGTTTTCAAATAATTGTAGGGGAGTAAAAGTACAATATTTACATTTTGAGTATTTACAAACAGTTATTGCCGATAACAGTTATTGCCAGATATATGGCCAGTCATCAGTGGTGTAAAGTAACTAAGTACATTTAAAAGTACTAAGTACTTGCATTCCGGGTACTTTATAAACAATAGTTGTCTAGCATAGTAAATCAACTTAATCGTAAGTCATCTGAGTACTTTTCCTGCCTCCATATAGTCGAGCATTAGGAGTGGCACAAAAGCAAATACAGGGGGAAATCTCACTCAGAGTGCGTGATTTCCACTCCTTTGCAGGGCGAGCGCGCCATCCAATAGAAACGAATGTGCTGTGAGCCTAGCTCCAACTGGCCAAAACTTGTTCGGGCGCTTCATGATGACGTCGCTTCAGGACAGTTTTGGAACCTGTGTTTTGCCTGTGTAGCTTTCAGCTCCACAGCAAAAAGTTAGTCGAAGATTTTTCGTCATAGTTTTTAGTCGATAACATTAATACTAGCCCCAAATTAATATCTATTTGTCCACGGACCCCCTTCTGACAATATTTTGTGCCAGGGTGTTTAGTGTTGGGCTGTACTGGGATCAGTTGTAGAATATTGGTTCTATAACCAGGTGTTTAGGTAGTACTGGGATCAGTTGTAGAACATTGGTTCTACAAACAGGTGTTTAGGCTGTACTGGGATCAGTTGTAGAACAGTGGTTCAATAACCAGGTGTTTAGTGTTAGGCTGTACTGAGATCAGTGAGGTAAAATGTCAAGTTTCAATGGAATAAAAGTAGACTAAAAGAGTTAGCATTGTCTAAATCTTGACTAAAATTTGAACCGTTTTTGTTTAGGTAGGCCTACCCTAACCTTTAATTTTTTTCCAACATGTATGTTTGGGCTTTTTTATGCCTTTATTGATAGGATATGCCTAAATTGATGTATTTAGTAAATAAAACAGTTATCATTGCTGTCAGGCAGAAACATCAGGCCCTTCTCAATTCGGGAGTTGGACACTATGAAGTGGGGGTTTCAAGTCAAACTTGTTTTTGGTGGCACGGAATTAACTTGCAAGTTGTTTTAGAATAATATTAAGCTGTTGAAACTCCATAAATATGATCAATTAATAATGAAAGAGCCTTTTTTTTAAATATGCCACTGCCCTGAGAGAGAATAAATAGAACCGGTGCGTATCGTCCCGGGATACACATGTCCGTCTATCAGGCTGCTTTAGCCTAGAGCAGGGGTCGGCAATAGGCGGCCCGCGGGCCAAAACTAGCCCCACTAAACTAACAGTTAGTGTGGCTAAGCCCTCAGCAGGAGAAACAGCGATGAAGAAAACACAGCACAGGTGCTGTTGTCACAGACAGACTGTTGTTGCTTTTTTACAAAGTTGAATTTTCAATATGGTAGGATGGTTGTTGTTGTAGCATTGGGTGCTACCTCAAGCTACTGAGTGCTCACAAGACAAGATGACAACGCACAATCAATGGAGGAAAAACACAGGTGAAATATGCGACTGTTTAGCAATGTTTTGGTTTTAAATCCAATGCTTCAACACATCGACAAGACGTTGTGTTATCTAAGCCTGTTAATATTACAGTATGCAATGCGCTTGTATTCTATATTTTTCCCCCCTTCTTTTTGTCACAGATGCCTATGTCTTGTAAGGTAGTCTGTCTTGTAGTTCCAGTAACATTGTTTAACTATGAATTTCTTAAATTGATCTTTCATTTATGTAGCTGGCCCGCCATCCAATGGCTTAGAGAAAAATTGGCCCGAGGCCAAATCTAATTGCCGACCCCTGGCCTAGAGGCTATATGAGTGTGTCACTGCCCGCTCCAGGAGGGGGCGCTTCTGGCTCGAATGTTGTGGCAATATTTTAAAATATGCTCTGTCATGGTGAATTGACCACACATGAAGTTCAAACAACTAAATACTATCCTAAAATATCTTAAATGTAAATTCTGTGCCACAAAAAATAAGTTTGAGAGTGTTTAAGAAGGTAAAAAAATACAGCAGCGAAAATAGCAATGGCCGCCGTTTGGGTTTGCTCGTTTCCATCCGGAAGCCCTCGGCTCAGCTCCGCACTCAGCAGTGTTGTCCCAATTCACAGGCAAAACGTGTGTCCTACTCACACTCCACAGGGCAACACCCTACCCTAGCTAGGCCCGCACTATGAATTGGAAAGGGGCTATGTCGGGGCGGCTGTAGCTCAGGAGGTTGCGCCTGCTGGGAAATGATGTTCTCACTCAAGAGTCTGATTCAGGGTCTAATTCGGGAGCCACCCCATTGGCCAGGGCTTTGGAATGATGCAAGGCGGTCCTTTCGCCCCATTGGCCGGCCCGCCTGTCAGTCAACCTCCCCCTCTCTGGATTTGGGAACAACACTGAGAGCAGCCATGTTGGATTTTCCACTGGAGTGCATGCTTATTTAATTCCTATTAAATCACAGAGCGCCTCCAAAAATATAGCTGTTAAATGTTTTATCTGGTTATAAGATAAGTTATATATTACATAAAGGTTTCCTGTGTAAATAAGCTAAAACGCTTACTAGGATTTCCTTTTAGTTGAGCTTGTACCAGTGAACGGTTTTCACATACACACATACACATGCCGGCGCACCCCGGCTGCTTTTCCCAGGCGTGGGGCGGTGGAAAAAGCGGGGGCAGGGGTCGTATTCCTACTATTATTCTAAATATTGTTGTTTTTATTGTTGTTATTTATTCATCTTTTCTTTTTTTTTAATTTACACTCATTATTGAATGAAGGATGGATGTATGTCATTGGTCAGTGGTCATTGTGTGTCTCTGAGAACAGGTTACAATTTGACAGGTATCCTTATCAACCATACCTGTGTAATTTAACTACTTTTAAATATCAGTCATTTGGAACATGTCAATCTTAACCCTGATGGAGGCAGCTTGCACTGCTGAAACGTTTATCAGTTGACCACTCCTGTGCTGTGAGTGGTGAGAATAGTGATATTTGTCTCTCCATTCACTCTCAATGCATGGCTAAACAGATCTCAATGTACACTTTTTAGCACATAAAAAACACAAATGTGTTCTGGAAATGTCACAAATGTTTACTGTAAACATGTTGATGTGTTTGAATTTGATTTTATCATTGATTAAAACATCATGCTGTGTCTTTGTAGTTGAGAAGTATGCTAGTAGTGAGAGATGTGATTTAAATTAATTAATTACATACCAATCCTTGACCTGATGCTCTCTCGTTCTTTCTTCACCTTCATCTGTCGTCGTGTTGCTCCCTCATCCTGTGTTCTCCTTTTCTTCTCAGTCTCCTCTAACACTGCTCTGTCTATCTCAAAACAGCCTCCTTTATCTCCTCCCATCTCCTCTAGCTTCTGCAGAAGCTCTGTGACCTGAGTGCCATCAGCCCTGTTCTTATTGTTGAAGACGTGGTATCTGTCCCCACATTTCTTTACAAGCCTCTGCAGGCCCTCTCCTTCACTCTCAATGAAATGCTCAATGGATTTACCTCCTAGAAGGTCTACATGTGTGAACAGTATCATAGCATGACTCCACACTGTGGGACCAAGAAGCTGCATGTGATCCTCCACTGATTCATAATAATCAGCTTCACGTGAGGTTGCTCTCATATTCAGGAGGAAAGCATTTGGTCCTGGAGGACACAGAGATGCACTAAGAACTATCTCCTGTTTGATCAGCTCAGATGATCTGTTTAGAGGGTGATTATAAATCCATCCTGGAGTGTTCACCACCGTAACGTGTCTCCCCGCTACATCTCCCTGTCTCTTCTCACACTGAGCTGTTCTCTCTGAACTAAACTGCTCTGAACCCAGGACGGTGTTTCCTGATGAACTCTTCCCTGAACTTTTAGGTCCCAGAAGTATAATTCTCATCTCCAAGGCTTTTTTACTGGAGCCTGGAAATACAAGAGTAATAGTCATGAATTATCTCAAATTCATTTTAAATTGTAAATATTCGAAACAATATTATCATATCAATCATTGAGATGTTAACCTGAAGATGAGGCCATCTCTGCACTTTTACTGTTCAGAGATGGTGAACTGGACTGATGCAGCCTGGTGAGGACACACACACACACACACACACACACACACACACACACACACACACACACACACACACACACACACACACACACACACACACACACACAGAGAGAGTAACTTCAAACTCCATTTTAAAGGGATATGAAACACAAAATCTATTTTTCTATAAATATATATTATATCAATGAGTCACTTGTGATAGGGAGCAATGATATCGTTCTGTTCAGGTAGATAGATTCAGAGCTTTCTCCTCTTTCACAGTTGTGGTTTGGCAGCCAAGGAGTGTGTGTGCAATGTTTGGCATGGATCGGGGCAACGGTGGCAGAGATATGAGTAGGGGACAAGTGTGATGTGACGGACAGACTGACTGACTGACAGATAGCCGGTGGAGGTTTTGATAGTAACTGCCACCTGACAGTCGCAAATATTAACGTTTGTTTTATATAGATTTCATCAAGGGGGCGTGGTTTCACTGTATGCTACTTTCAGCCAGAGAGCAGAGCCAGAGAGACTCCAGGCATCAACAGACCGCCCACAGTTACAATGTGGTGCCTGTGTTTCCTGGTTCTCTCTCACAACACAAGTCAAGTCGCAAGTCAGAAAGTTCTTTAGATTCTAGGGTAGTTTCTTCGTATTTGGTGTTTTATCATAGTTAGGGGCGGCATAGCTCAGGGGTAGAGAAACCGTTATTAGCGCACGAAGGTGAGTAATTGCTCCCGGTGAGTAGGTTGGTGCCTTGCATGGTTTCCTCCGCCACCGGTGTATGAATGTGTGCGTGAATGGGTGAATGTAATGCACAATCTATGTAAAGCGCCTTGGATAAAAGCACTATATAAATGCACCATTTACCATCTTTTTTTATCATATTAGTATTTTCAATGGTCGTTGACTCTTTCCGAATCACCACCGCGTGTTCACATGCCGTGGCCCGTGAGAGAACGCTGTGCGGTTGCTGTCTACCGTGGGGGCAGAGGCAGGGCTGTTCGACTCAGTGGTGGAAAGTAACACTCGTTACATGTTGGAAGTATATCAGTACTGCGATGTAGAAACACTCTGTTACAAGTAAACGTCCCGGATTCAAAATGTACTCTTTTGCGACGCGTTGTGAGCTTGTAGATTGGCAATTTTTCATGCAGGTGGACGTTGTGTTTGTGCATGCACTGTCACCACACACACACACAACACACACACACACTACACAGTTAGAAAATAGCCGACAGCGCTAGCGTCCATTGCTCCGGTTGTCCACGTGGATAAGACAGCTCGACACACACACACACACACACACACACACACACCACCCACACACACACACACACACACACACACACACACACACACACACACACACACACACACACACACACACACACACACACAGGGAGGAGAGGAGAGGAGATCAGAAGAATGGGGGAGTGGGGACAGAGAGAAGAGATATGCTGTTCACACACACACACACACACACACACACACACACACACACACACACACACACACACACACACACACACACACACACACACACACAGACACACACAGAGACACACACAGAGAGAGAGACAGGGAAGGAAGGAGGGAGAGGGGGAGAGGAGAGGAGAGGAGAGGAGAGGAGAGGAGAGGAGAGGAGAGGAGAGGAGAGGAGGAGGAGAAGAGAGGAGGAGGAGAAGAGAGGAGAGGAGAGGAGAGGAGAGGAGAGGGGGAGGAACCGTAGCGGTATGCTGTTTACACACATGACATTATTGGGAAATAGAAAGATGTAATTGGAAATTGAAAGTTTGGTTGCCATTGACTCTAATGGGGAGCCAATCACAGAGGGGGGAAAGGATGACATCACAATATCAAGGCATCGTGATGTCTGATTGAGTGAAGGGTTGCTGCAGATGATGAGTAAAAACGACAAGAACAATAGTGTGGTTGCCGGTGATCGAAAATCCTACTCTCTGGAGCGTGAAACTACCTTTACTTTTTGGATAGGATGTTTCTAAAAGGGTGAGCTACCTTGGCGTGGACATGCACACACACACACACACACACACACACACACACACACACACACACACACACACACACACAGAGATGCATGCACGCACACATGCACGCATGCAAACATACACGTACAGACAGGCAGACAGACAGACAGAGTGGTGGAGAGGAGAAGAAAGAGAAGAGAGGAGGGAGGAACAGAGTAGAGGTATGCTGGTTCACACACACACACACACACACACACACACACACACACACACACACACACACGCACACGCACACACACACTGAGCAATAGTCGTCTATTAGACGTCTAGCTAAAATACGCCTTAATATACGTCTAGATTTGAACATTTATTAGACTTCTAAGCTTAGACTAGATGTTGATTCGACGTTATTTCAACAACTAGACATTCTATATACGTCTATATCTATAGATGCCTATTAGATGTCTAATCAACGTCTAGTCTTAGCTTAGACGTCTAAAAAACTTTATTTACATTTAGACATGCTTTAGACATATATTAGGCGTCTAATAGACCGAAAAATGTTTAGGGGGCACACACAATTGAATTGGCCTCTGAGGATCATTAAAGACAGAGCTTGACATTAACTTTTTGAGGCACTTTTTGAGTACATTTCCCATTCACTTGTCTGGGCACAAAAGTCACTCTTCCGGATAAATATGAGATCTATCTTAAATGCATGCATAGGAGATTTATTTTATTTATATAGGACATTTAAATAGAATAAATAACAAAAGGACTGCTAATGACCCCCCTTGCTCCCACCACTCCATAGTATGGGCAGTCCATAGTCTGCATACAGCACAAAGCTGCTAGGAGTGTCGCAGAAAAAGTGAAACCAATAAGTACATTTTTAATGAGCTTGTCCGGAAGGATTTATTACTTGTCCTGGACAACAAGAAAAGCCTTAATGTCAAGCCCTGATTAAAGATGTATTTGATCTATTATTTAATTTGACTTGCTTAACTGCTGCCTTATACTGTGGTTAACCTGAATGGGTGTGCGTGCGTGCGTGCGTGCGTGCGTGCGTGCGTGCGTGCGTGCGTGCGCGCGTGTGTGCATACGTGCGTGTGAGTGTGTGTTTGAGAGAGAGACATGATCATTAGCATCATTAGCCTCCCTCCAGCAGTCAGCTAACATGCAACACATTAACATGCATCACTAATTAAAACAGCCAAGCAATCACAACTTGCTCAAGGACACTTGGACCAGTCATATTTGACACACTGCCTACCTGGAGTCGAACCTGCAACAACTGGGGACTCTGTAACCGTTCAGCTATATGGAGAGCCTGCTACCCAGCTCTCTAACCATTCAGATATGAATAAGTACTTAAACGTCACTCGACTCCAAAAGTTCACTCACAATTTTCAACGATCCACAACCCAGGTTGAATAGCCTATAATTATATATCTTACCAGTGTTGTGTTGCTGCTCCAAGAAGACGTCTGCAGTGGCTCAGAGTAGGAATAGGAATCTAAGTGACCAGGTTGAACAGGTCTTCATGGCTCCACAGTGGTCGACACTCAGCCTGTCCAGACAGGAAACACACTGTGAGATTGACAAACATATGCGGATGAGTTGGTGCTTTACATGTTCATACAATCCCTACATGTTTACTGGTGGTGACAAACAAATACATGTGCACACATGTTGTACATAAACACACACACACGCACGCACGCACGCGAGTGAATGAATGAACAAACGCACATCCTTCTCTTTGTGTGTCTGTAGAGTCGCCATACAGGACATCAATTGCCTGGCTCCAGACCATAGACCCCGCCCACTCTCAGAGTGGACTGTTTCTCTGGTCTGGAGCTGAGTACATGAATCGCCAGTTTAGCAGCCAAAAACTGCAGCTGATCCAATGAGCGCGGGGGTGGGGGTGGGTCTAACGAATATCCAATCCGCGCAGCAGTTGAAACGATTCGCGATCACTGTGCGTCGCAATCACTCACGCGTGGTCGCGCGCGTGCACGCTCGCAAAAAAGTCCCTCCCCCGTGAATCGCTCAGAATAGGGCATAGTTTCAGACTAAAGCGTGAGCTGAGTCTGAAATCAGGCTAGGACATCAAGGGCTAGGACATTACCTGCTGGGTTTGTGGGTCTGAAGAGGGTTGTAGTGGTGCAGCTATGGTCCACAATGGTTTAGTATGGTCCAGGTTGGTTCACAAGTATGAACTGCTGACTTTACAGCCTATGCTTTTTACTATAGCTGTCACAGGGATGGACAGTATCTGTCAATACAATGCATTGTGATTGGTTTAGAACAGTATCTGTCAATACAATGCATTGTGATTGGTTTAGAACAGGGGTGAGGTGTGTGGTGTGTGCATCCAGGTAGTCACATGATATAACCTGTTTACCAGGTTTGAGCAACCAGAGACTCGGGCGGGGCCAGGGGTGGCCCCTGTCCCTCTGGGGATTTAAGAAAGGTTCAGGTGACCCAGATTTAAACTGCCTCAAGGGACAGTGTTTATTCATTTAATTAGGGGTGGTTGACGGCACAAAGGTGAACATTCTGGAGCTGCGAGGCGCAGCAGACTCAACAAACACTGTGCAGGGGTTTGTGACTGGCAGCATGCAACGCCGGCCCCCGACCTGCAAGTTCCAACATGCACACAACCTGCACACGAAGGGGCGGAGGGGATGTGGCCATAGCTGAATGTGGAGTCTCCAGGTATTCTTCAGATTATGTTCTGTGTGTGTATATATATTTATATATATATACAAACCAGTTAGAATGGGAAAGGAGTGCTTGTTTTAGTTCACCTGGATGTGGAAGAAGTTCACCTGGATGTGGATGAAGCCCATGCATTAGTCCCATGCTGGTGAATGCTAACCTGGTGAATCCTACTATGCCTAAACCTAACCCTAATTCTAACCCTATAACCTCAGTAAAACTATGCCTAAACCTAACCCTAACCTCAGTAAAACTGTGCCTAAACCTAACCCTAATCCTAACCCTAACCTCAATAAAACCATTCCTAAACCTAACCCTAATTCTAACCCTAACCTCATTCAAATTATTCCTAGTTCCCCGAAGGAGGCTCCACCTTGTGCCAAAAAACAAGCGCTCCTGTTCTCAATCTAATTGAATCTCAAACTAACTGTGACATATATATTAAGGGTGCCGGAAAAAATCATATATCATATAATCATATATAAATTGGTTATCGGTTTCAACACTAGCGATACGGCTGCATTGATGCGCGTTTATCCGGATCGGTCCAAATCGTGCCATGAATCGGTCGATTTATCGGTCCTAAAGTTATTAATCGGATTCACTGGATTTTATCATTAAATAATTAACCTGCTGTGGAACTCTGAACTCACTTACTCAGCGTTTACTGTTACAAATGATTAGTTCAAAAGTGAGCACTGCTAAACACAGTGCAACGAAAAAAGAAAAAGCTGCCTGTGGGAAAGCCGCAGATCTACAAGCCCACAGCACGTTGCATATGGATGGGTTGTAAACGTGTAGACCTGCTACTTTCGGCGCAGCACACTGGTGCATGTAAAATGACGCTCGCAACTGTGCGACGCAGCGACTTGTAAACAAACCAACGTGATTAGTTCCATAACTATGGATTATTCCAGTGGAGAAACACAATGTTTGGATTTTATAAGAATGCGTCCGTAATGGATTGGATATTACACATAACACTTTTCCCAGTAGAACCATCAGAAGTCCCCGCACTTGACGACAGCAAAGGTAATAATCACATAATCAGTTTGTATTGCAAAGGGCTACAATAGAGTATTGGTTTTCAAAGTGGGGTCCGGGAACCCCCAGGGGTCCTTGAGGGAGTTCTAGGGGGTCCCCAGCTAAATGATAGGAACCAAATGGACCCTTATGGGTACAATATGTGTAACTCAGGCGAGTGTACAAATGGAACCAAATGGACCCCTACAATAATTGCACTGTACTGAAGCGTGAAGGGCCAGGCCTTTTGTGTGTTCTTTTTCATATACCACCTGACAAACTGTAACTGCTAAAGTGAAGCTCTTAGAAATGGTTGTGTGAGACAGATTTCCAAACCATGTCAGTAGGCTTTGTAGTTTACATTAAAGTGTTAGTTCACCTATTTTTTACATAAAGCTGTGTGAAATACTTGCCATTAAAACAGTGGTTAAAAATGTATTAATTGATTACCAGTGTCCCGTGGTCAGAGTTCTGGTCAGTTTCTCATGAATATTAAGTAGTTCCAATGGGGTGGGGGCCATTTGGCGTGGCCCAATCATTGAAAATAGATTAATACACAAAACTAGCGTCATTTGTATTGTTGGCCTATTTCTACTATATAGAGCGAGGTTTCGTTCTGATCAGCTGACTGCAAAGCACCTTGTTTTGGGGAAATACGTTGCAGCGGCGTAGTGATACTGGACACAAAAAATAGTACCATGTGACAGAGGGGTCAAAGTTGGTCTATTTGGGAGAAATAGGTCAACAATACAAATGACGCTAGTTTTGTGGATTAATCTATTTTTAATGATTGGGCCATGAGCCCCTGCCAAATCACCGGAACTACTTTATATTCATCTAAAACTGACGAGAACTCTGACCACAGGACTCTGGTAATTAATTAATACATTTGTAACCACTATTTTAATGGCAAGTATTTCACACAGCTTTATGTAAAAAATAGGTGAACTAACACTTTAAGTATTTTTTGTATCTACATGTCTGTGTCAATTTAGAATGAACACAACAATGACATGATACTAACATTATTTGTCATCCATCTTTACAATTTTCTGTTATTCCTTGGTCTTTTTTATCCATTATTAGCAATGGTACTTTATAGATCTAGCTTCTTAATTAAATGGAAAATGAATGTTTCATTAAACTTGTGTATCAGCTCGCACTTTATTGTATCGAATCGAATCGCATCGCATCGCATCAAATTCCACAAAATTGAAATTGTATTAAATCGCATCAAAATTTTCACCGAATTGAATCGCATTGAATCGTTCTGTATGTAAGATTTATCATCTCTGAATCGTATCGTAGGCCATGTATCGGATACGTATTGTATCGTCTTGGAAGGGACAGATACACACCCCTAATATAAATATATACATATATATATTGTGGCATCTCGCTAACTGCCAGGTGGGCACGCCGCCAGGAGGAGGCCGAGAAAGTGGCATGAAGGCAGAGTAAAACCCCCAGGACCCCGCCCCGCTTGGGCTGCATTATTGAGGGCCGCTACGTTCCCACTTACCTTCTCAATCAACCTAAACTGACGTCAGCTGTGTAATGCTGCCAGGTGGGGCGGGGTACAAATAGCACCTGTCTCCCTCTGCCTTCAGATCTTGGCATTCTCCTGGCTGCTTGTGCGCGTATTGGGCGGTAAGAGAAAACTCAACACACTCTTGCTCATTTCTGAATAGAAGTTCCATATATTCACTGTCTCGTATCCTATCCTAGGAAACCTCACGGCTGTCAGCCGTCCTGGCTAAAAGGAGGAAAAGGAGGTTTGGAAAATTTGGACTGCACTGGAGTGCTTTGGAGCTGAGGCTCGGCCCCCCTTTAGTTGAGAAATACAGCAAAGACAGACTGTATTATATCTTATTTCTTATTCACCTGGCCCCTTAAAGGTACAGCCCGCTAATTCCCCTGAACCCAACCGCTCTGGAGAGCAACCTGAACATTGCAAACCTCGAAGTGAGAGGAAGAAAGACTTTTAGTTTATGCCTCAGCGACTTTTAGTTTATGCCTCAGCGCAACTCAATTTGCCTTAAACCTGATCTTTTTGTTTGCCACCTGCACCGGCCCTTTTGACTCTGCAACCAAATATACTAAATAAATGTGCCTGTTGGCTTGCATCTAGAACTGTGTTGTGTATTGGTTTGGTCCAGTTAATCCCGTGTTCATCACAATGTATATATACAGTATATACATATATACATATATACATATACATATATATATATATATATATATATACAACTCTGAGAGCGTACAATGAGCGTACAATGTTCCATTTGTACACTCTCAGAGTTACAGGCCTGTTATAGCCATTCAGTGCTGGCTCTTTATGTGTTTCTGGTAATATTATTGTCCACTCATTTATCCATGGCAAAAATTTAATTTTTACAAAAAATTACCACCACAAGAAAGCCAACATGATTCGATTCCAGGCCCTGACCACAAACACGTCCAATATGACCGTAAAGGCAGTATAAGGCACACACACACACACACACACACACACACACGTACATGGGTCCCCACTCGGACACAAAAGAGTGCCTAGCAAAATTATGCTTAAACGCCTTAAGTGTAAGCATTTTCTCGCCGAGCACAAAACGGCTGCCGTCTATGAATGATCTTGGTATGAATGGTAAATGGCGCATTTATATAGCTCCTTTATCCAAGGTGCTTTACAGAGATTGTGCATTACATTCACCCATTCATACACAGGCATTCATGCACCGATGGTGGAGGAAACCATGCAAGGCACCAAACTGCTCACCGGGAGCAACTAGGGGTTCAGGGGGTCTTTCTTGCTCAAGGACTCTTCGACACTAACTCTACCCCTGAGCCCCAGTTATGATGATGGATCACGACGGAGGGCAGCTGGACCAGAGCTCGTTGATGATGTCATCCATCGCCATTAGGCCGATACTGTGACATCATATTGCTGTTGTCGGGTAGAAACCTTCGATCTACATAATTATTCTAACTTTTTCTAACCTTTGTTTTTTTTTCTTTTTCTACTTGATCAAATTTCAGGGTCACATGAAAGCATCAAAAGTAGCAGTTCCACAAGCTGGAAAGGCAGCGCGAAGCAAAACGTTTTGATCTTGTCGATCGGCTACGTTTTTTCTTTTTTTCTTTTTGAATCCTGAAAAGTACTGTTGTTTCCTGTTGAGATTGGCACATTTCCTGGGGCAACCTGCCAAGATCACACGTCACACAGGTCTTTTTTTTTTTTTTACTCTCAAAAACGACATTGCAGTGCACA
This sequence comes from Nannobrachium achirus, assembly GCF_963921795.1. Classification (NCBI taxonomy): domain Eukaryota; kingdom Metazoa; phylum Chordata; class Actinopteri; order Myctophiformes; family Myctophidae; genus Nannobrachium; species Nannobrachium achirus. The sequence continues at coordinate 9,819,256 of NC_137813.1, read as the reverse complement.
CTATGGGGTGACCACTGCGTGCCTCCTGTGAATTGTTTTATTTTTATTTTGGTTTATTTTGGTTTATTTTCTGTTTATTTCGTTGCTGAGTGAAGTAAGCAAACAATGTGATGTGAGTGAGAGGAAAAAACCTGGGTGAAATCTGCCAATCTCAACAGGAAACAACGTTATGTTTTGGACCCGACAGAGATGATATTGTCACTGTTAGATGGAAACCTCATAAGTCCAAAAGCTCTATGCAGGAAACCTGTATCGCCAATGGATGTAAAGTAGTTATTACTTAGCCCCAAGCTCTTGTTATTAATACTTTTCATTTGTTCAGTACTTCTACAACTCACAGACACACTTAACCACGTTCTACCTTTCATCGTGGAATAGCCTGGATATATATGCAGTGAATTAATTCTAACTTGGACATTTAAATATCTTACCGTGCAAAGAAAATACCTTGGTTGTTAGAAAATTGTTCGACTCAATGTCATTGTGTTTTGTTTTGTAAATTAGTTTTTTATGTCTTATGGCTGCCACTCATGTGGGATTGCCACGCTTTCTGTTATCTGTTAGTGGAACCACGATGGAAATAAGTCCTGTACTTGTTGTTTTATCCTTGGGATTTGCTTAGTTTTGTTTTGCCCCATTTAAAATATAATAAAACAAACTGAAAACTAAATCCCGTTTATTGGCACGTTAGTATAAGTATAAAAAAGAAAAGAAAGACAAAAGCTTGAGCAGTAGTAAAAAAAAAAACAATAGTAAAGAATAGAGAAAATAGCAGCTCTACATTGTCATGCTTGTAGATCTGCTATATTTTTGTTCTACCGGTAGTATGTCTGACACTGATGAAACTTAAATTAGTGCGTTAATTCTTTGTGGGAAAAAAAGAAGATAAAACAAACAGGACTTCGGTACTCTACAGCTACAGTAAGTCAATATACTGTAAGTGATTATGTGGAATTATGAAAAGAACAATGGACAGAACGGTGATGCAGTATGGATTCACATTGGCTCATGGATGCTGTGCAGTGGTTGGATCATACATGGGTGAGTCTGGCCCCAGAAGTCATTTAGCACAGTGTATAAATAGCTTCTCTATCACAACCGTCCTGTCAGATAGAAACATTGTATCTCCACATTTCAACTTTTTTCATTTTTTTTAATATATATAATATATATTAATTTGGAAATGAATGGCCAAAATTCGAAAAAGAATACAGCCGATCTACAGTTGTGAGCTTGTAGATATGTCCGCATTTCTTTTTAAAGGAACTTAATTGAAAATGCAGGTTTTATAAACATCTAGCCAATTGACAATGTTAGAGTACAACCGATATATTGGTTATTATTTGACTTTTTTGATCAGTATGAGCAGTTATGCAGCCGATTTGTCCGGATTCTTTTTCTTTTTACAAACATCATTCAAAAATTGCAGATCTACAAAGACACCTGTGTTAGAGCCTTTTCTAGGCAAAACAACAATCCTTGCAGTTTGTGGATTGGCTAGTTTTGACCATTTCTGACCACCAGTATAGGGCATAAGTGTTTAAATGAATAAATTCAAGTTAGATGTTCCCAACAAGAAACTTTGGTATTTATTTATCATTATTATTTGTTTAATTAGACAAGGATGCACTTTTTGACAAAATATCAATTGAAATCAAGGGTCAAGGACCCTTCAGAAAATTCTGGCATTGGTCAGCCTCATTATATAGAGCTTAAGGTGGGAACACACATTTGTCTTTCATTTCCTGAAAAGTAACGGTTCTTGGAATGTGGACATATGAGGTCTCCACTCCGACACTGTGACAGACAGTGAGGATAATAATAACCACCATCGATCAGGCAGAGAACAGAGCTTCTAATCAGCTCCCTGTTTGGCCCAGTGGTCACTATGCTATCAGCAGAGCCACAGATTGATATTGATCGTACAACACCGACACGTTGGATGATTCCCAACGCATGTGGACCAGATAATATTGTGTGGCGCTGCAGGCACGTGCCCTCTCCAGACCATGAATGCAGTTTTCACTGTGGCGAAAGAAATGCAAATGCTCTCTTTACATGCCATGCCCGAAGGCAGCATTCAAGTACGGGGGACCGTACCTACCGTATGTTCTCCAGGTCCTATGTTCCCCACTTACCACCTAAACCTAACCTTAACCCTAACCTCAGGAAAACTAACGCTGGTGAATGCTAACCTGGTGAAATAAATAGATAGATAGATAGATAGATAGATAGATAGATAGATAGATAGATAGATAGATAGATACCTTTATTATCCCACAGGGGAAATTCAGTTGCCCAGAGGCAGCAGAGCAGTTAAGGTTACAAGTTACAGAGAATTAAGAAAAAGAGTACTGTATACAGTCCAAAGAGCAAGCACACAAAAAGATAAATAAAACATAAAGTGTCGAAAGCTATTGCAAAAAGAGAAGAAGAATATGTACATAAAAAATGCTAACCTGCCGAACGCTGAATGCTAACCTGGTGAAATGTTAACCTGCCGACGTTGGTGAATGTTAACATGGGGAGGTGGGGAACACAGAACCTGGGGAACATAGCGGTCCAAATTCTCCTGAACTTAAATGCAGCATCTTATGTTGAAATAATCGCCCTCTCTTTGTAGAAATCCATGCCGGACACCATGACTCCAGTATTCACTTGATTGTGCTTAATTCAGTGTGGTGTCAAGTACCGAAAATATGTTGTAAATTAACGCCCTACTTGATCATACTGCAGAGCAAAAGACCAGGTCATTTCTGATATTCTTCTGTGGAGACGACCCTACCCATCAAGAGGAACTAGACCACTCACATTGCCAGATGTTCTGAGTATAGGGACACAGGACTGACTGTGAATGATCTTGGTGTGGCAATGAGCGACAGAGACCGGTGGAAGCAGCTTGTGTCGCAGATCTCGAGGGTATTTTGATATGTTTCACACAAACATATCAAAAGTAGAAGATCCACAAGCTCCAAGCAGGCGCCAGGTGACACGTTTTGAAATGGTAGCTTCTGGTTGTGTTTTGGAGATGGGGTTCTGCCACCGAATACATGACATTTCTGGGGGTCCTTGACATGAAAAGGTTTGAGCACCACTGATATATCAACAGAAGTATTTCAGAAAACTGTTCGGATTTAGAAGACTTTATTTTTCTCAGGGCTTTAATGGAGAGGGTCAACAGCATGTCAGGAGAAAGTTATCTAGGAATGTTTGTGTCTCCTCAGAATAAAGCTCTGTCTCTCCCTCCTCCATGGCCTTGTTATCATCAACACCTTTACAATAGACCTGGAGCTGATGGAAACAACCTCTGCTCAGGACACACAACACTTTCTCACACAAACAAACTAAAACACTGAATAATTAAATATGACTGGAACCCAGTCAGAATCATTGCAACAACAACAATAACAACAAAAAGATCCAATCATGTGGATCGTGGAACTAATGGGAATATAGACACTTTTCCAGAGCGTTGCCGCGTAGCTAAGGTGTCCGCGCACAGCCGCACATAGGTGCCGCTCGACACCGCAGTTATGGCTTCCTCTCTGAGAAATCGGTCTATAGGAATGGTTAAAGCAAACCCTTAAGGAATCGGCCGGCCGTTAAGAAATAATCGTTAAGGAACCAGAATCATTAAAATCCTAAAGGAACCCAACTGTATATATTCATGTGACCCTGTGACCTCACAAACAGTCAGTCCGCCAAACACACACGCATGCACGCACACATGCACGCACACACACCGTATGCCTTGCCGTGAACAATAAAAAGAGAACACGTTGCTGTTACAGTATATACACAGTAAAATCCTTCGTGCTCATTTCAGGATTTTAACACAGTCACAGATGTGAGTCAAGATGTCAGTGTGATTGTACGTTGTGTTCCACAAGTGAGAACAGCGTCTCGTTATGAAGGCGGGCTGAGACTTTGGAAACCATCCTTAGCTGCAGAAAATACACACAGGTGGTACAGGCAGACACATGGCCCACCCATGAACTGTACTTGTAAGGACTCCAATATGTTAGGATGGCAATTTTATGAATGCATTTTGTTATTTTACTTCCCATGTTTAACCGTAAGGGGTGAAAATAGCCGATCTACAAGCCCAAAAGGTACCACACTGTGATGATTATATAGATCGGCATGTGACTGCTAGTCTAAATCAGGCGTAACGCCAATCCTAACCTGAATATTTTTGTAATTCTAACAAAAAGTCTAACTCTAAAATATGATATCAAAATATGATATCATATAAATAGTTCAACCACAAAAACAACCGTGTGTGTAATTGTCCTCACAATTGTCTGTTTCCTAAATTCAAGTCCCTCAGTATAATACTACAAATATAAAATACAAACACAACACACACACACACACACACACACACACACACACACACACACACACACACACACACACACACACACACACACACACACACACACACACACACACACACACACACACACAGTCCTCCGCATGGTCTTATTAAGTGGGGCTACACTCTGCTCTGGCCTGTCAGACAGCGCTAAGGGAGAGAGCTGTTTTATCCGTCTGACATTTGCAGAAAAGCCTGCTCTGAAACTTTAATGGCAGACAAATATCAACAGGTGGTTGTTTTTCTACAGAACTGGAACAAGCCTTTGTTGAAAAAAGATTTTCCTTGGAGAATGCAGCTGTATTCAACTGCACGCTGCAGTGTATTGAGTTTAAACTCAATACGTATAAGCAGCTACAGTATGAGACTCAAATAGCCAGAGATGTCTGCCTAGAGATCTCTGCCTACATACTGAGACATCTAAATTGAACGGTAAATGGTGCATTTATTATAGCACCTTTTTCCCAAAGCGCTTTACGGTGTTCATTACATTCACCCATTCACGCCGACAGAGGAAACCATGCAAGGCACCGACCTGCTCACTGGGAGCAGTTTAGTGTCTTTTTGCTCAAGGACACTTTGATTCCAACCCCAGGGGGAGCCGGGAATCGAACTGGGAACCTTCCGATTCTCAAGCGGCCGCTCACTAAACTGCCCCAGAATAAAATACAATCACACGCGCACGGCCGCACGCACGCACGCACGCACGCACGCACGCACGCACGCACGCACGACACACACACACACACACACACACACACACACACACACACACACACACACACACACACACACACACACACACACACACACACACACACACACACACACACACACACACACACTCAAAATCAATGTAGGTGGATAGAATGACGGGGAAAACAAACTGACGCACAAAATCAATCCTGATACCGTCCCAAATGACAGTGGGTTAAGGTTTCAACCTTTTTCATGGCAAGGGAAAATTATATGTACTTGGCTGTGCGGACCTCCATCTGAAATAATTATGTTGAGCCAGGAACCTCCAACATTGTTAGCTTAACAAGTATATATTCAAACATTTGAACAAATGTTCAAGATTTTTCTAAACATAGCATATCTACAAGCTCAAGCTTTTCAGCGGTGCTGAAAAGTGACAGTTTTGGACAAGGTTTCTACTCGACATGGAGACAATAAATATGCTGTATAATATACGGTTTTAATTGGATTAACCAATTTGTATCTCCCATTTGCTGTTGAGAGGCAGGCACTGCAATTTTCGCGAGTTAAAATTCTGCATACAGTAAATGGTTGTATTTAGCATCTTAATTAATCATGGGTGTGTTTGGGGCGTAACATGGATTAAAGCAATCACAATCAGTGTCCTCCTCTCCCATGGCCTCTGAGAGCCATGATGAGCTCCTGCACTGCAGCGCACATGGCTCACTGCTTGTTTAAACACTGGATTCAGCAAGTTGGAGGAGAAGGGAACAGCTTTTCTGCTGAGGAAACAGATCTGCTCGTGCGGGAAGTGAAGTGAAAGCGTGAGACCGTCATCTATGGGAGCAGCTGTAATAATCCTCCATCCAACATGTCCTGGTATATTCCTGCATGATCACCAGAATGGCTGCACAATGCCACACAATCCTGGTACGTATTTAAGCATATACGGGTATAACTGGAATAGTGGTGGCAACTCACAACACTATACTGGTTGAAGTGCTTGTGTGGAGGGAGTTTGCATGTGGATTTCATAAGTCTGTTTTGTAGTGGTTTGTTGCTGATTGAGTTCACCTATATGCAAGTTATAGCACAAAATGTTAAATAATTTAATTGACTTGAGTGATTACGGTTACGGTAAGCAGAGTCCGGGAGGATTGTTGTCGGTATCAGCCGAGAACGGGGGAGATGGACTGCTGAGGTGGAGCGCAACAAACACACCATCAGCTCCCAGTAGACCACTTTAATACTGCAAGACTTGCCGCACCACGGCGCACATCTCATACTCCGTGTTGGCGGTGCCCAGGATGGAATCCATGACCCGCCTGCATGTGGTCCAAAGTGATCAAGTGAGTTTCCCAAATAAACAAACTTTTTTTGTTTGCCTTTTATAAAGAAAATAGCAGATCTATCACAATATAGAATGACATGAGCATGTAGATCCTCATTATCATTGTTTGTGGTCATTTGAGGAGGCTTGTGCTTCAATTCCAAAAGCACTTGAAGGTGAACTGCTACTGAGGAGCATCAGCTCATTAAGATCCACTACACACTCTGTCAAGACCTGTCAGGCACGATTCCCAGAGCTTACAGCAAAAGTCATGAAGTGTTTTATTTTTATTTATTTATATATATAATTTTGTATTGACCTTTTGCAACTACGTGTCTCTAAGAGTGTTTGTTTGTTTGTTTCATTTTTTTCTACGCTTTGATGCACAGTATTACCTTGTGTTTACCTTGCTTACTGTAAATCGCTCTGGATTAAATGCCTTTAAATTGTAAATGTAAATTGTTCCTTCCTTTTTGTGCAGGGCTAGTGTAGCTGCTTTGAACCTTTCTTTCAGTGTCTTTGTTGTTTGACTATTGTTGTTTTCATGTGAAACCGCTGTCCTCACTGACACCACAGCTTGATCAGTCTTTAAACCCAGCTGTATTTGAGCTCTCCTTTGTGCTTTTGGGCTGTCATTACAGCGAGAGGGGATTTTGGTTGCTTAATATGCTCAGCTTTATTTATATATATATATATATATATATATATATATATATACGTATGTAACTTTTTTTTTTTTTTTTTAGTTTCAGTGAAATTAAGAACAGGAGCGCTCGTCGTGCGGCGCGGGGCGGAACAAGCGGTCGCTTTGATCCACAACGACAACGTAGCGTCGGCAGGAATGATATCGCCTCAGCCCACGGAGGTTAGGGTTAGGGTTAGGCATAGTTTTACAGAGGTTAAGGTTAGGGTTAGGGTTAGGCATAGTAAGCTAATGGCTAAACACAGCTGAGCCAGGCTAGTGGATAAACAACGAAAGAGGTGTCGCAAACGAGTGACGTCAGCGACTACACAAGTGAATGGCTGTTGTCGCCATCTCATGGTGAATACGCAGAATTACACAGGTGCGCTGATAAGAGACTATCAAGGTGAATTGATCCTGGTGGTGTTAGGGGTGTGTGGTGAACGACCAAAACGAGCGCTCCTACCCCAATCTCACTGAGTTACCCAAACTGACTGCAACACATGTATATATATATATATATATAATAGAGAGAGAGAGAGAGAGAGAGAGAGAGAGAGAGAGAGAGAGAGATTATGAATTAATTTATTTGCTCTTCAGTTGCAGCAGTGTGAACTCTGGTGCCAGGCGTATAAGTGTGGGTTTGAAGTGCGTGAATCAGTTATGTTTAAATTGCCTTTTGTTGTAAACCTGCAGTAAACAGAGTGGAGATACAAGCCAAGCTGCAGCCTGCGGGGGAGTCAGAGGCCAGTAGCATTTAAATTAATTAAAATATACATTTCAAACTTCCATCTCCATTTATTTATTTATTTGCATCATCAAGGACATGTCTTTCTATTGTACTCAGGCACTCTCCTGATGTTTAATTATTGCTGGAGTCACACTAACATCAAGAGCTCTATGAATTGTTTATCTGACGTTTCTGACTAGGAAGACAATATTTTAGTTTTAAAATGTTTAACAGAGGTGCCTCACAGCACGGCAAATGGGCTGCATGGTGACCCCGGGAACCACACACTAGCGATTCCTAAACAATTAATGCAATATGAAACATCAAGACGTTTTAGTAATATCATTCCTGCTGTTTCTACATACTGTTAACCAGGTGAAGAAATCACAAACTGAAGGCCCTTTTGAAAGGTATATCTAAGACCAAGATTTTATGGAATTTATGAAATTTTATGGATGATGCAAATGGGTCGGCATAGCTCAGGGGTAGAGAAACCGTCATTAGAGCACGAGGGGTTCCTGAAGGGTTCCCAGTTCGAATCCGGGCTCCCCCTGAGTTAATGTCGAAGGGTCCTTGGGCAAGACTCTGAACCACTAGTTGCTCCCGGTGAACAGGTTGGTGCCTTGCATGGTTTCCTCCGCCACCGGTGTATGAATGTGTGCGTGAATGGGTGAATGTAATGCACAATCTCTGTAAAGTGCCTTAGATAAGGCGCTATATAAATGCACCATTTACCATTTATGGAAATTCCTCTGAAGATATTGCTTGTTTGACCACAACAAATGAGGGCAGCAGTGGCTCAGGGGTAGAGTGGCAGCCAGGAAGGTTCCCATTACATTTAGTTTGACTCGATCTATTCCATTGTGAAAATAGCAAATCTACATCCTCGCGTTGCGAGGCGTTGTGAGCATGTAGATCGGCTATTTTCACAATTTCAGCCTAATATTTGACAATCTGACCAATGTTTGACCAGAGGTACTAAAAAGGTCTTTAAAATCCTTAAAGTGTCACTTTAGAAATGTGCAGATACCCGTCTATACACTTAAACCTTATGTTGGTTTGTTTTACTGTTGAGTGAGAAAACAATGTTAACATTTAGCTTAACATCTGGGGACCCCCCAAAATAATTTGGGGACCCCTCTGGGAGTCCCGACCCACAGGTTGAGAACCACTGTTCTAGGGAATCCAAATGACTGAAAACAGCCTTGGCGACTGAGAACTTTATTCCATGTGAGTCTCTCAGCAATTTCCATGTTGAACGTGAGTGATGTGCTGAACATGAAACATGGCGTGTTGAACTCGACGCCCTGTACATTCAGATGGATTCTGATTGCAAGCAGAACCCGCCTGCATGAGACGCATCTTACTATGAAAGATGTGACTTTTTCACTGGTTTTCAAATGTTTTCGTGGCAAGGAGCTGCCAAATTGATATGTATTTGGTCGTGGACCTCCATCTGGAAAGGTTTTGATCCAGGGACCCCCCAGAACAGATACAAAAATACTCAATGTCCACGTTGTGAGCTTGTATATCTGCTACTTCTAAATAGCCCCCTTCATTTTTTTTTTTTCCTTTTTAATTTTACAAAAGAAAATAAGTATTGGATCAAAATGTACTTAAATTACCAAAAGTAGATAGTACTCATAGTGCAGAATCTTTCAAATGTAGACAAAATATTTGCAAATTGTAGATCTACAAGCTTGCATTGTGAGCACAAGGCGTTGCATGACAATGCATTGCATCCCAATGCGTCGCATTGTGAGCTTGTAGATTGTCTATTTTCAAAAGGCCGAAATGTATACAGGTTGGAAGTGAGTAATGTATGTCTTGTAGCCTAATAATAATCACAATCTACAAAGTAACTAGTAACCGACATTTTTATATAGTTGTAGTGGAGAACAAGTACAATATGTTGTACTTGTAGTGGAGTAGAGGTAAAAGTACAGAACATTGGAAATACTCTAGTTTGTGCCAGGTGTCAGATAGGTCTGCTTTGTCTCTGATGAGTTGTCAGGGATAGGCTTTTGGGGGAGTTCTATTTAAAAAAAGAAAAAGAGAAAATAGTGGAACTCTGCACAAAACAATTTCACCCATTTTGAACACTTCAAAGCCATCTTTTCCTGTAAGCGATTTTTCTTTCTCGGATCAAACCGTGCTCCCGCGCAACTCACCTCTTTACCGCCAGTCCACAATTTTCGCAATTTTCACCTAATGTCAGTCTCTCTCTGTCTGTCTGTCACTGAGGTTCCTAGTACTGTATGTATGTGGCATTATGTGACCGCTGCCTCTGTGAGTCAGCCTGCCTGACTGGCTGTCATCTCACCTATAATTCACTGAGAGAGAGAGAGAGAGAGAGAGAGAGAGAGAGAGAGAGAGAGAGAGAGAGTGTGTGTGAGAGAGAGAGCGACAGATAGAGAGACAGAGAGAGATACCACAGTGTGGGAGATACTATACTGTCTAAAAAATGTTACTTTTCAGTATTAAAAAAATGCAAAAGCAGCAGTTCTACAAGCTAAAAACGTGTCGATTGCCATACTGCTACTTTTGATATACAAGATCACAACGCTGTGAGCTTGTAGAGCTGCTATTTTCGAACAGCTAAAGCATAAAATAATGGTTATGTGGTTCAACATTAAGAACAATGTTTGCTGCCTCTCTCCTTTTTTTCTTTTGATTGATTTGATTGTTTCTGATTGATTGACATTTTGGCTGAAAGGCTGAATAGCACAAGAACATCCGGGGAACTTGTTTCCATTGTGGTCCTATGCATTCAACTGATTCATCAGCGTAGCATTAAAAATGTACTGTACACAATGCAACATGTCATCAACGAAGGCAAACACTATATGACAAACACTCTCTCTCTCCTTCTCTCTCTCTCTCTCTCTCTCTCTCTCTCTCTCCACACGCTCTTGTGAGCTTGTAGATCTGCAATTTTTGGCGTCAGCCCTAAACCTAAGCTCTAAATGTTCCAAACCTGAATCTTTTCCTATTCATACCTGTAAATCTACTGTAAACATTATAGGCTATAACACAATAGTTTTTCTTGGGTGGACCAGGAAAATGTGTACTCGCCAAAAAAAAGTCTACTTCCCAAATTCTACTCTACTTGTGGGCCCTCGAAAAATACAAGTCCACGTACTACACAACCACGCAAACACACCTACAGTACGCAGGTGCGTCCACACACACACACACACACGCGCACGCACGCACGCACGCACGCACGCACGCACAAACTCCAAAGTGCCTCAGTCGCTCTCCCAAGTTAAGAGATGCGTTCACTTTTTATTAATCCTCAGCTCAACAGAAGGGCTGTGACAGCAGTATTAAATCACGCTCGGCCCGTGACAACAACAGGAAAAAAAGGCAGACTAAACAAACAAACAAACCCCCCAGGAAACAAACTGGTGGTTGTTTATGCACATAATTAATTCCTCTCAGACGCATCTGTCACAATCTGCACGTTGTTGCGTTGCGTTGTGTTCCGTTTTGTTCCAGCATGTATCAGGTTACAGCCTTAACCCATTTAGGCCAAGAATTATTGAACGCTTTAACCAGTGAAAAATAGCAGATATACAAGCTCACAGCGAGCTTGAAGATCTGCTATTTTTGAGTGTGCAAATCTTTGAATATATTATGTATTTTCAAAGCTAAGGTTCGTAACTAAAATTTTGCTTCAGGGTGGTCCCTGGAACTAGATATTTTGAGATGGGGGTCCCTGGCCAAATACATATCATTTTGGGGGTCCTTCACGTGAAAAGGTTTGAGAACCACTGACATAGTAGTCTCTCAAGAACACACTAACTGAGCTCCAGTTGAAGTGAAAAGGACCTTTTCTTCAATGATGGCGAGCCAGATTGCTGACCTATAGAAACATAGGTTTTTCTAAAAATCTTAGAAGGATTCAAAAGACACTAATAGAATCGGGTCAAAATTCTAATTTTCACGATTTTTCAAAAATAGCAGATCCCCAAGCTCGCAGCGCGGCACTCGGTGCCGCGCTGTGAGCTTGTATATCTGCAATTTTTCAATAGTTAAAGCATAAAATAATGATAAACCATAATGTGTACCCGTTCTAAATAGGTTAACACACAAATAGACGGATCTATAAGGACAACCACGGGAATACAGATGAGTTAACTGCAGAAGAAAGAACAAACATCTATTTGGTATTGCGCCCCATAACTGTCTAGGTAATTGCTTTATATTTTCAAAGATGCAGACTTCATAATTCCTTCTGTCCTTAATCTCTCTCTCTCTCGCTCTCTCACTCACTCTTTATTATCTTAATTGGCATTATAATATACAATAAATATGCAGTGTTATCTCAAGCAGGGACGTGCAGAGAATGTTGGAGAGGCAGGGACTGACATTTCTAAAAGGGCCTTTTGGTGAAAATATTGAAAATAGCAGACCTCCAAGCTCACTGCGTGTCGCGCTGCGACGCGTTGTGTGAGCTCGGAGGTCGGCTATTTCCGTTGCTTGATACCACACAGAACTACTGTAAGCATAGTCAATACTGGAGATGTGGTGTAGCGGCATGGATTTCTACACAATGAGGGCAATTCTTTCAACATAAGATGCTGGCATTCAAGTTCAGGAAAGTTTGAACAAGGCAATTCATTCTCTTGAATGCTGCCTTCAGGTATTATATGGCATGGAAAGGGGGGCATTCGCATTTCTTTCTCCATAGTAAACTGCATTCATGGTCTGGAGAGGGCACTTTTTACAAACGGATAAAAGAGCAGGGGCTCAAGCCCCCTTGTCTATGAGTGCACGTGCCTAATCTCAAGGTCCATTGTATTATAAAACATGCACTTTTGTCCTTGGTCTGTTGGCCACCATGGAACTCAGTGATGGGGTGAATTTCACAGAGTCATGGTCTGCTGACCTCTGTGACTCAGTGTGGGGTGAATTTCTGCCGACTACCCTCATCCACCCACTGCCACTCACAGATAGGTCACGGCACAGTGAAGTCATCTATCACTGCATTCACCATCACAGTACATTACAAAACCAGTACCACCAGTGGAGATGCCAGCACCACAACTGACTGGTATCAGTACCACCAATGAGTGGCAGAGGCAGTTGGAAACCTCTTTTCTCCGTGTTCTGACTTTGTTTTGTTTTTCTTTTTTTTAAAGGATTAATGTGTATTCTCAGACATTTAACCACTTAACATTTAACCACTTAACCACACAACGCCTCACATTGCGAGGCGTTGTGAGCTTGTAGATCTGCTATTTTTGGCTAATGTTCCACTCAGAATAGGGATGCTAGGGTTCAAGTGGTAAATGTAAAAAAAAAACATGATCACGTCTTAAGCATAATGCATGTACATAGGCCTACTACTTCCCGAACTCGGGGTTCGGACAGGGTTTCAGAAATCGAAATACAGGCGCCAGAGACAGCACAGCAGTGAAGGTTACAGATACAGGACAAAGAAGTACAGTGGGTAGGCCTACAGAAGAATATCATCACAAAAAAGAAAATCTCAAAACAAATTAATTATACAGATTTAGCCTAAAAACTAAACCAGGGGTCTTCAATGTTTTAAGGCCAAGGAACCCTTAGTTGAGAGAGAGATGAAGCAGGGACGCCCACAACCTTTTCATAGATTCCATATTTTCATCGTTTGACAGCACAATCATCAGTGTATTTTGGATTCCTGTCAACTTGTGTTTTCAGATATTTAACCACTTGAACCATCAATATGTTCAAGTGGTTATTATAATAAATAGGAGAAAAGGGTTTCTATCACACAAAGATTTGGAGGACCCCCTGTAGTAACTCTGAGGACCCCCTGGGGGTCCCGGACCCCCTGTTGAAGACCTAAACTATACAAACATCTCGCCTGGTGCTACAGAATGAGCTTGTAAAAACCACAAGTCATTATCATTATTTTTATTCATCACATCATACACACTGTACTGCTTTTCTTCCAGATTAGTCATAAAAAATGTGTGAGCCTTGCTAGTTTCCCTTTTCATAAAGTAGTAAAAAAAGTGAGTTTCAGTACAATGTAACTGAGCTGTGCCCCAATTTACCGTATAGTTGCTCCTTTACGATGTCACTGTAATTACTAATTCTTCTGTTCGGTGCTGCAGCGATTTTGTGACTACCCGAACTGAACCGAAATAAATTCAGCTTTAAAAGTGGATGCATCTGCCCTTAGAGGCTACTGACTGTATTGTACAGTATATCGTTGTTGACTAAATAATAACTACTGTAGGCCTACATAGGATCCATTGGAACGCGGGTAGGCTTTATTTGGAAGTAAATGCTTTGGACTTGCAAGCTTTCCAATGGTCAGAGACAACTATTTTCTTGTATTTGTTTTAACACCCTATAATCATGAAAACACCACTCAGTTTGTGACTGTGTGACGTGTGTGTGCGTGCGTGCACGTGCACGTGCGTGCGTGCAGCGGGGGTTATGAAAGCAGCGCACACACACACACACCAGAAATCTTCTTGGATTAGCATAATGACCAGCTGCAAGACAGTTTAAAAGCTATAATCAAACTCCTCAATGAATCTATAAATGCTAATTAGACTCCGGAGAAGGGAAGGGAGAAAAGAAAAAACATACAGACAAAGAGAGAAAACATTTTTAATGATCCAGCATGACTCCAGCACGGCTGCGGGAGTCGATCTGATGAGGATGATGACGTCTAGAGGAGAGCGAGCGAGTGATTGAGATGGTAAACCGGCTCTATTTATGTCTCCCCATCTTCATCTCATCTCTGTATCTGTATCTTTCCCCCCCCTACATTTGAATAATGTAAATGTGTTTCATGAGTTTCCATTCCAGGCTATGTTATGGACCCCACGCTATTTCTCTTCTCCTGCAGTCTATGTGGAACTCTGTGAAGTGTTGATTTATCCAATTGAAACTCCGGGAGTGGAGCTTTTATTTCTCCTAGTATTAATGATTTATTTTTATGTATTAATTAAATACATATACAGTAGGACCACACTGGAAACAAGCCATCCAGGCTTTTTATCAGTTAATAACTGTTAATAAAGTCATTCAGAAGTTGTTGTTAATGTTTTGTTTTGTTTTTCTGACTCTGAATGCCTTTGGGTTGTGTCTCAAAGTAAGAGACTGTGCACAACAATAAAGGGAACTAAACTGTGTTAAGACATTAATCTATGCATTGTCCATGCAAAGAACATCGGAAATCCTTGGTTCCCATGGCTACTCTCTTCAGAGCAAATCAAACCCTGCTTCTTCTATGCAACGGTAGAGTCTGTCTGTTCTTCTCTATGGCAGTGAATGCATGGAAACCAACCCTGCAGAAGTCTCCTGACAGGGGTGGTGCTACACCAGAATGTTGCGTTGCAGTTGCAGTACTTAACATCAGCTAGAGTGAACATGTTACCAACATGTTCGGGAACACCAAGGTTGAGCGAGAAAATAGCAGCCAGGAGAATGAGACTAGCAGGATGCTGCCAAAGACATCAAGAGCTGCCAGACAGAAGATTGGTGCTGTGGGAACCAACCAACACACAGGCACCGGTCACGAGGATGTCCCACACTAACATACTGTACGCGTAGTGTTGGAAAAAGTACTCAAATTATACAAAGTATCAATACTGCAACATAGAAATACTCTGTTACAAGTAAACGTTCAGAATTCAAAATGTACTTGAGTAAAAGTACAAACGTATTGGTATCAAAATTGACTTTAAGTACAAAAGTAGAAAGTACTCATTGTGCCATTTCACAAGTTTTCAAATGTATAAAACATATTCGAAAATAGCAGATCTACAAGCTCACAGTGCATCGCATCGCAACGCATTGTGAGCTTGTAGATCGGCTATTTTCAGATGGCCAAAATGTAAATAGGGCTGAAGTGGTTAATGTTGGTATGGTATGTTTTTGTAATAATAATCAAAATCTACAAAGAAACTAGAAACACAAGTTTTCAAATAGGCCTAATTGTAGCGGAGTGAAAGTATAATATTTGGATCCGAGATGTAGTGGTCTAGAAGTAGAAGTATTCTCTACTTGTACTTAAAGGAGTAGTTCACCCCCAAAATGACTTTTTTCCTATTGATTACTCACGCCATGGAGACTTGAGTTCAATGATATTTTTTTGTATTTGTCTCATTCCTACAATGAATGTACCCCCATTGATTCTGGATGGGGACCCAAATGCATTGTCTTAGGAATGAGACAAACACAAAAAAATATCATTGAACTCAAGTCTCCATGGAGTAATCCATAGGATAAAGTCATTTTGGGGGTGAACTACTCCTTTAAGTGCAGTACTTTTAAATTACACTTTACAAGTTGCTTTACACCACTGCATACGTGGGTGATGTAGGCTGCTCAAGAAAGATGCAGGAGCGCAAATAAGCATCAGCGAGCTTGGAGCCAGATGTATGGAGAAGCCGGGATGACTGGAGGCGAAGATGGAGGGCTGGTCTGAGGACGACGGCCTGGAGAGGGAGCACACAGTATAGGACTCAGTCTGTCAGCAGTGTGCCGGAGGGGACATGGGGTTCCAGAGGCAATGCATACACAATGTAATGACAGCCTGAGGGGATTATAGCACAGAGCTGGCATGCACACAGTGCTACTGTACATGCTGTGAATGTACTGTACACAGCCAAATCCTCACTGTTCCCACTAAAAAAACTGTGACGAAATGTTTTCGTTGATTACCTTTTTCACAGACGAAAAGAAAATAAAAAAACGTGACTATTCTTCCTGGGGTAAAATTTCAAAATTACAGTAAAATTGAAAAAGACAAGCAAAATTACAATTAAATCACTAAATACACATTTACAGTACATACCATAGAAAACTAAATAAAAAAGTAGTACATTATTTGGTTCCTGTCATGTGCTCATGTTGGAGTATGCAAGGCAGGGGCGTCCTCTTCCCTGAGCCAAGCCTAAACCTGACCTATAGCTATGAAGACTAAAACTATGACTATAAATAAATATATTGACAATTTTGCCAACAACATGAAAACTAGACTACAGGGAGGTACTAGGTCTACTGGAGAAGAGATCCAGCAGAACTAAAAGACAAGTAATTTTATGTTTGGTTGCGCTCGGTACGTGTTGCGCTCTGAAAATAGCAAATCTACAAGCTCACAACATGTCGCAGCTTGTAGATTGGCTATTTTCAGCATGCAACCAAGTGTAAACATCATGACATCATCAAGGCCCGTCAACATACATTTTCATAGACAAAATCAACTGTACATTTTGTTGACTAAAATAAATCTTATGATGTTTAGTCAACTAAAACTAGACCTAACCATTTCAGATGAGTAAACTATGACTAAACTAAAATAAATGTTATTCAAAAGAATAAGAATGTTATTGTAAATATCAGTAACAGAGAGAGGTCCTTTGCACATAACCATTATTTATTGATTGTTTGCACAGCACATTGGCACTTTAATTGAAAGTGCAATATTATGTTCAGAGTGACATAGAGAAGTGAAATAGTATAGGAAGTCTTTTATTGTTGAGTCTGATTGAATGCTTAACAGTACCTGGTGTTTTAGTCTGGACCATAGTCAGGATGTCAATAGGGGGGTTTTGATGTGCTTTTGCTATTTCTGTATAAGTATTCTATGCAAAGTATGTTGCATTATAGTGTGAAGAAGGATACATGATCATTATTGTTGTAGTTTTAAGAGTTCTGTAATATTTTTATGTGTGTTTAGGTATTTATTTATAATATGTTAGTGTTAGACCACACCCCTTGGTTTGAATGAAGCCGGCTCATCAGCTCACCTGGGTATAAAAGGCTGCTGCCAGTGTGAACATAAGAGAGCTGAGGGGTGGAAAGTCCCAATGTTTGTAACAAGAATTGAACGTTATATTTGTTGGTTGTGTGAATAAATACACCTTCGGGTTTAAACCTACAGAAGGCCTCTGTACTGTACTCCAACCGCTAGCATGGTCATTCTCACACTATGAAAAGAAAAGAAAAGAAAAAAAGCTAAATTAACAAACGTTAATTAGCTGGAATCCCCCCAAGGACCCCTGGGGGACCATTGATCTAGGCGGCTTGCCTCAGAGGAGCCACGCTGCCATAAAAGAAAAAAAAAACTTTTGAAGCGGTTTTAAAAGGCCTCCCAGTTCCTCAGTGAGAGTATAATGGAGAGCCTAACCGAGTCATACCATCCAGCAATGCAGCAGTGGACGCATACTGTACATCACTCCATGAAATATGGATGATATGCGGCACTGATAGTAAATATTAAATGTCAGACAGTATATGCTGTCACAAATGATCTGCTGCCGAGCATGACAACATACTTCCTTTGCTGCTGGGTTGATTCTGGGTCACATTTCTACCGCATTATACTACCCCAGCATCCCTATTATATCCTGAACATGCATAATAATTGGCAAACATGCAGCAAACAGAGGTGGATCTGCAAGCTCGCATCTGCGCGTGAGCTCGTAGATCTGCAATCTAGTGCAGACAATTTGGGGTCCCCCGGGGGTCTAGTAGGCACTCTCGTTACGCTCTGTCGATGTTAAATCTCTTAGTGGAAAAGGGTTAGAAAAAATGTATAATTTCCTGTGAAAAACCTGCATTTTTCGGCCCGCGCTGTACGCGGGTGAAAAAAATAAATGTGTACGACGGGCCTGCTACTCATATCTGGAATATTTCAGTATCGGATCTGTTTATTTTTATGTTTTGTGTAAATATGTGATATTACAATAAAGTTCCTTTTTATTATTGCAGAAAAAAGTCATCAAATCACTTTATCTAAGGCAGGGGTGTTCAGTGTTATGTAGGCCAAGGACCCCTTAGCTGAGACAGTCATGAAGCAAGGAACTACATACAGTATCTTATCAAAAAGTGTTGCAGATTAAACGCAGTAAGACTTCCTAATCGGGAGATCAGCGACCTCATGGTGGCGCTAGAAGAGGGGCATGTAAGAAATCAGGGGCGGAGGTTGTGGTTTGCCAGCCAAGGAGTGTGTGTGCAAAGTTTAGTATGGATAGGGGCAACAGTGCCGGAGATAAGAGTAGGACCAAAAGTGTCCTCAGGGTGGCGCTAGAAGAGGGGCATGTAAGAAATCAGGGGCGGAGGTTGTGGTTTGCCAGCCAAGGAGTGTATAGTGCAAAGTTTGGTATGGATAGGGGCAACGGTGGCAGAGATAAGAGTAGGGACAAAAGTGTCCTCATGGTGGCGCTAGAAGAGGGGCATGTGAGAAATCAGGGGCGGGGGTTGTGGTTTGCCAGCCAAGGAGTGTGTGTGTGCAAAGTTTGGCATGGATAGGGGCAACGGTGGCAGAGATATGAGTAGGGGAAAAGTGTGACATGACGGACTGACTGACTGACTGACTGGCAGACAGACAGGCTGACAGACAGCCGGTGGAGGTTTTGATAGTAATTGCGACCTGACGGCCGCAATCAATTATTGAATGTTCCCCTCAGGTATTAGGGGTGCTAAGTGGTAAATGTAAAATAAAATAAAAAATCCTTTCACACAAAGATTTGGCAGACACTTTGCAGTTTAACTCTGAGGACCCCCTATAGGGGTCCCGGACCCCCTGTTTGAAGACCTGTGATCTAGGGTGAATATGTGGCAACACGTGGTGTTTAACCTTCATGTGTATATCGGTACAATCTGATATGATGACATTTATATTTGGTCGACGAAGCCTTTAACCCATTTAGGCCTGTACACATTATGACGCAATATTTTATGCTTTAAATATAAAAAAATAGCAGATATACAAGCTCACAGCGCGGCACCGAGTGCCGCGCTGCGAGCTTGTAGATCTGCTATTTTTGAAAAATCGTGAAAATTAGAATTTTGACCCGATTCTATAAGTGTCTTTTGAATCATTCTAAGATTTTTTGGAAAAAACCTATGTTTCTATGTCAGCAATCTGGCCAGCCATCGTCAAAGAAAAGGTCCTTTTCACTTGACCGGAGCTCAGTTAGTCTGTTCTTGAGAGACTACTATGTCAGTGGTGCTCAAACCTTTTCATGTGAAGGACCCCCAAAATGATATTTATTTGGCCACGGACCCCCATTTCAAAATATCTAGTTCCAGGGACCACCCAGAAGCAAAATTTGAGTTACAAACGTTCGCTTTGAAAATACATATATTCAAAGATTTGCACACATTTTCACGACTTTTTCAAAAATAGCAGATCTACAAGCTCGCAGCGCGGCGCCGCGCTGTGAGATTGTATATCTGCTATTTTTCACTGGTTAAAGCATTCAATAATTCTAGGCCTAAATGGGTTGTTAATGCAAATCAACACCGTGGTAATGTCACGATGATGGTATCATAGCGGAGGAGTCTCTTTGATGACATCAAAGCCCATGTCATGTGTTCACCTATCGCTAAACATGTATGAAAGGGCAGTTAAATATGATAAATCATTTCCTCTGACGGCAGGAGGCTAATTGCGAATACCAGTCACTGGCTATAGGATTAAATATTGATTGATTTGACTGATTTATTGATTGATTGATTGATTGATTGATTGAATACGTAATGAAGGTTTGTCAACAGTACAGGCAAAGGTTAATGCTAAAATGATAACACCCTAGGTGGGGTTGGCAAAAGGGCCTTTCTGTGTGGAGTTTGCATGTTCTCCCCGCATCTCCTAGGGTAGATACCCTCACAAAAACATGCAGTAATCCTGGTCTCTATACTGCCTCCCCCTGGCTAGCCGGGGCGCCTGATGGAGGGGAAAGGAACTGGTTGGAATAACATGTTCCTTCCACGCGCTACATCCAAACCGGGGAAATCCCCCGTCAGGTGAAAAGAAGCAACTTGGACAGAATAGAAGAAAGCATGAGGTCAGTCCGTTGTCTCTCCTGGCGCGGCAGAGGGAGTGCAGAGATAGGCAATTCACACTGGGTGAAAAAATGGGTTACAAAATCGTGGGATAAAAAATAAAACAAAAATGATAACACAAAAAGGGGAGGGTGGATCACAGGGCTTGTTTACTGTTCTACTACACACCACAAAACTATGCATATAGGCCTACGCTGCTTTACCTTATTTGAATTGCAAATAACCCACAAATCACACACGTTGGTTAAAAACAGTGTCCAGGACTTATTTTACATTGCGGTCCACTCACAGAATTGTTAGATTGGTTAGAATGCTTGTGACAGTCAGCTATATTAAATTTAAAAACAGCTTACACAACAAAACATCACACAATGACAGACACTGCACTAAAAAAAGGATAACATAAAAATACATTTAAAAAACACGTTGCAGCAGCAATAACTGTGTCCCAAGATAACACGAGTCAGTCAACATCACATAACCAACTCCAGAAGACATGAGCATATCTTTAAACTAGAATGCACACGCACGTGTGCACGCGCGCACGCACACAAGCACGCACGTCGCACGCACGCACGCACGCACACGCACACACACACACACACACACACACACACACACACACACACATGCACGCACGCACACAGCAGAGCCATTTTATGAATGCCATTTTTACCGATATTTTTGGGGGGTTGTTGGCATTTTTAAACCTAACCCCAAAGCACCGGAAATAGCAGATCTATGTCGCACCGTGATATCACTTATTTTGATATCACAAGTACGCACCTATGAGGGAATAATAACTCTAACCTCAAACCCTGAACCTAAAAATCTAAATGTCATTTATCTTTTTCTCAGATTACTGGTTTGATTGATTGAATGAATATTTTATTAGTCACAATGAATGGTAACCATCAACATCACATGTACAGTCGTCACATTGAGATAGCACGGCACAGGTAGGGGCTGTCATGTGAATGAATATATATTGCAGCTACAAGTGTGTGTGTGTGTGTGTGTGTGTGTATGTCTCTTTAAGAGACCGGACTGTATAGAGCGGTGCACGCACCGGAAGGGTTAAGGTGTTGCACGTACACAACAGTGTATACACATGTGTTGAGAGGAGCGTCAATAAACAAGAACCTCTGCAGTTAAAGTACGTTGTCAAGAGTGACTCATTATATCGGTCATAACCTGCACAGGGGCCTACAGTTAGAACATCATGCCCAACAGGAACATCCCAAATAAGGCCTTTTACGGTCTTGTTTACCTCGGAAGTCCTTGGCACTCAATTCACAGACACAGCAACAATAACAAAACAACATTCGATGCATCAAAAAACAAAACAAAAAAAACCCACTATATGTTCAGCGCAGGGGAAAAGAGGGGGTGGATGTAAGGTAAGGGGGGTCTCACTTCTGGCCTGTCTTATGGGAGAAGTGATAACTACCTTCGCCTCTGGCCTCCTGAAAGGTGAATTTTCAGGGCCGTTTTAAAGGAGGCCAGCGAGCTACATGTTTTAATGGAAATAGTCTAGGAATTCCACACTTGAGTGGCATGCAGTATTGTAGAAGGAGAATGTTCCCATATTTGTACTATTTTACGATGGTATAGGCCTACTTGTGGATCCTCACAAGTACAGTCTCTCTCTACCACACTCGCACGCACGCACAAACACAAACACACAGAGGCCAGCCTATAATAACCCTGCTGTGGGTTGAGTGCCCTGAGCTGCCCCTCCTACGTCCAGACCAGTCCAGAGCAGGTTGTTTACTGTGCCGTGCGGTCAGTCACAGAGTCACAGTGTCCCTGCATGTGTTGACTTCCAGAGACCTGGAGGGGAGGAGGGCAGGGTGACATTCTGCCCTCCCCGCCAACCAGCCACTGTCCCTGGCTAAAGATCAAGGCCGTCTGGGTGCTCCCCGGGGTGGCGAGAACCAACCATGGCTCAGGATATATAGAGGAAGGAGAGAAAAAAGAAAAAGAGAAAACACTATAGTGGGAGGCTGGGGTTAAAACAGGAGGCAGCGGAGGTGGAAATGTAACGCAGTAGTTCTTGTTTTCTCTCTCTCTCTCTCCCTCTCTCTCTCTCTCTCTCTCTCTCTCCCTCTCTCTCTCTCTCGCTTGCTCTACTGAATCCTTTTTATAATGTGTTTCCTTTGGCTTAATGTTTTATATATCGTCGTTGTCGGGTGGAAACCTCGTATCTCCAAGTTTCAAATTTGTATGTTTTTTTTCTCAAAGTAAAGCGCTACTTCATCGTACAAGGCCGTCGCACAAAAGTAGTGAAAACAGCAGATCTACAAGCACACAACGCCTCGCACTGTGCTTGAAGATCGGCTGTTTTCACTAGTTTAAATAATTTTTAGAATTATAAATGCAAAACGAACGGTTTTGGACATACAAGGTTTCCACCCGACAACGACGATATCCTTCCTGTCGGCAGGAACCTCCCATTTCCTTATTCTAAATCGTTGTGTTTTTTTCCCCCCATAAATTAACATCCTACTACACAACTAAAGTAGATCATACTACAGTCTGTCACACAAAAGCATCATAAGTAGCAGATGCACCGGACGCATTTTGAGTTTGTAGATCTGCTACTTCAGCTATTTTTGAATTCGAATCCTGAAAAGATTAGTGGTAAATGGTACATTTATATAGCGCCTTTATCCAAGGCGCTTTACAGAGATTGTGCATTACATTCACCCATTCACACACATTCATACACCAATGGCAGAGGAAACCGTGCATGCAAGGCACCAACCTGCTCTCAGGGAGAGGAGGACTCTTCGACACTTAACTTAACTCATTTTGTGCTCCAGACATGAACGGGCTAAAATGTACAGGCTTCCGCTCGCAGGCTCCGTCCGCGGCCAGTCTCTTATTTTGAAGGCCAGGAGTCGATTGCGCAAACATTTCCTTTTTGACGTCATGACGTCATTCACCGGAAGTGATCATCGTCCCATGCGGTTGCAGTAATGGAGGATCGTTGCCTTTCAGCTTGTGCTATTATATGTAAAATGGACATAAAAGATGAGATAGACCGTCGGCTTCCATGTTAAGGAATCACTATTGTGTGCACGTGGATCCGCGATGATGATGAATCGGCGAGTCCACCCGTGCCAGGACTTTCCAACGGACCGTACGGTAAGCTTGCCAGCTTTACTGTATACAGTATATTACGCGAGTATAATTGGGATCAGCACTCCGAGTACTCGAGTATTTTTCACGAGTATTCTCGGGATCGGCTACAAATGGGTTAAGGGCTTTGCACACAGGACCGTTGTGTTTTTTCCGTTTGCTGCATGATTAAAACGCACTGGATGTGGTGTGCAAGTCTGTGCGGAATCCACACTGCGGAACCGAAAAGGAGTCATAAAAGGAGTTTTTATCGCATGCGACAAGACGCACGAATCGAACTGGGTTCGATCGGGAAGAAAACGCTCTGCCGCAGCCACCTGCCGCATGGCAAATTCGGGGGCCGGGGTGCATGCCATAGAGAATCATTGTTCTCCTTACAAAAACGGAATCGCCTGTTTTTTTCCATGCGAAAAAAAGCCCTCAACTCTGGGGGAGCCCGGGATCGAACTCCGAAACTCCAGAACCCTCTGTGTTCTAATGACGGTTTCTCTATCCCTGAGCCACTGCCACTGCCAAGTGTTTCTAGTATTGTGGTATTCCTAGCTTTAGTTAAGTAACAACAAATCTAAGTAGGCCTACTTTCACCACTGGGAATGCAGGTATCCACTGGTGACAGTGATGCCCTCCTCTCTCCTCTCTCCTCTCTCTCTCTCTCTCTCTCTGTGTAAACTTTCTCCAGAATTGCCCACTCTGTCATTTTGATAAATGACACCAGAATGACACTGCGGCTCTAGTCCCTGGAGACGTTACTGTAGGTGTTATTGTTTTTCCTCTTATTGTCTTTCTATTGTTTCGCTTTCTATTAGGTGAGACGAAGGGGGAGAGGTGTACGTGTGTGCGTGTGTGTGCGCGTGTGTGCGTGTGTAAAATGGATTATTTGTGGCGTGTGGGATGAAGGAGTGCATCGCCACTGGCGGGAAGAAACCTTTTATGTGCACGATTAAACGTGTTTTGTTTTATTTACTTTTTC
Source organism: Nannobrachium achirus (assembly GCF_963921795.1). NCBI lineage: Eukaryota > Metazoa > Chordata > Actinopteri > Myctophiformes > Myctophidae > Nannobrachium > Nannobrachium achirus. Next base: position 9,794,516 of record NC_137813.1, on the reverse strand, counting down.
ATGTCAAGGACCACCAAGTTGTTTGATATGTGTATCAAATATATTCAGAACCCACCCACTGGAAAAGGTTTTGGGTCAGGGACAAAAGAAGAGAAGATTTATGTTAAAGAGGTGGTGCCATGATTTCCCCCCTCTCTAAAACATGATTATCAGGTATTATGATTATACTAGGAGGAAGATTTTTTCCAAAAAAGTATACAGAAAGAGTTAAAATTAGGTTTTGATGTGGCCACACCCCCAGTTCATTAAGTATGCATGGATGGCATGGTGGGTGGTGACCCAGCTGATATAGCCACACCCCACAGTGTTGGGTGAATGGTAAATAGGGGAGGAGTTGATACTGTGACATACTTAGTATCTGTGTTTTTTAACTGACACTTTTCACCACAAGGTGGCAGCCTCCAAGAGAAAACAAACAAATACTAAGAGAATACATCATTTCTCAAAAAAAAAAAAAAAACACATAAGGGGGTCTAATGAAGTACTTTCAACCTCCTAGACACAGAAACAGAAAAAGTACAAAACTATGGCACCACCTCTTTAAAGAAAATTCAAAATGATTCAACATGTACAAGCTCACATAGCAGCATGGAGCATTACTGAATTTCCCCCTTGGGATAATAAAGGTATCTATCTATCTATCTTTGGAGTGATGCACTGTGAGCTTGTAGGTCTGCTATTTTTGAATAAACCTTTTTGTAACGTTTGTTCTAAATTAAAGGCCTACTTCATCATACAAAAGTGTCGTGCAAAAGTAGTGAAAATAGCACACAGTAGATTGGCTATTTTCACTACTTTGAATCATTTTTAAAATGATGAATATAAATACAAAACAAACGGTTTCCACCCGACAACAACGTTTTGCTTTTGCTTTCTTGTCTATAATTATATGCCCCAAACAGGTGGTTTGGGGCATATCCCTTTTCTTTCTGAAAAAAACGGATGTTTCTTTATCTGTGGTGCTCAAAGTTTTTAATGTCAAGGACCCCTAGAGTTAGCATATGTATGGCCGCCGACCCCTATCTCAAAATATATGTATTAGGGACCCCCTAAGAAGCAAATATTACAAATGTTTGCTTTAAAAAAAGATAAATATTCAAAGATTTGCAAAAATAATTCAAGATACGATATCTTTTTAAAATAGCAGATCTACGAGCTTGCAGTGAGGCACTCAGTGCCGCGCTGCGCTGTGAGCTTGTATATCTGCTATTTTTTAATAGTTAAAGCATAAAATAGTGGTTAAAGTATTGGATTTGGAACACAGGTTATTTGGTTCCATTCCTTGAAAGACTAAGGGTATTGAACATACAAGGTTTCCTGTCCAGCACATTGATTAGGTATGGCGTGTTGGGATGATATATGGTATTGTTAGTAGCAGCGCAGTCAGCAGAACATGCTATAGGCTTATACACTGTGACCGGTTAGCATACGGTATTGTTTAGAATTCCCCTGTGTGTGTGTGTGTGTGTGTGTGTGTGTGTGTGTGTGTGTGTGTGTGTGTGTAGGTGTGTGTAGGTGTGTGTGTGTGTGTGTGTGTGTGTGTGTGTGTGTGTGTGTGTGTGTGTGTGTGTGTGTGTGTGTGTGTGTGTGTGTGCACGCACATGCACGCGTGTATTTGTGTGTGTGTGAGATGGGGTTGGCGGTTTCTGCCATCACATGCTCAAAGCTATCAACAGCCGTGTGTGTGTGTGTGTGTGTGTGTGTGTGTGTGTGTGTGTGTGTGTGTGTGTGTGTGTGTGTGCGTATGGCGGTGCGTGCGTGCGTGCGTGCGTGCGTGCGTGCGTGCGTGCGTGAGAGTGAGCGAGTGATCAATGGGGAGGCGGTTCTGACATCATATCCTCAAATAGCTATCGACTGGCGTTTTGTGTGTGTGTGTGTGTGTGTGTGTGTGTGTGTGTGTGTGTGTGTGTGTGTGTGTGTGTGTGTGTGTGTGTGTGTGTGTGTGTGTGTTTGTGTGTGCGTGTGCGTGTGTGTGTATAGGTGTACAGTAGGTGTGAGTGTGTGATCCACGGTTGCCCGTGGCGACCCCCAAAGGTCAACAGGAAGCGCGTATCGATCAAGCTCAACATCAAGCTCTAATTGGCCGCTATCGGAAAAGCTGGGGGAGGAGGCGGTGCTTAACCTGACGACTGAGAAGAAAGGAGAAAAACACAAAGAAAGACGGAGGATGTGCGTTTGTGTGTGTGTGTGTGTGTGTGTGTGTGTGTGTGTGTGTGTGTGTGTGTGTGTGTGTGTGTGTGTGTGTGTGTGTGTGTGTGTGTGTGTGTGTGTGTGTGTGTGTGCGTGCGTGTGTGTGTGTGTGTGTGCGTGCGTGCGTGTGTCATCAGTGTGTGCCTGTATACATGCCTCTGTGTGTGTGTGCCTGTGGACTGTATGTGAGCAACAGACAGACAAGATTAAATTAGATGTCCTTCACTATCCATAAGTAAAAAGGATTTTGCTTGGGTCAGTGCATTAAAGACAATACATATTATACAGTACACTACAATTAAAACTAATGTAACCCCTGGGTAATTGCCCAGCGTTATTTGTGCCTATTTTCAAAAACCTCAACATTAGGCAGTCCATTTCATAAGCCCACAGGTTAAAAGGGTCTGGTTCACTTTAAGAGATCAGCCTAACTTGATGTGTACTGTGTTTTCTCTTTTACTTGACTCTGATTGGTCAGGATGAATGTCCTTCATTTTCTAAGCATGTGATTGGTTGGGGGGCGGGACATGAAAAGAAAATGTGTGTGTGTTTAAGAGTTGGGAGTGAGTTTTGGTGTGTGACTGGGAGAGGAGAGGACGTGAATGAAAACGAAAGCATCACGTTATAAGAATGAACCAAGTGTTTAAATCTTTGAGTGTTTAACGCATATGTATTGACCACTGAAGACTACTTTAAGACTGAATTCAAGACGAGTTCGGTTTTTGGGGAGACATTACCACAGTAAGCAGACGTTTCGTGCAGTAGTAAACAGCTGCACTGTATTTAGCCTCAAGCTAACGTGGCTAACGTGACGTGAACTATTCAACAACGGCGGACAGTGCGTTCGTTTTGGAAGATAGAGACTGTCTTCAGAGAACCAGATAGCGCACCCTGCGACCGGAAAAGCTGGGTGTTCCTCTGGCATCGTGGGACGTGGTGAGACCATTCGTCTTTTCCTTTGGAACTGTAAAAGAGACTGAACTCTGAACTTTGTATCGTCGAGACTGTGAGTAACCCTTTGCACTTCGGCTCACGTGAGTGAAGAGGCTTCATCACTCCATTCATAAAACGGCACATCGGTGTCAAACAGGCCTGCAACGTTTTATTTTGTTTGGTTAATTCCCTTATTGCCGGCTTTTTGTTTGTTTTGTATAATAAGTGGGCCCACTATTGTACAAGGTACCTTTGAGTGTTGAATTTATAATCATATCTCTCCTATAGTGAATAGGAGGTTTACAGTAGGACTGTTGATTGGTTACTCATTTCATTTTGGGTTTACATTTAAAACAGGGTTTAAAAAAGTGTTTACAAAGGTAGTAGCTTAATTCATATTCTACTGTTTAATTTAAAAAGGTAATTCATACTACTCTGACACAGAGGTAGTTAAAAGGGTTTAAGGACTTTTATTTCATTTAATATTAGGTGGTTTGCAGAGGTCTACAGGATTTTGCCTGTTACAGTATTTTGCACATTTAAGTGCTGTTTGCCAATATAGCTGTTTGTCAGATATATATATTTCTGCACTATTTGCCAAGCAGGGGTTTTGGGTTCAGAATCTTCTGGGTATTGTTGACACTGAGGTGTCTATAGAGACAGTTAAGGACCGTGTAACATTTCCTGTGTTTTCTACCTGTTAAGGTTTTATTTTGAAGTCTAACCCTTGTGAAGGGAACTGTTTTTGGTCATCATTATTCAGGTGCTTTATGGTGAATAAATATTCATTTGTTTTATATACCACTTTGTTGTTCTTTAAATAGGTGATACTTTCTGGGGTAAAGATATCAGTCACATATGATCAATACTATAAGTTCAAAGTCTGATGTTTATGTTAAGTCAGAACTCAGGCGCTGTCTACTAAGGGCTTCAGCACCGAGGCAGCGTTACATAAAATGGAGGCACTGCTGAGATTAAGTTGATTTATTTGTGACTACATTTAACAGTACCCCAGAACTAAGTTCAATAGTAAAAACTGTCCTCACCTTAATTCAGAATGGCCCACTCCCCAGACCCACAGTTAATCACAGAATTAGTTGCTTGGTGTGACGAAGTTGGAATAGATCCAACCCATTCCATAGCTTTAAGTGGCGTGCCAAAAGAGGCAACCACTGCTGATGTTGAGAGCACGGCTGAAACTGTAAAAGCTTTTGGAAAAGTAAAAGTAAGGGCCAATAAGTTCATATCACAACTGGACAGTGACGTGATACTATGCGAATGCCGCCGCATTGTTGACCCGGCCTCGGCTCCCCCTGAATTGATTCCCATAGATGGTGGGGCTGCCTGGAAGGTAACAATAGTAGCAACTGGCCCAGCCCCAGTTGATGAGTTCACAATCAAACTAAAAACACTACTGGAAAGTGAAGGCAAGACCTTTGCTGATGTTCAAGCCCTACTCCCTCAGGGACCTGCACCCCAGCAAGAGGACACACCAGCCTCTATTATTCGAGCTGTTGGAGACTTGCTGGTAAAAACTATGCGTCCTACACCAGATAACAATCTATTCAGGCGCCTGCGGGTCTACTCGGGCGTAGTCCCCACACCAGCTGGCGAAGAGTCTCATGATAACTGGCTGGAGCAAGCCAAGCTGATGATAGAAGAATGTGACTGCTCTGATAAAGAAAAGCGCAAACGAATAGTGGAGTGCTTAAAAGGCCCGGCCCTAGAGATTATTCAAGCAGTGAGATACAATGACCCTGAAGCTGGAGCTGAAGAGTATTTGGATGCGTTAGAGGACGCATTTGGAACCTCGGAGACCGGTGAAGACCTCTATTTCAGCTTTAGGTCCATGAGGCAAAAGCCTGCAGAGAGACTTTCAGATTTTTTGAGAAGGTTGGAGAACCAGCTCACTAAAGTTGTACAGAAAGGTGGCCTAGATCGCCGTCAGCGGGATCGTTCAAGGCTGGAGCAGCTCCTCCGAGGCGCTGTGGAATCAGACATCATGCTCCTCAAGCTGCGGCTTAGGGAACGGAAAAGCAACCCTCCCACCTTTATGCGGCTGTTGAATGAGATTCGTGGGGAGGAAGACCATGATGCTGCTCGTCGAAGTTTGAATTCTACGGTACGCCAGGTCCGTACATCTGACGATGCGAAAGTTAAGCCATCTGAGGTAGATGACCTGAAAGGTCAAATAAAAGAGCTTCAGTCACTAGTTTTACAGCTGACCATGGGAGGACAGGAGTCCCCCAATCTAAGCCCAGAACCTGCTACAAGCCAGAAAAGCAGGAGGGCAGAGCCTCAAGCTGAGTCGGAGGTTGAAGCATTAAGAAGACAAGTAACAAGCCTACAGAGCCAAATGAGTGTCCTGACTGTCTCCAATAGCACGATGGCTACATCAAATGAAGGGAAAGGCAAGAACTACAGGTTTGACAGACCTGCGTCTAAGGAAGGACCAAAATCGCCTAGAGGAGAGTTTTTCTGCTACCGATGTGGAGATGATGGTCACATAGCCACCAACTGTAGTGCTCCCGAAAACCCCCAAAAGGTGATCAGGAAACTGCTACAGTCAATGCATAAGCTCAAACAAAACCAGAAAGGCCCTACAACTGGAGAAGAGAGGAGTGGATCTGCCCTAAAGAGCAACCTTGAGGCTCAGGGGGCAGTCAGTTTTCCCCCTGGTCTAGTGGGCGAGTCCTCATTTGGAACAGTGCAGATTGAGGGACATCAGTGCACTGCTCTGATGGACAGTGGCTCCAACGTCTCTATAATCTTTGAGGGCTGGTATGCACAACACCTGTCACATGTTCCCATTATTCCGATCTCCAACTTGGGCCTGTGGGGCTTGAGCGAGTCAAGTTACCCATACAAAGGGTTTGTGACAGTGGAGGTGTTTTTTCCTGATGATGAGGTCCCGAGTGCCCCAAAACTAGTGTTGGCATTGGTGTGCCCCGAAGCCAATGGTCCTGAACAGGTCCCTGTCATTATTGGAACCAATGCCAGGTCATACAAACATGAGCCTAAAGTCATGCATGCTGCCGCCAGAGGGGGTACTGCACAAACGTGGCGAGTGAGTGCACGAGCACCTGATTTGACTTCAGCCGATGACCCAGTGGCTGTAATAAAGTGGGCAGGACCGGGTCCACTAACTATTCCCCCTGGAGCTGAACGCAAGGCTATTTGTAAAGTGACTACTAAAGTGTCACTTTGTGACAATGTTCTCCTGATTGAGACCCCATCTACCGGTACACTCCCAGCTGGAGTGTTAATGCCCCCATGTGTCCTGCTCCCCTGTGAAATGGATTTGAACCGTTTCTCAGTGGTACTGAGGAATGAGTCCCTGAAGTCAAAGGCCATTCCAAAGGGAACAGTCATTGCACATGTTCACAAAGCTGACATAGCCACAGAAGTCAAACTAGATCAAACCCATGCAAACCCCATTGACCCCACACTTTTCGACTTCGGTAGTTCACCTATTCCTGCAACGTGGAAAGAGAGGTTGGTGGACAAGCTGTCCCAAAAATCTGGGGTTTTCTCACTGGAGGAGTGGGACGTCGGGTTGGCAAAAGGGGTTGAGCACAACATCCGGCTTAGTGACTCTCGTCCTTTCAGAGAGCGAGTCCGCCGCCTGGCACCAGCCGAAATCGACGACGTTCGCCGCCACCTGCAGGAGCTCCTTGCCGCTGGCATCATCAAAGAGTCGCGCAGCCCATACGCCTCCCCCATAGTAATAGCCCGAAAGAAAAGTGGCAAGATCCGAATGTGCATTGATTATCGCACTCTCAATTCTCGTACCATACCTGATCAATATACTCTACCTCGAATTGACGACGCCTTAGCCTCTCTCACAGGTTGCCAGTGGTTCTCAGTGCTGGACCTCCGTAGTGGATACTATCAAATCGCCATGTCAGAAGAAGATAAAGAGAAAACGGCGTTCATATGTCCACTCGGATTCTACCAGTTCGAGCGCATGCCCCAAGGCATAACCGGAGCCCCAGCCACTTTCCAGAGGCTCATGGAAAAGGCGGTTGGGGACATGAACCTTCTGCAGTGTCTAGTCTACCTTGACGACATAATCGTGTTTGGTAGAACATTAGAGGAACACGAAGAGCGCCTGTTAAAGGTCCTTGACCGCTTGGAAGAGTATGGCCTCAAGCTTTCAATTGATAAATGTCAATTTTGCCAACCCGAAGTCAAGTATGTGGGACACATAGTGTCGGCAGCCGGAATAGCCACAGACCCAGACAAAGTGTCAGCTGTTTCACAGTGGAAGCCGCCTACCAGCCTTAAGAGCTTGCAGTCCTTCCTGGGTTTCTGTGGCTACTACAGGAAGTTCATAAAGGGCTACTCCTCTATAGTTCGCCCACTAACTGAATTGACTAAAGGCTATCCGCCAGTGCAGCGGGGAAGAAAATCATCTAAAACAAAGTCTGAATACTTTAAAGTCTCTGAGCCTTTTGGACAGCGTTGGACACCTGCCTGCTCTGAAGCTTTCCAAAAGATAATATACAGCCTTACCCATGCCCCGGTACTTGCCTTTGCAGACCCCAACAAACCCTATATCCTCCACATCGACGCCAGCTTGGATGGTCTGGGGGCTGTATTGAACCAAGAATATCCGGAGGGGTTAAGACCTGTCGCTTTCGCCAGCAGGAAGCTAAGCCAAGCTGAACGCAACTACCCTATCCACCAACTTGAGTTTCTCTCCCTAAAGTGGGCCGTTGTGGATAAATTTCACGACTACCTTTATGGAGCAAGGTTCACCGTAATGACGGACAACAACCCGGTGACATATGTCTTGTCATCAGCTAAGCTAAATGCTGCCGGTCACAGGTGGTTGGCAGCTCTAACCACCTATGATTTTGACATTATCTACAAGCCTGGGCGAGACAATGTGGATGCCGATTGGCTGTCGAGGAATGCTATGGACACTGGAGAAGGTTGGAAGCACATACCATTGGCTGGTGTCAAGGCCATTTGTCGGCAGTTGCGCATATCTCATTCTCCAAAACATCCTCACCGGATGATAGACCAGCTTGGAGCTTCATCGGATGCCATTCCAGAAGCCTACGCTTTTCCAGCCCGGCTTGCGCTAAGTCCTCTGGAGCTCCTGAGCCAGGACGAACTAAGAAAAGCCCAGGACCTAGACCCCGTCATAGGCGTGGCCAAACAGGGCTTAAGAAATGGAACCTGGCCTTCAACCACCAAAGGTACACATCCAGATGCTTTGCTACTGGCTCGGGAAGCACCCAAACTAGTGGTGAAGAACGGACTGTTATACCGAAAGATAATAAGACCCGCTGGACTGGATGCACTGCAGCTTGTCCTACCGAGTGACTACCGACTCACTGTTCTAAAGTCACTGCATGACGATGCAGGTCATCTGGGAGTTGAAAGGATAACTGCTCTTGCTAAAGACAGATTCTATTGGCCCAGGATGGCTGCAGACATTGTACAGTACATAAAAACTTGTGGCAGATGTGTGGCTCGTAAGACACTGCCTCACAAAGCAGCAACCTTGCACCAAATTACCAGCAGTGGCCCTATGGACTTGGTTTGCATGGACTTCCTATCCATTGAGCCGGATTCAAGAGGAACTGCGAATGTTTTGGTGGTTACTGACCATTTCACTCGTTACGCTCAAGCCTTCACCACGAAGGATCAACGTGCCTCGACCGTGGCCAAGGTCCTGGTGGAGAAGTTCTTCGTACACTATGGTTTGCCGGCCCGCATTCATTCCGACCAGGGGCGGGACTTTGAAAGCCGCCTTATCAAGGAGCTCCTAGGAATGTTGGGCATAAAGAAGTCAAGAACGTCCCCTTATCATCCACAAGGTGACCCGCAACCAGAGCGGTTCAACCGGACGCTTCTTTCTATGCTCGGGACCCTCGACCCTGCACAGAAACAGAAGTGGAGCCAGCACGTGAGCTTGCTGGTACATGCGTACAACTGCAGCCGCAATGACGCAACGGGTTATTCTCCCTATTATTTGATGTTTGGCCGTGAGGCAAGGCTTCCAGTTGATGTCTGTTTTGGGACATCACCAGATGACGAAGATGAAACCACATACCTGCAGTATGTGGACCAGATGAAGGCCGAATTGAAGCATGCTTATCAACTGGCAGTTGAGGCAGCTAACCAAACACACGACAGGAATAAGAGGCGTTACGATGCCAGTGTGAAAAACCAGGTCCTAGAGAAAGGGGACCGAGTACTCATTCGGGCCACCGGACTGACAGGGAAGCATAAACTGAGTGATCGATGGTTTTCAATCCCATATGTTATCATTGAAAAGCTCCCTAACATACCAGTGTACCGGTTAAAGCCTGAGAGCGGGAGATGCATTTTGAAAACGCTTCACCGCGACCATCTCCTTCCTATAGGATGTCTGGTCAGGTTCCCGCTTGATCCCGGAGAGACCAATGTACCTCTGCGGCCTGCTACCCGAGCAGCCCCAAGAACGGACACACCAGAGGGTGAAGAGGAGGAAGAGGAAGCACACAACTCTGAAGCGTCAGACTCTGAAGATGAATCTTCTGGGTGCGTTCCTAATTTCCCCAAAAGTGTCTCAGATACACTAAAGCCCCTTGAGCGACAGCTGAGTCGAGCCTTCCCTCAGCACAATGTTCCGGAGAACCAGGACAAAGATCTAGATGAGTCTGACAGTGAGGCTGGCCCACTTGCTGCAGCAGAAGAGGAAATGGATGATGTGCCACAACTAGAGGACCCTGTACGGGTCACAGGATCTGAAGAGGAAGACGTGGCAGACGTCCCCACCGAAAGATTATCTGATGGAGCTACAGAAGACCTTTGTTTTCCACGCCCCAAAAGGGAGGTGAAGCCGGTCACTCGACTAACCTACGATGCCCCTGGCCATTCTGTAGACCAGCCAGTGGTCGTCGTACACAGGGGGATGAAGATATCCATCAGCAGAAACTCAAGACAGTTCCCTTTTCATATGCCCTGCCTTTTTCCGAGTCCCCGATATTCCCCTTCCATGACCAAATATAACTGTTTGAACGATTTGTTTTGTTGTGGAAAGTCTGATGAGGACATTCAGACGTTTAGAAGGGGGAGCGTGTAACCCCTGGGTAATTGCCCAGCGTTATTTGTGCCTATTTTCAAAAACCTCAACATTAGGCAGTCCATTTCATAAGCCCACAGGTTAAAAGGGTCTGGTTCACTTTAAGAGATCAGCCTAACTTGATGTGTACTGTGTTTTCTCTTTTACTTGACTCTGATTGGTCAGGATGAATGTCCTTCATTTTCTAAGCATGTGATTGGTTGGGGGGCGGGACATGAAAAGAAAATGTGTGTGTGTTTAAGAGTTGGGAGTGAGTTTTGGTGTGTGACTGGGAGAGGAGAGGACGTGAATGAAAACGAAAGCATCACGTTATAAGAATGAACCAAGTGTTTAAATCTTTGAGTGTTTAACGCATATGTATTGACCACTGAAGACTACTTTAAGACTGAATTCAAGACGAGTTCGGTTTTTGGGGAGACATTACCACAGTAAGCAGACGTTTCGTGCAGTAGTAAACAGCTGCACTGTATTTAGCCTCAAGCTAACGTGGCTAACGTGACGTGAACTATTCAACAACGGCGGACAGTGCGTTCGTTTTGGAAGATAGAGACTGTCTTCAGAGAACCAGATAGCGCACCCTGCGACCGGAAAAGCTGGGTGTTCCTCTGGCATCGTGGGACGTGGTGAGACCATTCGTCTTTTCCTTTGGAACTGTAAAAGAGACTGAACTCTGAACTTTGTATCGTCGAGACTGTGAGTAACCCTTTGCACTTCGGCTCACGTGAGTGAAGTGGCTTCATCACTCCATTCATAAAACGGCACATCGGTGTCAAACAGGCCTGCAACGTTTTATTTTGTTTGGTTAATTCCCTTATTGCCGGCTTTTTGTTTGTTTTGTATAATAAGTGGGCCCACTATTGTACAAGGTACCTTTGAGTGTTGAATTTATAATCATATCTCTCCTATAGTGAATAGGAGGTTTACAGTAGGACTGTTGATTGGTTACTCATTTCATTTTGGGTTTACATTTAAAACAGGGTTTAAAAAAGTGTTTACAAAGGTAGTAGCTTAATTCATATTCTACTGTTTAATTTAAAAAGGTAATTCATACTACTCTGACACAGAGGTAGTTAAAAGGGTTTAAGGACTTTTATTTCATTTAATATTAGGTGGTTTGCAGAGGTCTACAGGATTTTGCCTGTTACAGTATTTTGCACATTTAAGTGCTGTTTGCCAATATAGCTGTTTGTCAGATATATATATTTCTGCACTATTTGCCAAGCAGGGGTTTTGGGTTCAGAATCTTCTGGGTATTGTTGACACTGAGGTGTCTATAGAGACAGTTAAGGACCGTGTAACATTTCCTGTGTTTTCTACCTGTTAAGGTTTTATTTTGAAGTCTAACCCTTGTGAAGGGAACTGTTTTTGGTCATCATTATTCAGGTGCTTTATGGTGAATAAATATTCATTTGTTTTATATACCACTTTGTTGTTCTTTAAATAGGTGATACTTTCTGGGGTAAAGATATCAGTCACATATGATCAATACTATAAGTTCAAAGTCTGATGTTTATGTTAAGTCAGAACTCAGGCGCTGTCTACTAAGGGCTTCAGCACCGAGGCAGCGTTACACTAATAAGACGCCTCAGGGCGACATGAGACAGGTCGCGCCAATTCTTGGCCATCTGACCAGTGATGTACTGTATATCGGACCAGTTACCCATATATGGAGACCCCTCTGGTACCCATATGGAGATCCATGTACTCTATTTGGTACATCCCTTTTATGTCTTGGCCACCTGGCCAGTGATGTATATCGATGACATCAGGGATCTTCATATATGGCCATAAAATGGATTCTGGGGAATACCAAAAATATGGACTTTTTACAAAGGTGATGTCACCTGTGATGTCACAGTGATGTGTCAGGTGAACCACAGTGTCAGGCGTGACCTACAGACAGACAGAGATACACAGACAAGATTTGACAACCGACAATAATGATAGATAGATAGTACAGACAGACAGTATTCTCTACTACAGTATAATGATGTCATTGTTTGGACAGAACTCCTCAGAGATATGGTGTGTTCATATAAACACGACGGCTGGGATTACTGGCCTCCCCACCGGGACCATCTGTACATCACATGTTAACAGTGTCAACAAACAGTACGAAGCCTGGCGCATCCACATTATGGTGACAGTATTATTTATAAAGACTTGGCGTCCACTAGTTTATGACAACACATTATGTTTAAGGTATTATTCATGAATACACAGGGTCCACAGGTTTATAAACAACACATTATGTTGAAGTAGTCCATAGGCCATACGAGATGTCGCTCTCGGAAAGGTGGCAAAGGTTACTTGGCATTTTTGAGACGCTCTATATCTGTAGATTATATTTTGGTATGACAGTCACAGCAAAATGGTTGTTATCAACTGCTTGTGTTTTTTTTTTCTTTTTTTACAAGCTCACAACACATCTATTTTCGCCTTTTATTTTTGGTCCAAAGTTCACCGTTACACGGGTTCATGTGGTTAAGGGACGCTCGCTCCATCCAGTGCTCACTCCATGTCCCCCTTGGCGACACACTGTCACCGTTTGACCAGCAGCCATGCATGTCACTGTGACCTGGAACTGTTGAGCAAACACACGTCAGATCAGGTGAAAGTACCACTGGGCTAACAGCCAGAGCTCAGTGCAGTGACTCTCTCAAACGTCTCTACATACTCTCATCTGCAAGATACACTACACCAGTGTTTCTCAACCTTTTTTTCTGCATGGGCACACTTTTCATGTCCCAAGAATCCATGGGCACACCAACATAATACGAGGGTGTAAATATCATCACAGTCAGGAAGAAACCGTGTATCTCCAAGTTTCAAATTTGTAAGTTTCTTCACAAAGTAAAGACCTGCTTCATCATACAAGGCTGTCGCACAACAGTAGTGAAAACAGTGTGTGCTTGTAGATCGGCTGTTTTCACTAGTTTAAATCATTTTTAAAATGATAAATACTGGCTTTCAAGCAGTTTCAAGGGGCACACTTGACCCTTCTCAGGGGCACACCAAAGGTCCCCAGGCACAGTGGTTGAGAAACACTGCACTACACCACTAAGATACCCATGTACCTGGCAAAATACTTTATAAACGTTAAGGACGTCCACAGTTACAACACCAGAGGCAGCGCCACAGATCACGTTCAACCCAGAGTCAACTCAAACAAAGGGTCAAACTCATTCTTCTGCTATACCACCAAAATGTGGAACGCCTTACCGAAGGCCTTAAAGGAATGTCGTTCCCTAGCATCCTTTAAAATCGCCCTGAAAAACCACTTCGCAACTGGCAATAACAAACCTAGCCCAGCCTTACCCTCCCCTGACCCTTCTTTGTATTTACCTACTGTATATTTTTGCACTGTTTTTTTAGTCTCTTTTTTATTTTATATTCTCCTGATATATCTACTGCATAGTACTTTGTTCTATCCGTCTATAATTCAATGTTATATGAGATACTTCAATGGTTTCCTGTGTATATAAGCCAAGTGCTTTCCTAAGGATCTCCTTTTAGTTGACCTTGTACCAGTGAACTGTACCGTCATGAAATTGTACCTTTTTCTATGCAAACTTCTAATAAAGTCTTCAATCCATCAATCAATCTCTCAGATCTGTAAGGGTCCATTTGGTTCCTATAACTACAGTCGTCAGCACTTAGCACTTGCCTATATGTAGCCTCGATGAGCATACAGGCTAAAATGTCATTTAGATAGCATGTTATATACAGTAGAGTCTATGCACAATAGTCTACTGAGTATAGACTGATGCCAGCCAGGTCATTGTTGACGTTGGCATCCGATACTAGCAGTGGTTCCCAAACCTTTTAGCTCGAGACCCAATAGAGAGATTAGGCGTTTGCCCGGGAGCCAAACTAGCGAAAATAGCAGATCTACGAGCTCACACCGCGCCAGCTTTGCGATGCGCTCTAAAATGTAAAATAAACATTTTTAAATAGTAAAAACAGCCAATCTGCAGGCTTTGCTATGCTACCTACCCACTGTGAGCTTGCAGAGCAGCAACTTTCACCCATTTTTGTTTCACTACTCTGGTATGTGTGGCGAAGTATGTCAGTAATTTACAGTAGGGGTCTTCAATGTTTTCAGGCCAAGGACCCCTTAGTTGAGAGAGAGATGAAGCAGAGACCCTCAGATTCCATAGTTATGTAACCACTTAACCGTCAATACTAATAAACTTGACCTTTCACTCTGTACTTAGTGTGCTCTTTTTCCCCTCTACACCAAACCTATTTGCCAAAAATAGCCGTCTACAAGCTGTGAGCTTGTAGAGCTGCTATTTTTGTTCTCAGAATATGGAAGTTAGGGTTCAAGTGTTTAATATAAAAAAGGAGAAAAAAAAGTTTCTATTACACAAAGATTTGGAGGACCCCCTGTAGTAACTCTGAGGACCCCCTGGGGGTCCCGGAACCCCTGTTGAGGACCTCTGATTTACAGGAAACATTAAAAAGTCAAAACATGGAGATGCGAGGTTTCTGCCCGACATCACGGACAGCCCTAATCTCTCCCCAGGTTGTACGTAGCAGTGATCCCGTGGATTAATGACCTGTTACCCTCACCTGAACATCGATTCACCATGGATTCACTGGAATGACTGGTAGGAGGCCATACATCATCCACACACACACGCGCACACGCACGCACGCACGCACGCACGCACGCACGCACGCACGCACGCACGCACGCACGCACGCACGCACGCACGCACGCACACACACACACACACACACACACACACACACACACACACACACACACACACACACACACACACACACACACACACACACAGAGAGAGCTGTGCACACGCACAGGAATACAGCACAACAACAATAACAAACAGCCCCAAAACGAGGCTCACAAAATAACGTGACTCCAGGCACGTGCACACATAGACATCAGAGGGGGCTTGAGCCCCTGCCCTTTTATCCGTCTGTAAAAGAGTGTCCTCTCCAGACCATGAATGCAGTTTTTACCGTGGCGAAAGAAATGCAAATTCCCTCTTTCCATGCCATACCTGAAGGCAGCATTCAAGAGAATTGCCTTGTCCAACTCTCCTGAACTTGAATGCAGTATCTTATGGTGAAATAATTGCCGTCTCTGTGTAGAAATCCATGCCGTTACGCCACAAAGTACTGACTTGATTATGCTTAGTTCAGTGTGGTATCACGCACCGAAAATAGCCGACCTCCAAGCTCACAACGTGTCGCAGCGCGACGCGTTGTGAGCTTGGAGGTCTGCTATTTTCAATATTTTAACCAAAAAGACCCTTTTCGAAATTTCAGCCCCTGCCTCTCTCTAACATTCTCTGCACGTCCCTGCTCTCCAGTCTCCAGTGTGTTACCGTCAAAGGTGTAAATTGAACCTTCTCCAGTCACCGAGGGGATGTCTCCAGTGTGTTATTATCAGGGTTAAGGGTGTAAATGTAACCTTCTCCGGTCACAGAGGGGATCTCTCCAGTGTGCTATTGTCATGTTTAATATAACAACATTGTTCTCTGTGAACTAGGAGTTATAATACGGCTGTAAAGGAAGAACCAATCAATCCCTGCCCTCCCCCTCTGTCGTCCAGAGCAGAGTCATTAAAAGTGCATCAGCATAATGGTCAATAAGTCACGCTGAAAACATATTCTCATTCTCACCTCAGCGCTCGTTTGCTGCGGCTGCTTAATTGAGGCCGGGGGGGTGTTGTTCTACACCTGTTGTCTGTCCCATACAGCCAACACTGTATTACACTTGTACTAAGACAGACACACACGCACGCACAAATGCACACACGCACGCACGCACGCACGCACTGACGCACACACCTCTGTTTGGCAGTAAATTGCTAAAAACGGCTACGTCCCTGGACAATTAGGTTTATGAATGAATAACAAGCCAGGGGAAAGAAAAAAAATGAATTGTTCTCTTAAAGGACACCGCCAAAAATTGAACTTATTTTCCATCAATTACACAGCCCACAAAGCCTTGAATTCTTTGAGATTGTTTAGTTTTTGTCAGTTATTTGATGACCGGGTCATCGGTCAATGTAATGACTGTATGAGAGTCTTTGGTCATGGAATGTGATAGGTATTTTGTTATGGTTCATATCATCTTTTTATCAATACATATTGATGACCACCTGACCCTAAGGCACAGTGACTGTGTCATACAGTATAATGTCATGTACAGTACCCACAAGGTCTCTGTCTGGTAGAACTGAGGCCTTATCAACTGCCTGGAGCCTGTACCTAAACAATGAGAATTGTTTTTGTTTATAAGGCTCAGCCTGGGACATCTGGTGTCATCCAGACACCAGCAAGGACATCTCTCCCCCCAGTAACCTATTGTATATGGACTCTTTGTCTTGTCATTTGTGGACAAGAAACATATCCTATGAACTGTTGAAACGTCATCCACTGACTGACCAAATGACCATACTTATACTCATGTCAAAACATAATTTGTCAGAGAGAGCACGAACCATTGATTATTCTGTTGTACCTTTGTCTTGAATACTCTCTCTCCATAGTAAAACATTCCATTCTCACTCTGATCACTCTCCTGTCTTATTTCTGTGTGATGGATTATTGTATCTCATATGGGAATAAGAAGGTGTTGTTGTTTACAAATAATATATTTATCAGAATGATTGGCTTAGGAATGTGACGAAAGAAAAAATAAAGGTGTGTAATCGATAGAAAATAATATTTTTGGGTGAACTACTCCTTTAAGTGTGTGTACAACAAATGTAACCGTGAAGAAACCTTGATGGATATTTTGTCTTCATACTGTAAATTGCATGTTTACTTGTTTTTTAGGCCATCCATCAATTTATGTTACGATCCATGTTGTATCCATCACCCTAAATGTGAAGCAGAGTTATGCACAGTGCCGGTTCTAGGACTCAGGTGACCCTATGCAAGATTATTTTAGGTGGCCCCTCACTAACGGATGCGCGCGTACGCGCATCTGTAGCACCAGATCGAAATGTTCTTTTTGGAGGCATATTGACTTGCTCATGAATCAAGTACAGGCAGCCAGGCCTAGAGTGAAGTTTGGGATTATGAGGAAGGAGGAAGGGGGAGGGCATATTAAAATAATAACGCTCGTTTTTGGATAGGGGATACATGACATAATGTAACAATATGTTTAAAAAACATCTTCTTCCTGTGATGTGGCCCCCTTTTTGGTTGTGGCCCTAAGCGGCCACTTATGTTGCTTATGCCAGGAACCGGCCCTGGTTATGCATGAGTTCAAGTCAATATAAATATCAAGGTCAATAAGCGGTTAAGTTGCTAACTACATAATAGGCTCTGATGCAGCCTGACAGCGAGACATGTGTTCGATTCCCGATCCTGACTTTGCAGTGTGTCACTCCCTGCTTCCTGTCCTTCTCTACTGTGCTTACCAAAATATAAGGCACAAAACGTATATAAAAAATATAATAATAATTATAAAAACATTCCTTACATTTGGTGGTCAAGAAAAAAAAAATTGAACTAGAAAAATTGTGGCACAGGTCGCCGCCAGGTCAAGTAGGAAGGTAGGTTATTGTGGGCCAGCAATGTTCAGAATTCACATGAAATCATTTGTTTCTGAAAAGGTCGGCCTGCTGGTGGCGCTATAATAGGCCAATGTGAAAAGGGTGGTGGCTTTTCATCCTTGGCTTAGTGGGAATGTGTGTGCTGGCATTTTGTACAACTGCAAACTTTAGATGGCAATCTTAGTCGGAATATGAAAAATCGGAACAGATCCGTCTTGATCATGTTGACTATAGCGATAATGTGTACCGATTTGCGTGATGTTTGTACAAAATCTGTAGGAGACTGTATTTATCAAAAAGAAACATATGTTTTGCAAAAATCGGGCTCCCGGCAGGACAATTTGAGAAGGGTGTAATTATTTCCTCGGCTTAGTAGAATTGTGAGTGCATACACCATAACAGACAATGTGAAACATTTGGGGCAGAGGTTCTGCTCTGGTACACAGGGAATGTGTGCTGTTCATGCACAGTTTCACGTCGGTCGGACGATCCAACGGTGTCGGGGATTAGCTGTTCAAAGACGGACGGACAGGCGGACGGGCGGACGGACGGACGGACGGACGGACGGACAGGGTGCAAAAACGTAGTCTCGGAGACAACAACCAAAAAAAAAGAAAAAAACATGAAAGCAAGTAACCAAGATGCATCTGCAACACGCACACAAGCAGGGGTGTCGCACCAAATTCTGGGCCCTGGGTACAAGGATACACTGTGGGCCCCTCATGAATGTTCTTCCATTTAGACTGGGAACGCATTATTTTGTGTTTTAACTAAAAAGTAAAAATAGCAGATATAGTATACAAGCTCAAAGCGTGCGGCACCGAGTGCAGCGCTGCGAGCTAGTAGTGCTCAAACTCTTTCATGTGACGGACCCCGACCTCAAAATATTTAGTTCCAGGGACCCCCCCCCACCCCCCAGCAGCAAAATATGAGATACAAATGTTCGCTTAAAAAATACATATTCATAAAAGTCATAAAATACACGACTTTTCAAAAATAGCAGATCTACAAGCTCGCAGCGCTGCACTTGGTGCCGCGCTGCGAGCTTGTATATCTGCTATTTTTCAATAGCTAAATAATTAAGGCACCTCCTCCTAGTAACTCAGTCCCCCCCTGCACACACGCACGCAGTGTCAGACATGTAAATGTCTCGGGTCCACGTGGTATAACGTCCAACCCTTGACATTGCTTACAGTCCTTTAATCCTTGACATCGTGCATACACCAGACACACAGCTGGACGCATCCATCCATCCATCCATCCATCCATCCATCCATCCATCCATCCATCCATCCATCCACAACAGCTGCCTACAATCCAGGCTTATCTCCCCGCTCTGCCCTTGCTGCACCGCCGCGCTCGTCAGTCACCGACCGCAATAACGCTTTGAGGAGAACAAATCCTGGCCGTGTCAAAGCAATCTGAGGCGACGCAGGGTCTCCTCTCCGTCTCGGCTCGCCAAAAGACAACGTCTATGTGATGAACAGGGGCGTCACACCAAATTCTGGGCCCTGGGTACAAGGATTCACAGCGGGGCCCCCATGAATGTTAACTATTGAAAAATAGCAGATATACAAGCTCACAGCGCGGCACCGAGTGCCGCGCTGCGAGCTTGTAGATCTGCTATTTTTGAAAAATCGTGAAAATGTGTGCCAAGAAACCTATGTTTCCATGTCAGTGATGCTCAAACTTTTTCACGTGAAGGATCCCCCATCTCAAAATATTTAGTTCCAGGGACCCCCCAGAAGCAAATTTTGTTCACTTAAAAAATACATATATTCAAAGATTTGCGCACATTTTCACGACTTTTCAAAAATAGCAGATCTACAAGCTCGCAGCGCGGCACTCGGTGCCGCGCTGTGAGCTTGTATATCTGATATTTTTCAATAGCTAAAGTTACTAGGGCCCCTCCTCCACCTTGGGCCCCTGGTAACTCAGGCCCACTGTCCTACCCCTGGTGACGCCCCTGATGATGAATCACGGTGTGCCCTCTTGGGGGCGAGGCCTCTTTGTGTCGGCCTCCTAGCTGACGTCAGCGTGTTGGAGAGATAAGGCAGGGCAGGGGCGTCGGGGGAAAACTGGCAGCGTTTTGATTGTTTAGCCTATTAACACGTTGCAAGCCGCGGCAGAACCCTCTGAACAGAGGTAGCGCCGAAGAAATAAGCCATTTATTTACAAACATGTTTTAAAAAAACAAAGCCCACATGATAACAACACGTACTGGAGTGCTCGACACAGCGTACATATTCATCCTGCAGAGGTCGGCGATCTTACTTTGGCGAGGCGGAGGGGAGATCAATTCCATTCGTTTACGTGCGGCGAAGCAGGGAAAGGAGCGATAGAGAAGCGGCGCCCGAACGTGATTGAAACCGCGATCCACGAACAGAGACAAAGACCAGCCATCTTGTTTGAGCTTCTTGCTGAGTTTCAACACTGGGGAGAGGATGAGGCTCCTCCTGGCCAGCCATCCATCCAGAATGTGAGTCAACGGCGTGGCCTGCTGGATATTAGGAGTATCACACCCAGCACCAGAAAATGACTGTCAGAGCATATTAACCCTTTCAGATCGCTCCAAAAAGACACAGAGAAGAATTTCCGATGTTTTTTTTTTTTTTATTATAATTTATATCAAAAGTCCGGGAATAGACGGCGTGGCTGATGGGACCCAGTAGGAAGTCCGAGGGAGTACGGCCAGGCTTAGAAGGTGTTAAGACCGGGAAAGCATCCGTTTAGATTTGAGCTAAGAAGCATTTACTTTGACAAAAAAAAACAGATCTACAGGCTCATAGTGCGGCACGCAGTGACACGCTATGAGCTTGTAGAGCTGCTATTTTAGAAAGCTTAATAATATATATCGATTATTTTATAGCGAAAAATCTCCTATTTTTTAAGATATTCTTTTGTCTTTTTTCTGCCTTTATTGATAGTCAACAGCAGTCCGACAGGAAATGGGATCGGGAGTCCAAGCGAACATTTTAAACTTACATCTTTGCTTCTGGGGGTCCCTGGAACAAAATATTTGAGATGTGGGTGTCTGCGGCCAAATACATATAAAGTTAATTTTGGATGGTCCTTGTACAAAAAGTATGAGCACCACTGACATAAAAACATAGGGTTTTTTTTCCAGAAAACTGTTTAGAACTTAGCAGATATTCTGTAGGCTGGGCCTCAGGTCTTGATTGTTTAGGGGCAGCAAGCGGGCAATAAAACAACAGCATCTGCTCCTCTGTGGGCGTCTGGCTGATCAGACCATCAGCAGAGCAACATGGACGCCGTCCAACACCTCCTCACCGGCCAGACAGCCAACATAAAGACTTGTGGGGTGCATCGGGTTGTTGTTGTCACAGGTATAACATTTCTTCCCTCTTCTACCCTGGATTTGAATCCGGTGTCTTGCGCAATATGATTAATTGCAACACAAATATTTAATTGTGATGTTGCCATTGAACATTTCAGGCTTTGTAAACAAAAGCTGCACAGGGCAGATGATGAAAAATAACTTGCAAACACACATAAAGGACTACAATCTAAATATTGTAGTAGTAGGACAGGGGTTGACACTTGACACAAAGGTTTCAGAGGCCGATCTTGCCTGTCTTCTACTTGCACCAAAAAGTACCTTTTTTCAATTATAAAATGATTGTTAAAATGTGCACTTGTAGAAAAAGATGATGTTAAATCCAATCAATAACTGCTTAGTGGTGACAGTCACTTTGAAAAACCAGAATGAGTGGAACTATTTGTCTTCATGAATAGCCAATCATAACAAATAATGGACAATGGTTTGGAAATAATAAACAATGATGGAAAAGAAAAGCCTGAAAGGCTAAACAGAAATGTAATTTTTTTATTCATTATGTTCCAATGTTCAATGCCAAAAAGACAATTAACGCTAGACAATTAATTAATCCTCAACTGAATTTTCACGGTCGGGGGCAGACCCCTAGTATGTATACATAGGCCTATAAAAGGTTACTGCCCGATAGCGACGATATTCAAAGCCGTATTGTTTCCGTCCGTATAGAAGCGAACAGAGGAGGGAGTGTTTATCTATTCGTTGACATAAGAGGTGAAGTGAAGAGGGACCTTGGCTGAATGGACAGCCGTGTTGTCAAACAGCTCTTGTCTGTGTGAATAATGGAGCTGATGACTGGCTGGACAAAGTACTCAACCACCAGTACTGGAGTCAAAGTACTCAACCACCAGTACTGGAGTCAAAGTACTCAACCACCAGTACTGGAGTCAAAGTACTCAACCACCAGTACTGGAGTCAAAGTACTCAACCACCAGTACTGGAGTCAAAGTACCCCTCGTCAAATACTGCTCAACTACAACATGTTGTGTGTAAGTACTATACATGCTTTTGAAAAATAGTTAAATATTTAAAGTTAGATTATATAAGTATTCAAAATGCAAATACAAAGTAATGTTTTTTCTTTTCAATAAGCAATGCATTGGTGTGTTGAAATACAGACATTTACTCCCATAACTTCTATGATTCTTTGTACTTCTATTCAATAGTGGCAAATGCAGAGTTCAATGCGAGTTCACAATTCTCCGTGAGCTTGTAGATCTGCTATTTTATTTTTAACAATATATTATAAGTGACTGGACGCTTGGGGCTTGGCAACCGGAACGTTCCCCCCAGTTCAATCCCGGGCTCCCCCAGAGTTAGTGTCAAAGAGTCCCTGAGCAAGACAATGAACCCCTAGTCATTGCACAATCATCTATCTATAAATGCGACAAATCTCTGTCTGTCTGTCTGTCTGTCTGTGTGTATGTAATCCGCGTATCTCGAGAACCGTTCGTCCCACCGGCTTCAGATTCGGCACGCGCGTTCCCCGCCGCGGCGCGGAGTGCAATGCCGGGCCTCGACCCGACCCGACGTGCGGTTTTCCGAAACCGGCGCGAAACGTTCGGAATCTCCTTATGCGGAGCTGATTGTTGACATCAGGCTGTTCCGGAGGAAATCGGCGCAAGCGCTGACTCATTGTGACATCACTTCATAAAAGGCTCTGACATCACGTACGCCACATGAGTCAACAAAAAATCTCTGTGAATGTGTATGTATGTAATCCGCGTATCTCGAGAACCGTTCTTCCCACCGGCACGCGCGTTCTCCAGATATGGGCATAAAATGAATGCCCGTATGCGGAGCTGATGTCTGACAACAGAGTTTTCCGCAACCAGTATGTGTGTGCAGATATCTCCATATATGGGCATAAGGGGACAAAGGCAAACAGATGGTCAAAACGGGTCCTATGACAACAGGTATATTGGGGTTTGCATTAAAGGGTGGGGCATTCATGGGGTCCGCTCCAAAAAAGAAAAAGAAAATAAAAGAGACAAAGACAAACATAAGACAAGCAACAAAGCTTGGGACTGAGAGGATGACTTGAATGATGCAGATTTAAGCAGGCTGTGTATTCTGCTTAAAGAAGAAACAAACAAAAAGCGACAGAGATCTCATATATGGGCATAAAATGGACGCAGATAAACAGATATCACCATATATGGCATATATGGGCATAAAATGGACGCAGAATCACAAAGATCTCCATATACGGGCATAAAGGGACACAGACAGACAGATACAGAGATCTCCATATATGGGCATAAAATGGACGCAAATGGCATATACGGGCATAAAATGGACGCAGAATCACAAAGATCTCCATATACGGGCATAAAGGGACACAGACAGACAGATACAGAGATCTCCATATATGGGCATAAAATGGAGGCAAATAGACAGATATCTCCATATATGGGCATATATGGGCATAAAATGGACCCAGAACTATATCTGCAGTGATCTCCATATATGGACATAAAATGGACGCCGACAGACAGACAGATACAGATATCTCCATATATGGGCATAAATGGACACAGGCACAGATGTTCAAAACGGGTCCTATGACAACAGGTATAATGGGGTTTGCATTAAAGGGCGGGGCATTCATTCCCTATTTACATCGTTCCCGAGTTGGCCAGGTCGCCGACTAGACGCTGGGCCGCCCTTAGCTTCTAGTTGTAATAATAAATAAAGACGCTATACTGTAAATGCACCATTTAACATTTACTCAAGTAAAGTAAGCCTACAGATACAACAAAATGATGCAATACTCAAGTAAATGTACTTAGTTACTGTGCTGCGTCCATTCTTCTGCTAAGAGGCTGAAGTGAAGTGGGACCTTGGGCTGAACGGACAGCCGTGTCAAGCCCCTCTTGTCTGCGTGAATAATGGAGCGATGACTTTACACCACCCAGGAAGCAGCTACACCCACTATAGTGATGTATTATTTGTATGAGGCTGGCATGTGCCCCTGAAATGATTGGATTACCTGTCAAACATATTAAATCTCTCTCTCTCTCTCTCTCTCTCTCTCTCTCTCTCTCTCTCTCTCTCTCTCTCTCTCTCTCATTCTGTCATTCTCCCCCTCCCTCTCTCTCTCTCCCTCCAGTATCCAGGCTATTATCTACTGCGTCTAATCTCATCTAATCTAATCCTATCTTTGTATTCTTCCGCCGCCGCTGCTCATAATGTCATTAGAAAGCCGGTAGTAAGTCGTGTTCTGCTGTGTGTAACTTTGAGAATGAAAAAAAAAAGTGGAGCAGCCCAGATCAAAAGAATAATCAACTGTGGAGCTGTTTAAATCCACCAGTAATCCACATATTCTCTTTTTTTTAAAGCACCAAATCCTCCCGAAAGAAAAGACTGAGAAAGCCGAACGTTAACAACTCGTCGTGTCTACACACGCGCTTGCACACGTGTGTGCACGCGCACGCACAACCCCTCGAATTTGGAACAAACGTGGGAAAATTCTCATTCTCTGTCACCAAGATGTGGAATGCATTGCATGCATTAGACGATGACTTCAACACTTCTGCCCCCATCTCACCCCATTTCACCCCATCACCAGCCCAGTGGCCTTGTAGTTAAGAGTGTCTGCCCTGAGACTGGGAGGTCGGGGGTTCGATTCCCAATGCCTCCCTGCTTGGCACTCAGCATCAATTGTTGGATTGGGGGGGGGGGGGGGGTTGATCACCATTACTGATTCCCGAGCGCGGCATGGCTGCAGCTCACCGCTCCAAGACATGGGTCAAAGGCGGAGAACACATTTCAAATCACATGAATGTGTCTGAATAATAAATAAATTATTGTTATCTTCATATAATTGGTCCTCACTAAAGTTCACGATAAAATAGCAAAAAGAAAAGAACAAATACATCTACTCGGTCTGTGTCTCATAGCAGGGCTGTGGGCAGTAGTTCAGAAACCTGACTGACCCTCATTTGGCATCCCTGCATGGCATTATTTCCAGACTTCCAAAATCACGTCTATCTTTGAACATTTCTGAAAGAATATCCCAAGTGATTAACACACAGAAACTCAAGGCCTGACGGTTCAGTAATATATATGTTTTTATAATAAATGTTAAAAGTCATTGCACCCACCCATTGCTGGGTGGGGCAGCACGTGTCAGCAGGGAGTGTTGGGCGGAGGGAGTAGTAGGAAGTAAGCTCTATGTCCTCCCAGTGGGGGCTCCTCACCGGCAGATGAGTCAGTAGAGGATAACACAGAAATGTGTGGGGAGGAATCAATTGGTAGGCTACAATGACTAAATTGGGGAGAACAGTATCAAAAGTACACTATTAGGCCTGGGGCCAATTCTGATATCTTCACAAATTGGTACCACCCAAGGTGACTGTACATTTTTGACTTCCTACATGTCTCTAGTTTACATTTTGGTATGATAACCCTTTCTGAGACCCAGCTTAACACATTGACCGCCATTTTAACATACCTCCGTACTCCCACCTGCCATTCGTCTCCATAGACTTCCATGTAATTGGGTGTGCACGAATCATGCACACCCATGCCTAGATAATGCACCACGTGTGTCCACATTGCTCACAGCTTTCAAACAAAAAAATCCGAATGGAAATCCGTTCAGGCATTCATGAGATAACAGCCACTATGTTTAACAAAGATGGCTGCCAAAATGGCTGCCATGCTTGAAAGATGGGGTTGCTATGGGGGTTAAACATGCAATTTCGCGATTGCTATCATGCCTACTCCATTTTTTGGGGTCAAAAATTTTTTTTGAAAAATTTTTTTTTTTGATTTTTTTTTTTTTTTTTTTTTTTTTTTAATTCTCGGGACTATCGGGCCTGGCGGGGAAAGATATTGGAATAATCTCGGGACTATCGGGCCTGGCAGGGAATGAGTTAATTGATGTTATCAGCCACTAGAGTCGGTCTCCCATCAAGGAGGAAAATACCCTGGGTATTTAAGTAGGATGTGAGGGGTCTAACTAGGGGTTTGACATGATGCTGAATCCATTGCAAGCATTTTCTTTTGCACAAAAAACATTCCTTGGGCTACAAATGGCCCCAGAAAACGATGGTTTAGTGATGAGTCATCACTTTTCATCAGTTTCATCAGTTTTGTGGGCGTTTTCCGGAGCCATTTGTAGCCCAAGGAATGTCTTTTGTGCAAACCAAATGCTTGCAATGGATTCAGCATCATGACAAACCCCTAGTTAGACCCCTCACATCCTACTTAAATACCCAGAAAAAAAATGTTTTCTGGGTATTTTCTTCCTGTATAGAAAGTCGATGGGACACCGACTCTAGCGGCTGATAACATCAATTAAGCTGGGTCTCAGAAAGGGTTATCATACCAAAATGTAAACTAGAGACATGTAGGAAGTAAAACATGTACGGTCACCTTGCGTGGTACCAATTTGTGAAGATATCAGAATTGGCCCCAGGCCTATATCAATACATGCAAATACTATAAGTAAAAGTACCTTGAAATTATACTCTAGTGCAGTAATGAACAACTGAATTTCCCCCTTGGGATAATAAAGGTATCTATCTATCTACTCGAGTAAATGTACTTTGTTACTTATATGCACATACACGTGCGTGCGCACACACGCACGCACGGCCACACCCTTTCTGGACTGCAACTTCCAAGGTCGTCCATGGTTCTTCTTCTGGTGTTAATTTGGCATCACATCCCAGCTCATTTTGCTGCCTTTGAGATAAGCGATGAGCGCAGCAGGAGCGTCGCAGTGCCGTGCATGAAGAAACCAACTGTCATTATTCTAATGCTGTGCCCTGCTGCGGGCTGCACGGCTCACACCCAGGGGCGTCACAAGGGGTAGGAAAGTGGGACTGAGTTACTAGGGCCCAAGGTGGTGGAGGGGCCTTAGTTATTTTATACTTTAGCTATTGAAAAATAGCAGATATACAAGCTCACAGCGCGGCACCGAGTGCCGCGCTGCGAGCTTGTAGATCTGCTATTTTTGAAAAGACGTGAAAATGTGTGCAAATCTTTGAATATATGTATTTTTTAAAGCGTACATTTGTAACTAAAATTTTGCTTCTGGGGGGTCCCTGGAACTAAATATTTTGAGATGCGGGTCCGTGGCCAAATACATACCATTTTGGGGGTCCTTCACATGAAAAGGTTTGAGCTCCACTGACATCGAAACATAGATTTTTCAAAAAACCTTAGAAGGATTTTCATGATTTTTCAAAAATAGCAGATATACAAGCTCACAGCGCGGCACCGAGTGCCGCGCTGCGAGCTTGTAGATAGTTAAAGCACAGGGGCCCCACAGTGAATCCTTGTACCCGGGGCCCAGAATTTGGTGCGACACCCCGCCTCACACCGCCATCCCTACAGTGAAAAGACAAACACAGTGTGTCTGACTGCCAGGCCGCCTTGTATCACTGTCAAGACGCAAAACTTGCATCTTCGTGTTTATTTTTACAAATGTTTTATTATTATTATTGGATAGATGGTAAATGGACTGCATTTGGCATTTACTATACTGTAGTGCTTTTCCCCAAAGCGCTTTACAATGTATTTCACATTCGCCCATTCACACAAAATGCCATAAAAGCTAGAGCACCTGTCCGCATTTTTGCGGCTGGATCTATACTAGATAAGCCAGGGGTCTTCAACGTTTTCAGGCCAAGGACCCCTTAGTTGAAAGAGAGATGAAGCACCCCCACAACCTTTTCATAGATTCTTCATAGATTATTTGTATAACCATGAGTTGAATACCTAGGACTTGCGATGTAAAAAAGACCGTAAAAAGACTTATTTGCGATGTTCCTTTTAGGCAGGGTGTTTAACTGTAGGCCTACTTGTACTGTACTACATTCTTTAATGTATTGACTAAACGTGTTATGTTCTCCACTTTTGTCTAATAAAATACTCAATCAATCAATCAATCCATAAGTAGTTTAATTGTTTGACAGCACTTAATCAGTGTATTTTGTATTCATGTCAATGTGATTTCAGATATTTAACCACTTGAACCGTCAATACGTAATAAACTTGACCTTTCACTCTGTACTTAGTCGTCTCCTTTTCCCCTCTACACCAAAGATCTTGGCCGAAAATAGCCGATCTACAAGCTCACAACGCCTCGCGCTGCGATGTCCAAGACCCCTGCAATAATTCACGTGTACAATTATGTATGACATTATTCAGCCGTATAAAACTATAATTGAATAATTGAAGCTATACTCGACAAGAACAGGCATTTGAAATGGGAGAAGTACAAAATGTTGAAGCCAAGACAATTAGTAGAACAAGACAAAGGAAACATATTCTGGGCGGACGGGTTCTGGTTTTAAATGAGACGGACAAGAACAGAAGTTACATTTTTCATCCAGAGAGGTAAAAAAAAAGAGGAAAAAGCAAGACACCCACCATCAACTCTGGGCTCTTTTTCTTTCTGTCCCCAGAAAACAGGTCCATTTTCAGCTTTGCTCGCTCTCAGTCAAGTGACTCAACGGTCCATTACTCACTTACTCCTCCCTCCCACGCCTTCTCCCTCTCTGTCTGTCTGACTAAAGATTCCATTACAAATTCTCGCTGTCGGGTGGAAACCTTGTATGTCCAAAAACAGTTTGTTTTGAGGAAATGACCAATGAAAAGTCTATTACCAGGAGCTTGTGACTCAATAACTACATTGTGTCCATAGGAACCTGTGTTCAAATGTACAATGGACCCCCATTAGCTTGTAGATCGGCTATTTTTAAAAGTTCTCCTCAGAATATGGATGCTAGGGTTCAGTGGATTTGTAACTCTGAGAACCAGGGACATGCAGAGAATGTTAGAGAGGCAGGGGCTGACATTTCTAAAAAGGCCTTTTGGTAAAATATCGAAAATAGCAGACCTCCAGAGCAATGAAGGTCAGCTATTTTCGGTGCTTGATATCACACTGAACTAAGCATAATGAAGTCAATACTGATGTGGCGTAATGCATAACGGCATGGATTTCTACACAGAGAGGGCAATTCTTTCAACATAAGAGTTAAGGCAATTCTCTTGAATGCCTTCAGGTATGGCATGGAAAGAGGGTATTTGCATTTCTTTCACCATAGTAAAAACTGCATTCATGGTCTGGAAGGGGCACTTTTTACAGATGGGTAAAAGGGCCCTTTGATGTCTACAGTATGTGTGCACGCGCCTGCTGAGGACCCCTTAGGGATCCCGGACCCCCTGTTGAAGACCCCTGCTCTAGATTAATCAATTGTAACATTTAAAGATAGTAAAAAACAGTTGTAGTTTTTTTTTTCTTTTTTTGTTACTTTTGAAGCAGGGCAAAAAATAAATAAAAACACCCATAAAAAAGATATGGAGATGCAAGGTTTCTGCCAGACAGCGGTGTCACATCCTTCATCCTCTTTCTTTTCCTTTCTTTTTTTTATTAGCAGCACCATTAGTGTCCGTCGTGGTGTGACAAGTCATTTGTCAAAAAACCACACAGTTATTTTTACATCTCCTCTCACTTAGTCACATTATATTACGCACCGCCCGCCCGCCGGCCACGGCTGCCTGTAATTGTAATATTTGCACGTCCATTTGTTCCTCCTCCCGCCGAAATTAACCAGAAAACGCCATCATCCCGAGGCTCGTAAAGTGGCCTAAGTGGGCTTGATGTGACACACAGTGTGTGTATGGCCTTCAATGGACTGAAACTATGCAAACTGATGTCATTTTCTTTGTCACTGCTTCCTACTGAGTGAATGACTTTTTTTTATGATTCATTAGATTAAAAATGAATGTATTATTTATGCCATAGTAATTTTTTTCGTGTTCTTTTTTTATTTATTTAGTAGTTATGGTAAATGGTGCATTTAGCGCCTTTATCCAAGGCGCTTTACATAGATTTTGCATTACATTTGCCCATTCACACACACACATTCATACACCGATGGCAGAGGAAACCATGCAAGGCACCAACCTGCTCACCGGGAGCAACTAGGGGTTCAGAGTCTTGCACAAGGACACCTCGACACTAACTCTGGGGGAGCCCGGGATCGAACTGGGAACCCTCCGTGTTCTAATGATGGTTTCTCTAACCATTAGCCACTACCGCCAATTGATTCTCACGTTTGTGTGTTGTCACTGCTGTTGTTGCCAGTGAGGAGCCCCCACCGGGAGGACGTAGAGCCTTCGTTCCTACTCCTCCCTCCCAACACTCCCTACTGACAGGTGCTGTATACTCCATATAGCCCACAGAGGGAGAGACCACCCACACATACAAGCACCTGCATATCTTTACCAGGTATTGTAGTAATCACTCCCCTTGATCAGTGGCTGCATGGCTTATATCCCAGCAAGAGCCGGCTGTCTCTCGGCTTATGGTGGACATTTTTGTCAACATTCTTCTTCTTTTTTTTGCCCCGGACATACAAAATTAGCGGAAAATAATATTTCCAGAAAGTTAACTCACAAAGAGCTATAGCCCAGAATGACCATAACAGGTCTGTAACTCTGAGAGTGTACAAATGGAACCAAATTGACCCTTATACAAGCTGCGACGTGTTGTGAGCTTGTAGATCAGCTATTTTCTGAAAGCATAAAATGACTTTGTCTTAGTTCTACTGGATCTCCCCTCCCTAACATGTTAGTCTATCCACCTGTTTCCGCGGGAGTTAACTGGAGATTATTTGGACCACACTTCCGGTTTAACAGTAGACATATACAAGCTCGCGTCGCGAGCTTGTATATGTCTCCTGTTGTGAGCTTGTAAATCACACTCGGCTGCGGCGCCGGAAGCTCGGTACAACGTCTGCGCAATGCATTATGGGGCGTTGGAAACCCGTGGATAGTCTTTATTTTTTGGGGACAAAATTGTCCATTCTTCGTCATAGTTTTAGGCGACAAAATAAACTCTGTCCAGAAGGACGTCTCAGACTAAAAGGACGATGACCTTTCCAGAAGGATCAGGCTGTACGTATGAGCACAATCCACAGAGGCAGCAGAAAGCCTTTCTTCATTAACATTAATCTCCATGCCAGCCTGGCAGAGATAATGAACTTATACCGTTTTAAAAAGCTGTCAACCTGCAGGCTGTGGAGCTGACAGTCTGTTCACTTATTGTCTCTCACACATGATGATGACTGTCCATCATCAGCACCACAACTCACAGAGTCACAAACCTAGAATAATAATGACAATACTTGAATACTGAATTAGAATCTCACTAAACTGTGCTGGTTTATAGCAATCTGCACATTTCTAACTGGTATAACTTGCCAGTTAGGCACCTTACCGGTACATTACTAGTAACTAGTTACTGCCCAACACTGCTAATAAAGTATTCTATCGGTGAATCAATTAGTAAAATGAATGTTGCACCCATACAGTATACACACTGCAGTACATCCTGCATCTCTCTCTCTCTCTCTCTCTCTCTCTCTCTCTCTCTCTCTCTCTCTCTCTCTCTCTCTCTCTCTCTCTCTCTCTCTCTCTCTCTCTCTCTCTCTCTCTCTCCCCCATCCATCCACAGGCGGACATGCAGAGTGTCATACTTTACACAGTGGGTACAAACGTCATTATACAGTTACCTTCCTGTGTTTCTGTTCGGTCGGTGCATTTTTCTAGAGTGAAATGAGTTTAGGATCACGCTGGGGCTCAGTAGCAAGCAGACAAGTAATAGAATCATAAAGAAAACAGGCCCACCGGCTGCTTTAATATGACAAGCAACCCATTGTGTGTGTTGTGGACAAATTGAGCCACCCTGCGTGCAGTGTTTTTACTTCATCTTGATATATCGTCGGGTGGAAACCACATTTCTCCAAGACTGTTACTTTTCAGGATCCAAATATAAAAAAAAACATCAAAATCAGGAGATCTACAAGCTCAAAACGTGCCGCTTCACGCAGTGTTTTCAGCTTTTGCATGTGTGACGCTGCAGTTAAGGTCAAGTAGAGCATTGATTTAAAAAAATAATAAATAAAATAAAATAAAACAACAAAACACTAAAAGTTAAAATACGGAGTTAAGAGGTTTAATACAGTTTCTCAACATAAGGTCTGGGGTTCACAAGGGGTCCAACTGTCTGGGTCCATTTGGTTGCATTTTGTACCCTCTCAGAATCAGATTTTACAATGTAGATTGGGCTCCCAGAGTGGTAATTAATTCTATCAAAAGGGGGTCCGCCTAGCCCTAGGGTGTCCTTGAAATGGGGAAAAAAGAATAAAAGAGAATCACTGGTGATCACACTGTATTAAAAAATCTAAAGAAGAACAACAGATTAGAGTAATTAGATTTAGTTTAATTACAACATAATATTGTATTGTCCATAGAACAACATGTGAGGCTTCCAGCATTGAGGCTTTACAGACACAATGTGAAGCTCATTTTTATTCATTAAATGTCTCACAACAACAACAACGCTCTACTGACTGAGAAATCAATGCACCCATCCGCTCTGTACAAAGGTTAAAGCAACAGTGCGTGTGCGCGTGTGCGCGTATGCTCGCGCACGCTCGTAATAGTAAGTGGTGGGAAAAGTATTCACAAGTGTTAAGTAAAAGTATCAATACTGCAATGCAAAAATATACTCTGTCACAAGTTAAAGTTTGGAATTCAAAATCTAGGCTACTTTTTTTATTTAATTTATTTTTTTTATAATTTTTATCCCATGATTTTGTAACCCATTTTTCACCCGGTGTCAATTATCTAATGTAATCCTGGGCGCTAAACTCCCTCTGCCAACCTGGGGAGACAATGGACTGACCTCATGCTTCCTTCTATGAGGAGTCCAAGTTGCTTCTTTTCACCTGACCGTGGGGAGTTTCCCCGGTTAGACATAGCACGTGGAAGGAACACGTTATTCCAATCAGTTCCTTTCCCCTCCATCAGGCGCCCCGACTGGCCAAGGGGAGGCAAAATGTAGGCTACTTGAGTAAAAGTCGCATTCCTAAACCAATATTTTGATGACCAGCAGTGGTTCCCATGGAGACACAAAGAGCCTGCTTTTTTCCCCTATGGAGACACAAAGAGCCTCCTCAAATTATTGTCTTAGGAATGCGACAAAAAGAAAACAATATCCGTGAATTCAAGCCTGCACGGCGTGAGTAATCAATAGGAGAAAGAAAAACGTAATTTTGGGGGTGAACAATCCCTTTAAAAGAAATTGGCAAAAATATGTAAAAAATTATATTCATAATATCAGTGTGATAAAATAATGGTCCTCACAAGTATAGTTAAACAAACATGCCTGTGTGTGTGTGTGTGTGTGTGTGTGTGTGTGTGTGTGTGTGTGTGTGTGTGTGTGTGTGTGTGTGTGTGCGTGCGTGCGTGCGTGACTGTGTGCATGTGAGTCTTTGTTTGCCCTCAGCTGAGATTGCAGCCACAGTAATGAAATACTCTTTATCTTTCCCAACAGCTCGGTAACCTTGAACGCAGGTATAAACGCCGTGGTAAACAGCTAACCGCCGCGGCCGGACGGGCGGACGCCATGATGTCATAACTCACCGTGTGAAGGATTAGAGAGACCGCTGAGAGATGATGTCAGGCCATATGTGAACACTCTCTGCTGGTTGTACACAGGCACGTGCACACATAGACATCAAAGGGGGCTTGAGCCCCTGCCCTTTATCCATCTGTAAAATGTGCCCTCTCCAAACCATGAATGCAGTTTTTACTATGATGAAAGAAATGATATCTGAACGCAGCATTCAAGAGAATTGCCTTGTCCAAACTCTCCTGAACTTGAATGCAGAATCTTATGTTGAAAGAATTGCCCTCTCTGAGTAGAAATCCATGCTGTCACAACGCGTCGCTATTTTCACCAAAAGGCCCTTTTAGAAATGTCAGTCCTTGCCTCTCTAACATTCTTCCTGGTTTTATACAAACCCCAGCATCCGTATTATTATTCGGGGGGATTGCTGGCTTGTAGATCGGCTGTTTTTTTGGGCAAAGTGTAGAGGGGGAAAAGAGCAGACCAAGTACAGAGCCAAAGGTGAAGTTGTGTCTGAATAGACTTAACTGTCTGAAAATACACATTAACATTGTTCTGGCATTGTTTTCATGAAAACAAATAAACCTTGAAATAGTCTTTGAAATTACTTAACGTGTCTACCAAGCTAACAAAATGTTACCAAACTGCCTGCCAAGCTCACAAATTAGCCAATCTACAAACTTGCGACACTTTGTGAGCGTGTAGATCTTTCATTACTTGCGCAAGCAGCAGAGCACGCAAGTACTGTAATCGGCTGGGTATGTATGTAGGTGACTGGGATTTTTGAAGACCGTAGCCCTGGAATGGCTAGGAATGTATGTATGTATGTATGTAGGTGATACCTATGGGAGTCGCTCTCCATTCTGACATGTCGCCACTCCAAAATTGACTTCTAATTGTCGGAGTGGCGACACTCCCATAGGGGTTAAGTTTAGGGTTAGGGTTAGAGATAGGGTTAGTGTCGGAAAGGAGACATGTCGGAGTGGCGGGATGCACCCGATACCTACAGCCAGTGAGGGACCAGCCTTACTGGTGATGATGTCAGCAGAGTTCGGTATATAAGAGCGCTCTTGATAATGTCTTCATTAACGGGAGAAGCAGCACACACTTCATGGCGAGCTCTGCTTGCGCACAAGTAGGCTATGTGTGGCCTGCTTGAATGTAAGGTGCAAGTTGGCACCTCGACAGAGTGCAGTTCTAGTGTTTACTATTTTTGAAAATTTCTTTTATTTTCGCTTTTTGTTAGGAAAGGCTTTAAATTTCAATACATTAATGCATTGATATTAAAAATGAAAATGTGTACTTTTGGATATTTTTATTATTTATTGTTATTGCTAAGCAAAGAATATGATGACTCCAGAGTCCAGACGGATCATTATGCTGTACGCCTTTCACAGCCTGAATTGGTTTATTTGGGGTTCTAGATTAGATCTCGTGTATCGCCTGTGAAATTAATACTAAACTGCTTTGGAAATCCTTTATTGAATAATCTCCTGACTTGTGTTGTTTTGTAAGCAGAGATTATGACTCTATAACTCTGGCTGGTTACAGCTACAGCCTGATAACCCAGTCGGTCACAATCTTATCTTGCTCACAACTCAGGCCAATAGGATTCCTTTGAATGAGCATTCAAAGAGTTTTTTTCCGTTATGAATGAAGCGTGTGAAGGTTTTAGTTCAAACTATGAGGCAGTTGGACTCTATTTCTGAGCTTGACACATCAGGACTTCCTCATTTTATAAATAACTTGGAAGATGTATGTGTGAGTCATGCCTTCCTCATCCAGCCACAACTTCATTTAACCCATAAACCTCCCAGTCTCAGGGCAGACACTCTAACCAAGGGCAACTGGTGGCCCGGCGGCCCTCACCTTCACTTAACGCGGCCTGTGGAATACAGATTTTCCCATTTCCCATATTCCCTCCTGATTGCCTATTGCCTTCTAAAGTTTGTGTATGCGACCTGACAGTCGCTTATCTTCCGATTAGGGAGTCTTACCGGTATGTTATTGATTCATGAAATTAAGTTCATAACGTAGAACGTAGAAATGCATTTGAAAATAAATACAAATATACATTTCCGGATTCCAATTCAAAATACCTAAAAACGAACTGAAGATTCCAATTGAAGATAACAGATCTACAGTGCAACGCATTTTGAGCTTGTAGAACGTCTAATTTAGCTATTTTTGTCTATGCATCGTGGTCCTCTGGAGTGAGTGTGAAAATATAGTGGATCTCTCCATCATCAAAGTTGCCCACCCCTGCTAACCACTGTATAATATGCAACTGCTATTTTTGAGATGGGGAAAAAACAAACTATCAAAATCTTTGGAAAATGTTGGATCATTTTTTCTCCTGCGTGTCCCTGGTATAAAACATTTTCAGACGGGGGTCCATGACAAAATATATATAAATTTGGGGGTCCTTGAAATGAAAAGGTTTGAGAACCAATGCCCTAATTCAAGAATTGATAGAATTGCAATACCTTATTTTCCCTACCAACTTTGAAATCATACAACATGAGTGTATTGCGACAAGCTAGCTGGCCGGCCAAAACATGGCTGCCATCGTGTTATTATAGTTGTTGTTGTTGTGTCTGGAACAGACAGCAGATGAGCAGGGACTGAGGACAGCACGGCTGCTGGCCTTTGGGAGAACGATTTGTTTGACTCGTTAGCATTAAGAAGCTGTTTTATTTAGATGTATAAAGCCTGCCAGGTTGCCAGTGTTGGCCTCAACTCCGAGCCCAGTCAGCGTGCCTTGGGGTGGAGGGGCGGTAGAGAAGAGACAAGCCGCCAAATGAAGAGCGTCCAGACCGGCTGGCTCACGCCACCCTCATCCTGACTCGTACACAGACAAAATATAGTCAGCGTAAAAAACATGAAAAGCTTCCAGCTTCTGGCCTGCTCATCCTGCCTCATACACATTGGCTGTCGGATGGAAACCTTGTATAATAATAATAGTACTACGTTTTATTCATAACGCTCAGGGTTTAGAAAACATTGGCATCAAAACAGCAACGGCAACCAAACAACTACAAGGGACCCTACTAGGGTCAATTTAAAAACTAGGTAAAATCAGGGCATGAAAAGAGAGAAAAAGACAAAAAGGCCTTAATGTCTAAGAAAAGGCTTAGTTAAAAAGGCAGATTTTCAGTGCATTTTTAAATGCACTGTGATGCTATCAGGTGTGTGGGGAGGGCCATTCCACAGACGTGTGGCAGGTTTGTGTAAGCGTATAGGCGTATAGGTTCTCAAACCTTTTCATGTCAATGACCCCCAACTTGATACATATTGGCCTGCATATCACACCTAGTGTGAAGTGAGCGGTGCCTTTTATATATGAGTTAATTTCATTGGCCAATGAGCCAAGTGTGGGACGGACATACGTGTACATACAGTACATAGTACATACAAACATTCAGACAGACAGACAAAGCCAGATGTAGGAGCCGTTAGCCCGGCTCAAAAACATATGCCAGGACGCCCGTATTTTAGCCTGGGTGCCAGCCTGCCATGCTACGTTCTGTGGATCTTTGTCAATTTGCGACTCAGTCAGGCCATGATTCAGTTGACTTGTATCCGAACACTTGTGACGTAGGTGACGTCGTTTCTGACTGGATGCAGAGTAGGGTTAGGGTAGCTACGTCATCAGCCAGCCAAAACACACTGGTGTATTTGTCCCGCCTTGCACCACAGACCAATAAGAAGTCACGGTGTCTATGTCCCACGGTTTCTATGTCCCACCTCCCTTGGAGATAGGAGGCTGGCCAGACTGAGAAGCAAAGTTACAAAATCCACGCTACCCATACTTACGGCTATATACAGTAGCAGTGATTCTCCATTTTAAGTTTAAGGACCACAGGACCCTAACCCTCAAAATTGTTCTTCAAGTGCGGGTGCCATGATTTTTTCCCCCTCTAAAACATGATTATCTACTAGTATGATTATACTAGGGGGAAGATTGTTTCCTAAAAAGTGTACAGAAAGAGTTAAAATTATGTTTTTATGTGGCCACACCCACCAGTTCATTGGTATGCGTGGTTGTCATGGTGGGTGGTGACCCAGCTGAAGTTAGCCACACCCACGTATGTTGGGTGAATGGTAATTCGGGGAGGGGTTGATTCTGTGATGTAATAAGTATCTGTGTTTTTGGACCGGCACGTTTGACCCCACAAGGTGGCAGCCTCCAGATAAAACCCAAATAGAAAGGCAATACATAATTGCTCATAACAACCACACCAGGCGGTCTAATGAAGTACTGTCAACCTCCTAGACACATGAAAACCAGAAAAAGTACAAAACTATGGCACCGCCTCTTTAAAGTTATACCATGTAACTTTTTTTATAAAACAAATCTTAAAATTGTCCTAACTGTTAAATCGCTAAAGTTTTAGAACCCCCACTCCGTTATTTTCAGCTTCTAAAGCCTTCTCTTTATATGTTTTCTATGAGCCGTGAGGGGGGGAGAATTTCGACCGAGGTTTGCTATAGAGCTACTGACCACAAGTTGAGCAAATTACACAGTATAGCTTTAAGTACAGAACTTGTGTAAATGTACTCAGTTACTTTACACCACTGCTCGAGTGTGTCCTCAAGGTATAAGTAGGTATAGTTTTATCCTCCACGTATATGATGCCAAACAGTGTGACCCGGACCCCGTTGTGTGACAGACAGGCTAAAAACAGATTATCTGCATGAGGAGGACGGAGTGCGTTTGGTAAATATCTCATCCTGGCAGTCAAAAGGGCCTGTAATTGGCAGTTTGAATAAACCTTCCACGCCTCGTAAACTGTTATTCATTTAATCCTGCGATGTGATACATTCCCATCATCATCAGGCTAAAGCTCTGATGATGGGTGCACACCGCCAGTAATTACCTGGAGTGTTTTCTCCCCCCTCCCCCCATGCCGTTTAATGAACGTTGTTGTTGCATTCCATCCGGAAATAAATAGCCTGTTGTTGAGAATGCATGATGTGGGTCGTGTGTGTTTTGACTTGACAAACGTCCCTGGTTCGGCTTTTACACCAGGGGTCTTCAACAGTGGGTCCGGGACCCCTAGGGGGGGTCATCGGAGTTACAGGAGGGCCGCCAACCTTTGTGTGATTGCCTGGTGCAGTAGCATCCCTATAATGTTGAGGGAAACATTTGCAGAAAATAGCAGATCTTCTATAGATTGGTGAAAACAGCAGATCTGCTATTTTCACACTTTCTGCCTCTAATATTTGACAATTTGGCCAATGTTTAATTTGTCATTTTAGAGGTATTAAAAAGTCCTCAAAGTGTCACTTTAGAAATGTGCAGATGCCATCTACACACTTACACGTTACGTTGATTTGTTGAGCGGTGGTAAACCACTCCATAGAGTGGCTGTGCGTGTGTCTGTAGCCTTTTTCCTCAGCGTTTTGCCATAGCAAAACGTGTGTGTGTAGCATAGCCTGTAGTGTACATCCTAGACTCAAATCCTAGTCTGAAGACGTTATGCAAGCACGACCACCGTTCACTTCACATTGGGTGTGATTGTTTTACTGTTGAGTGAGAAAACAATGTTGCACATTAAGCTAATCATCTGGGGGTCCCGACCCACAGGTTGAGAACCACTGTTGTAGATCTTCAGGAAAGCCCAGGCCAAGACACAATGAAGGGCTGACAGACATTATCTAGCAGGTTATGGTTTTAGTGCCGAAGCGCACCAGGCACCTAGCCTTAGCCTACACCGTTAGTTGCCCCTTGTGTGCACTGTGCATGACAGCAGGTATTTCATAATATGCTGTCACTTCTCTTTCCATCTAACCAGACCAGACAGACAGCTGTACAACAACAACAACACCACTATTCTTATCCTGCCCTGATCTGTGTTGCTGTGTCAGCCTCCATGTTGTTGTTTTTCCAGTTTGTCTCCTGTCTGTCTGTCTCCTTACCCCACCTCCAGACAAGTATTGTTGTATTTTTTTATCACAGATCACCTTGATGCCGTTCACACTGGCAGCGACAAAGCTATCTATCAAGGCCGCCTTCGCCATTCATTTTCAATGGAAGCCCGCTACAAAGCTATAAAAGCTCCTACATCTGGCTTTGTCTGTTTGTCCCGTGTCTGTCCGGACGGTGATTGGTCAATTGGTGTTTGAAAGGCCAGGGTCACATTGGCCCAGCTTCGTGGGACGCTTTAATGAAATTAAATAGCACCGCTCACTTCACACTGGGTGTGATTATTTTATAACAGATTCTCATGCCAGTCTAGTCAGCTCATCTACTGGTCAGTAGTTTGATCAATTGGATATACATGAGTAGCCGCCTATTTACACAAATGGTAAATGGTGCAATTATATAGCGCTTTCATCCAAGACACTTTACAATGATTGTGCATTGAAAGCATGTTAATTTGTAATGATCAATCCATTGGTTGTGTTTCTGGCAATGTACTTTAAATTCTTATTATCGGTAGGCCTATACCAATGAAAACTAATTTGTTTTAAAAAATAATAATACAAAAAATAGGCTAATATCACTATTATACTATCATTAAAAGCATTGTATTTTGGCAATTATTTGTAGTATCCCCACGGCCCCCCAGTGGGCCCCGGGCCACAGGTTGAGAATCATTGGTTTCCCTCACACGCATCAATATTGAACAAACAAATTAGTAGTGTGAAGTTGTATTGTATTATACATGTCACACTTTAGACCCTCCCCCCTCCCCCTGTTTAAATATTTTCTTGAACGTGTCTCTTTTATTAAAATTGAGACAAACTGAGAATAAAAGAAACTCATCAGGATCAAATGATGACAATAATTTTTGTTTCAGTCTATTTGCACCATTTAAAATCAAAAGTGTGGTGAATAAAAGTAGTGAGTAAAAGAACAGGGAAGGTCCAAGAGTGTTAGAGCTCGCTTCCAGCGAGCCAACAATTATGACACCACATAAAAATATATTTCCAACTGATTGTCCATGTGCTGTACATAACCTTTATACATGTATTTTCTTTAGACATCATTTCACATTAGGACATAAAGATCATTACTCAGAGCATAACACATCTCTCTGACTTCCTCCCCAGTCAGATTTAAGACAGACCCAAAACAAAGAAAAATCTTGACTAGGTACAAAATCAGTGAGCACAGTCTTGCAATCGAGAAAGGATGTCATAGGCATACCTGGCTCCCTAGAGAAAACAGGCTTTGCACCCATTGCACACAAAATGAAGTGGAAATTGAGCTACACTTCCTAACCGCCTGTCCACTGTACCAAGAGACACATACTTCCCACAGATCATAACCACACAAGGAGAGTTTGAAATCATGACCAATGATGAAACACTCCCATACCTGCTGGGTGAAGTAAAACAATGTGCAAACACAGCAGCAAGATTCGTGAGCTGCTGTGATAGGAGAATGATATCAAATGGAACCCAACCACCTTAAAAATCCCTGCTCTGGCTGCACGTAACATTGATGCATGAAAACTGTTTTCACCTGTACATATTTTGTTCTGATTGTATTGTATACACCTATGCTTTGGCAATGTAAACGTATGTTTTCTCATGTCAATAAAGCCCTTTGAATTGAATTGAAATGGAATTGAATTTAGGAAATGTAGAATTATGTGCAGGATGTAATCTGTACAGATGTGAAGAGTGCAGGATGTAATCATGTGAAGAGAACTCCATTTAACTGACTAATCTTTAATTACATTTTACATTATGCCACTTAATGCCAGTGTGCCAGTGATCAATGTGCCAATGTTTGCACCCGTGCCTAAGGTTGCCTACTCCTGTAGTAAATCGGACAGTGCATTCGACAAAAAATCTTATAGTTGACTAAAACATTTCAGAATACTAAAATTAAAAATGTTTTAATTCAAAGACTGACAAACTAAATACGAATTTACTAAATACAAATTTACTGCCAAAAACATGGGAATGGACACGTTCATTTATATGAGGGAAATGTAACCAAAAGGAGCTGTGAGGTTTAAAGACTTGCACATTGATTTGACAGTAGTGTCAGTAAACACCATCCTGCCACAATGTATGAAAGGCAGTGATTTTGCATGCATGTCTCCCATCAACTGTCAGCCCTGTAACCTACTATTCCACACTTTCTAATGTCTATTGGATTATTAACCACTTTAAACCTGGTAAACAATTTCAAAACAAAAAGCAGATCCCTGTGAGCATTTATTGCTGCAACGTCAGTTTTAAAATTGCTCAAGTAGTTAAAATTAAGCTGTGGGTTACAAGTGTGACAAGATTTGTCACACTTTAGTTAGGCAACGTGGCGAATAACTACGCCTTGCGAGCTTCTAGATCGGCCAACTTTTAAAGACTTTGTCCAATTATGAAAATAATGAGGAATTGGAAGAATTAGTATTGCAACTTTATTTCACACTCTGCACTCATACTGACAACACAACACACACAGACCCCTCTTCCCCTTAAAGAACCATGGTGAATTATTGAGCATCACAGCATACTTTTACTTTGAGTAATTTAACTATATTCTTCCAAGTATATTTTGAAAACATATTTAAGTATATTTTAAAAACAGGACTTAACAGCCATATGTACAATGTGATAT
This sequence comes from Nannobrachium achirus, assembly GCF_963921795.1. Lineage (NCBI taxonomy): Eukaryota > Metazoa > Chordata > Actinopteri > Myctophiformes > Myctophidae > Nannobrachium > Nannobrachium achirus. The sequence goes on along the minus strand of NC_137813.1, from coordinate 9,752,400 downwards.
ATATTGCTATATTTACTTAAAGGACAACTCTTTTACAACAAAGGTTCATATTTTAGATTGTAGTTAGAGAAACAAAAGGATGTGTTCAAATGTTTTCATTTACTTCTTTCTATTGATTTAGGGATTTTAATGACTTTGATTTCAGTGCATGGGGCACACATGCAAGTGCCTACATGTGCCTTTTAGACACAACAAGCTGGCAATTTTTATTACGAACACTACTCGCCACATCTCCCCATGAAAGATGGTGCATCTTGGGAATGGGCTTATTGCATTTAAAGATACATATTTAGCCACTTGCACGCATGCCCCCCCAACCACTGAAATCACTGTCATTAAAATAGCTAAAACGGTAGAAAGAAGTAAATGAAAATGTTTTAACACTCATCTTTTCTTTTCTCCAATTAGTCTAAAATATGAACCATTTTTGTAAAAAAAAATAAAAGTCCTTTAAGTAAAACATGTGGGTAACACTTTAGAAGTATTTGTTATGAGCAGTTCAAAGATCATTCATTCAACTGTTAGTTAATGAGTGAGTGAGCCATCAGCCATCCATAAGGCACATACATCCTTAGCTATTAAAACATGCTTAACAAGTAATTCATAACTCAACTCCTTGAATGATCCATTAACTACTTATAACGAATAGTTATTCTAAAGTGTTACCAAAATCGGTTAGTTACTTCTTGCACCAGTGCTTGCAACAGCTAACATGCTGGTGGAGGAGTGGGGGGGTCGATCGTTGAGGGGTCCTTGTAGGTTTGGGGGGGGGGGGTCGATCGTTGAGGGGTCTTGTAGGTTTGTTGAGGGGAAGCCAGAGGCTCTTGGAGGACAGGTGTGTTGTGGTGTTTGGAGCCGGTGCTGATGTAAAGCGAGCAGATGAGCGCTGAATATGTTGGAGAAGCAGTGGTCAAGCCGGGCTTTTGAGATCTCATTCTAGTCCAAGATCTGGAAACAGAAGAAAGAGCAGGTATTTAAAAAATAAATAAAGAACATTTCTCTCTTCCACACTTAGTGCAGGGCCTTAATTAAGGGGAGAAAATGCTAATTTTGTGTAATTCAGTCTAAAATTGCCAAATTTTGCACAGATGTAGCTCAGGGCATGCTCTAATGATTTAGCTAGGGCGCCCGAGCCGACGACCTTCGGGGTCGCCACAGCGGCCAAATCAAGATTCTGTGGGCTAGAAATGACCCCAGAAAACGATGGTTTAGTGATGAAAAGTGATGACACATCACTTATCATCACTAATCACAGTTTTGAGGGCGTTTTCTGGGGCCATTTGTAGCCCAAGGAATGTTTTTTGCGCAAAACAAATGCTTGCAATGGATTCAGCATCATGACAAACCCCTAGTTAGATCCCTCACATCCTACTTACTTTTCCTCCTGTATAGAAAGTCGAAGGGAGCCCAACTTGATTTGGCCGCTGTGGCGACCCCGAAGGTCGTCGGCTCGGGCGCCCTAGCTAAATCATTAGAGCATGCCCTGGGCTACGTCTGTGCAAAAATTGGCGCTTTTAGACTGATTGCACAAAATTAGCATTTGCTCCCCTTAAAGCCCCACACTAACTGTCCCTACTCTGACCGTACCTTATCATTAAACCACAGACAGACAAAGAACACTCTTGTATATTGGAGGAAGTCAGATTACAGACTGAGCACATTAAAGACTAAAGTCGAAGCAAAATTGAACCTTATCAGATCTTTAACTCTTAAGGGCGTGAAATGGACCTTTACATTTGAACACTCCAAGAGTAAGGGTTGTACACTTTCAGAGTAAGTGGTGGTCCTCGAAATGTGAAAAGGTTTGAGAAGCACCGGTCTAGACGGGACTGTATTATTCCAAACCCACCTTCTGGCACTGAGCCAACAGCAGCTGGCAGGCCGGGGCGTGTAGAGCTGCTCCCACCAAACTGGACAAAGCACAGGCCAGTTTTGACGATGTACCACATCCACATCTAGAACCGGTCCACTCTGGCGTAGACACTGGGCATTCTGGGATGAGCACAGCCGCGACCCCAGCTAACAACTCCAGACTGGACCCATTACTCCCACGGTTGCCTACGGCTGACCATTGGACCTCCAGAATCGCCCTGATAAGACAGAAATGAACACAACATTGTTTTTACTCTTCAGTTCTACTCTATTATGGCTAAGATTTGAATTGGATCTGCATGGCTTAATTTATACCCGACGTGAGCGCAGATCATGTTGTCTGTACTCTCTCCTGGATAGATTCTTTGGGGCCATTGTTTTCCTTTATACTATAAAAGAAAAAAATGCCTATACTTATACTAAAGTGTATAGTAAGTGAATGAGACCCAAACTTTCAGCAGCTGTCAAACATTCCCCTAAGGATTTTGCAAATTGAATCATGGATTTTCGGATTGTTGTTATACTCTAAAGTGTCCAAAAATAATTAAAAAATTTAACGAAATTACCCTAGCGACTGGACTATATGACAAATCATGGCAGAAGCTATCGAATGAAAAAAAAATAGATGGCCTGTCTTGGTTTAAAGCCCACTCACCACGACAAGGTGCAGGCCGAGAGTGGGAGACACACGAGGGAGGGGTAGAGACAGGACAGAACACATGGGGAGGGGTGACAAGACACGACAACTTGAAACCTGTATATAACATGGCCACATATACATAGGAAGGTGAATACTGTTCTCTGTATTTTTTGTAGGCTACATGAGATTCCAAGAAGGGTAAATGAGCATAGCAGTTGCTATTCCGTTCCTAGACAATGGTGCAAGAAGAGTTCCAGTGCATGCGTATGCAGATGAAGTTGCAGGGTATTGACAAGTGTCAAAGTTCAACCATAGTCCTCAAAGGTTGCTTTACTGTAAATGATTTACTATAATCCACAGGTTTGTATGTAGTTTGTTGTCTTATCCAATTGTTGAAAAACAAAAATAAATTATTAAGATGATAATCAAGAGGTCATGAGGAAAGCCAATCTGATGACAGGCTCCCCGTGCTGAGGATCACGGTGGCAGATGTCAGACTAAAACCTTAGAGGTGGTGCCATAGTTTGTACTTTCTGTTTTGTATGTGTTTATGGAGTTAACATTACTCCAATAGACCCCCAGGCGTGGTTATAATATGCAAATATGTCTTCATTGTGTATTTTTGGTTACTTCCTGAAAGGTGAAAGCGTCTGAGTCAAAAGGCCCAACTGAAATGAATAGATAATGACATCATGTCATCCCCTCCCATTTTTACCATTAAACAACACTGTGGGTGTGGCAAACTTCAGCTGAGTCACCACCAGAGTTAGCGTCCGTTACTCAAAGTAATACATTACACATTACTTTTGAAAAAGTAATGCTTTACTTTACTTGATTACTCTGGAGAAAGTAATTAGTTACACTACTTTTGCGTTACTCCATAAAATATTTGGAACAATAGCATTTTTCCCTCAATAGCCTACGATTTAAATAGTATACAAAAAAATATATTTAATATCTAATATTTAAGATACGTTTTAAAGGATCATAGTGCCAGATTCCTGGGGGCCTACAGACCCTGACGAAGACCTAGAACAGGGGAGGGCAACTTTGATGGAGAGGGCCACTATATTTCCACAGTCACTACAGAGGGCCACAATGGATATGGAAAAATAGCATGTTGGTCAACTTGTTGCCTTACTCAGAAAATTATATTTTTTCACTAAAAGACCTTGGAATTCCTCTCTGCTCCTTTGGAATTTAGCTGTACTTTGAAATAATGTTTCTGGGGGCTGAAGTTGGAACATCATAGCTATAGGAAAAAGGAAAAGAAAAGGAGTGTTGGATTCAAGTCATTAACCTTCCACTTTTTAAAAACAAAGTGCCAGAACCCTTTGTGGCACTTGTGGGATTCGTTATGGTATATTATTTGAAAGTTTGTGGATTTGTGTAGAATTAATATTGAACTGAATCAGCTAGTAATGCCTGTGATGACCTTCGATCGATTGCTCATGACTGCCAGTCTATAGGGGGAGCCGCAGCAAACGTCCTCCATTCAACAGAAACCTTTCAGTGAGAGAAGAGGTCTAGTTTGTCATATTCTCCCCGTTTCAGGTAAACGTGGAGAAACATCCTATGGATAAATGTTGTTTTATGCTAATCCTGACCTGCACTCTGCGTTTTGACGAGGAAATTACACTGTAAGCGTTAGGGTTTTTCCACCGACTACAAAAAAAAAAGGGGGAAAAAAAATAAAATTTTACGTAGCACACGCTGTAGCACACACTGCACATTTCTGCCTGTAATGACGTCAGTCACAGAAACTGAACTACACTTGATTTGAGAAGATATTAAATGAGAAACGTTGTGGGTAGGGGTGTAACGATATAGAAACTGAATCGAAAAATCGATTTTGATTTGCAACGATCTACTATATCGATATGCAAATGCATTTATCGTAGCGTGTTGGCTTTGCATCGTATCGGTATCGTTTTACAATGCAGATAATCGGTATCGAACCGTTTTGCAATGCAAATAATTGATTGTATGGAAACTAAGTATTTGTGTCTTGTATTTAGCAATTTTACGAAGGAAAATGAAAAAGAGGGGTTTAATTACTTTTCCATTCCATATAGCTACTCTTGGTCTATCGATACATGTGTGTAATCTGTGTTCATGTCAAGGTGCGGGTTTGACCATATGTGTTTAAATAAATGATGTCCATGTATTTGCTAGAGAATCACAGTTTACTTATTTATATCCATAATAATCGATTTTCCCCTGTATGTATCGTGATACGTATCGTATCGTTCAAATGTATTGTTACGCCTAATTGTGGGTGCTAGTATGCGCAACTATAATTGCCATTACCCTGTATTGCACTATTATGTTATGGGTACAGAAGTGTGGGTCATGACCGAAAGAATAAGGTCGCGGATACAAGCGGACAAAATGGCCCTTAGGGATGGGGTGAGAAGTGTATTCACCCGAGAGAGACTTTGAGTAGAACAAATGCTCCTTCGCTTGGAAAGGAGCCAGCTTTGGTGGTTCGGGACATTTAGTACGTCTCCCTAGGGAGGTCATTGATGCACATCGCACTGGAAGCAATACCCCTGACAGACCAAGGACCAGATGGAGGGATTACATCTCCACACTGCAGTTTACAGTTTAGGCATTTAGCAGACGCTTTTAATCCAAAGCGACTTACAATAAGCAGGTAATACATCACTATAAGCAGCAAGATAATATGTCAGTACATCAACATCAATATAACAAATGCATAGGAATATCAATCTAGAAAAACAAAACAACATAGGTAGACCATGCACCTAATGGCCGGGGGAACGCCTGGGGAACCCACAGGAGGAAGTGGCCAATGTTGCGCAGGAGAGGGAACACTGGAAATCTAGGAACCGTTACCCCCTAGACCCGTTTTCGGAATAAGCAGTTGAAAATGGATGGATCTGCGCATCAGTGCAGCTGCCGAGTTCATGTGCAACCCCCTCCAGAGACCACGCTAATGAATTCAGAGACCACGCTAATGAATTGGTGGAATATGTCAAAGTAAAGCAGACGATGGGAAACATTGCAATGAGTTTATTGAAGTTAAAGCAGCAATTCAGCTAAAAGCGTGGAATAAAATGCAATTAATGAAAACTGTTCAAACAATACATGCAATACATGCAAATATTAGAGCATACAATTACGGGTCCTGTACCTGTTGAGGATTCATACGTACTTTGTTGTGAAGATGATCATGTTATTCTGTTGTCCATCTACCTCCTAAAATGGAGCCTGAATTGAAGACCTTACAGCTAGAGAGAAACAATACATGCAATATTAGAGCATATAATTACGGGTCCTGTACCTGTTGAGGATTCATACGTACTTTGTTGTGAAGATGAGCATGTTATTCTGTTGTCCATCTACCTCCTAAAATGGAGCCTGAATTGAAGACCTTACAGCTAGAGAGAAACAATACATGCAATACATGCAATATTAGAGCATATAATTACGGGTCCTGTACCTGTTGAGGATTCATACGTACTTTGTTGTGAAGATGAGCATGTTATTCTGTTGTCCATCTACCTCCTAAAATGGAGCCTGAATTGAAGACCTTACAGCTAGAGAGAAAGGAGAATTGTACAAACTTACCACCTTACAGCTAGAGAGAGAAAGAGAATTACAAACTTACCAGACCAACTGATAAAGAGAATTACAAACTTACCAGACCAACTGATAAAATAGCAGACTTTCTGCACATACCAGGGACAAGAAAATAATGCGACAAAGCTCATCTCGCATGTCAAAATATAATAAGTAAGTCATTTGCAAAGCACGGCAGCTGCCCAGTTCATATGTTAAGCAACTGACCAGTGAAATTACACTTACCTAAAAACAAAGGACCTGGAAGAATTGCAAAGGGTGCTAGAGGCACTGAAACCTGCTCGTCAGCAGAAGAAAAGTGAAAAGTGAAAAGTGAAATGTAGAAGTTGGCCCATACTCTGGACCACAACTCGCCACAAAAGAATGTGGCAACAGCTCATTAAGAAGAATGAGCTGTTGGTGCAAAAGGTGTTGGTATAAAATGCAATGAACAAACTGTTCAAATGGTTGTTATACTTACCTATATAGAAATGAACTGGGGGTTCTGGAATGGAAAGTATGTTTACACACTTACCCGTCTCTGTGATGGGTCCTGTACCTGTAATTATGATTCATACTCACTTTTATGTGAAGTAACATAATGGTGGCACTGTTGAGAGCCACATCAACAGCTATGCCAGCCACACGATCAGCAGGAATATAAGGCTGAAACTGAGAAACTTGAAGCCAGTGGAATATTTTTAGATTACTTACCCAACAGTGGAAACCAAGTCACATACTTACCTGAGAACAATCAAATGGAGAACCCTGTGGGAGAAGTTGGATCAGAGATCTCGCCACACGTTTCCACAAATGCCCAATGCTTACAAGCTGTACCTCTTTGTTAATGTGACCAAACAATAAAAATGAAAGACCATCTTCCATCCATCCTTAACCGATTATCCGGAATCGGGTCACAAGGGTAACAGTTCCAGAGATTTCCAGTGTTCCCTCTCCTGAGCAACATTATCCACTTCCCTCCCCAGGGAGACTCTTGGGAGGCATCCGTACTAGATGCCCAAACCACCTACGGTGGCTCTGCTCCAAGTGTAGGAGCAGCGGTTCTACTCCAAGTCTCACTCGGTGTCTGAACTTCTCACCCTCTCTCCAAGGGAGTTGCCAGCCACTAGGGGTGTAACGATACATTTTAATAGCGATTCGATACATATCACGATACATGGTTGACGATACAATACATGGACGATATTGGTTCATTCATGGTGATACGATACGATTCGATTCAATGATTTAAAATCGATATAGTAGCTATTATCAAAGACTTTAAATCTGTGTGAAAGGTGTGGATAGTGCAGGTTTTTAAGGGAAACATTTATTATTATGGATATAATTAAGTAAACAAGGTGATTATCTGCCAAATACATGGTCATTGTATATTGACAAACCTGCACCTTGACATGAACCCAGAGATTACACACATTTATCGATAGACCTGTGTAGCTATATGGAAAGGTAAAGTAATTAAACCCCTCCTTTAAAATTTTAGTCTAAAAAATGCTAAATACAATGCACAAGTGGGTAGTATCGATACAATTGATTCTTTGCACTGCCGATTCGATACAAAATAAAACGATACGATTCGATTTTAGCTGTTTTCATTTCGATATACTTCAATTTCTTAAGTTAAAAACGATATTTTGATACAGTTACTATATCGTTACACCCCTACCAGCCACCCATCTGAGAAAACTCATTTTGTCCGCTTGCAAACCGCAACCTTATTCTTTCGGTCATGACCCACACTTCATGTCACAAAGCCGGGTGACAGACACAGACTGTTACACACAGCAACCTAACACAGACTTACAAAGCTATGACCACTGACTGATTGTTACACTGATAAGGGTATAATAAAATAAAAATATTTGTAGCATTGGTGTAATTTTTGGTAACTTGTGGAACTTTTAGAATGTATTTCACAACATGTATTTTGTGACATGCTTTGTTATTTAGTGCTGTTCAACGATTAAACATTTTAATCACATGATTTAGCAATTAAATGCACTAAATGTATTCGCAAAAAAACGCTAATAAGTCATCAGCTTCTTTCAGTTCACAATGTAACCTAGAGGGATATTTTTCAAGTCTTTCATGGCCCCATTAACTTGGGAGTGGAAAAATATGCTGGCTTTATGCGAAAGTATGTTAATTAATTATGTTAATTTAATTTGAAAAATCTATTCAAACAAATAAATCATAACGGTATTGTACTGAACAGACTACAGCTGATGGGTATAAGGATCTGCTAAATGTTCTTAATGATTACTGTTGTGTCCACCTTTATGCTTTAATTATATTTTGGGATGGACCTTGTAGCCAATATAGCTGATATTGTAGCCAATGTTTGGCCATTTTCCTTTTGGACAATTAGCCTACAGTAGAGGTATTCATAAAATAATTAAATTGTCACTTTAGAAATGTGCAGATACCCTGTATTCTGTTGGTTTGTTTACTGTTGAGTGAAAAAATATTGCACATTAAGCCAAGATGAGATAATAATGTAATTGTTGAGATAATAATGTTGAGAAAACAATGTCCTAAACTACGGGTAGGCCAAATGACTACAATATATATAAATATGCAATTAAAATAATTAATCGCGATTAAGAACTGTGAGTTAATTGTGATTGTATACAAACAGCCCTAGTTTTCTTTTTATTTTGTGGCATTGTGGATATTTTTTATACAGTGGGAGGTTGTAGCCTCAAATCCAACACTTATTTCCTTTATCTACAGGACATCCTTATTAGGACAAAGATTTGTGCCAATATATCGGCATACATAACCCTTTGATAGTTTTCTCAACCAAATGGTAGAGCACATTTTAAGTCCATATTTCTCATTGAAAACAATGCTGAAATTAACTCAACCTCATTCAGCCATTTCTACCTTGGTTGAGGTGTTTGATGGCCAATAATATCCACCTGAGGGTGCAGTGACTTCACACACCATGCTTTCCAAGTCATGTGACACAGAGGAAATCTGACACAAGAAAAACACTCCTGACAGCTTGGCTCTCTCCTGCAGGAATTTCAAAGCTAGGAGGATTCTCTTTACATAATATCATCTCAGAGATGTTACTGAACATGCATATGTAATAAAATGCAATAAAAATAAATCTAATAATGGTCAAATAATTTTTTGAAAACATGCTTTACCAAACGGTAGATGTGTCCGTTGATGGTAAGGTAGTGCAAGTAAAACTAAAGTATTAAAAACATACTATTTACTATGAATAATTACAACTTCTACTCATTCATTGTTGTTATTATGAAACATTGAATGTTTTGTCATTATAATATATGCTGAAATAGTTCTAAAAGTACGATTTTATTCTTGTTTAAAAAATATGCTCAACCAAACGGTTGAGACGTCTGTTGGTGGTAAAAGAGTAGTGTCCAATCAACATACACAGTACACCTGTTCACCTATTCAACCCTAATTATCAAAGTTCAACATAGTATCTAAAGTTCATCATCTGATATTTGTTTTGTCACTAATATGTCAAGAAAATGAAACAATATTTTTCAATTTGCCATTATCCAATCTTCAGATATATGCCCCCAAAATACATGAAAATGTGGCATTTTTGCGCATATAATGCATAATTTGCATATTTAAAAATAAAGTTTCAGAAAACTTGTAATACATTTTTGTTTGTTTTAATGTAAGTAATCAACTGGAGAAGTTTCATTGTTCTAGCTATCAGTTAAAGTTTTTTCAATCAAATGCACCCTTAACAATAACGTACATCTCTACCGTTTGGTAGAGGCTTATAGTTTAAAAACTGGTGGGTGTATTGTAAAAAAAACAATTGATTGTTGTTATTAATGCCTAAAGGGAATAGAAAATGCAAATAAATAATTTTTTGACAGCTTCTTTCTTGGTGGGAACTTTAAGGTTATATTCAGTGATGAGCAAGCTACTTGGAAAATGTAGTTATCTAAGCTACAAGTTACACTTGATTAAATCTAGATATAGCTAAAGCTACAGCGAAGCTATCCCCAAAGAAATGTAATTACGTAAGCTACAAGTTACATGGCAAGAGTATCTTGCCAAATCAACACTTGTTTTCCTTCTGTATTAAAAAGTCTTAAGTCCTTCAATTGTCACTTCACTGTCATCTGGGGATCCCCCTGGGGAGGGGGGAGGGGTCAGACGTCTTGAATGTCCCCTCAATATTGGGGACACTATTGCAATTCACTGGTCTTTATTTTTCCAACCGTGCTGGGCAAGCCATTTGGAAAATGTAGTAAGCTACATTACTAGTTAATCTGATTAAGATAAACTACAAGCTTTCTCCAGAAAAAAAATTGCAAATTTCCATAACTTCATATACTTAGAAATGTAGTTAAGCCATGTAGTTTAGCTACTTGTAGCTAGCTACTACTCATCACATATTAAGTGGCAAATTACATGACAATGCATCTCAGGCGCGTTTATGGAGTAAGCCAAAAGCAATTTAGGTAGTCCAACCAATGCATCTCAGGCACGTTTATGGAGTAAAGCAAAAACAATTGAAGTAGTCCAACTAATTACTTTCTCCAGAGAGTAATCAAGTAAAGCAAGGCATTATTTTCAAAGGTAATGTGTAATGTATTACTTTTTTGAGTAACGGACCCCAACTCTGGTGGTGACCCAGCTGAGGTTAGCCACACCCACAGTGTTGTTTAACGGTAAAAATGGGAGGGGATGATATGATGTCATTATCTGTTCATTTCAATCGGGCCTTTAGAATCTGAGGCCTTCAGCTTTCACAAAGTAACCACAAATACACAGGGAAGACATATTTGCATATTATAACCACACCTGGGGGTCTATTAGAGGAATGTTAACTCCATAGACACATACAAAACAGAAAAGTACAAAACTAGGCACCAGCTCCAAGGTTTTAGTCTGACATCTGCCACCCTGATCCGCAGCATGGGGAGCCTGTCATCAGATTGGCTTTCCTCATGGACCTGTGGATCATCATCTAATAATTTATTTTTAGGGTTCAACGATTAGATAAGACTACAGACCTACATAGAAAACTGTGGATTACAGTAAAGCATTACAGTAAAGCAACCTTTGAGGACTAATGATTGAACTTTGACACTTGCCGATACCCTGCACCTTGATCTTCATGTGCATGCACTGGTACTCTTCTTGCGCCAATGTCTAGGAACGTATGCCAACTGCTGTGCTCATTCACCCTTCTGGGAATGTCATGTACATAAACGTTAAATAAATGGATGAATATGCTATGTGTAAAAATGTATGTTGTGACCATGTTATATACAGATTTCTACAAAATCATCATTATCTATTTTCTAATTACCCCGTTTTTTAATTGAAACCGAGTGTTTGAATTATCACAAGGCTTCTTCATCTCTATGGCGTTCTACAGTTTAGGCATTTAGCAGACGCTTTTAATCCAAAGCGACTTACAATAAGTAGATAAAACATCACAATAATAAACAAGGTTAAATGTCAGTAACAGCAATTTCTACATTTCGATTCGTCGGCGTGTATGCCTCAATGAAAGGCAAAAATACGACAGATTTATATTTAATACGATTTAATTCAGTTGGGTGTCCGTGAATGCTGATAAGTATGCCTGGGCTTATAGAGTGCCAACCTATCTAAATGCCGCCACCTATATACCACCCCAAGCTGTTCCTAGCTAGTGTATTGGCTGCATCCAGGACTTCCACGCCCTGAATAGACAGTACTTGCTCCTCGCCATGATATGCCCACGATGCTCACTCCCGGGGTACGGAATTGGGGAACCGCTCATGAGACCGCAGACATAACACAGAAACCAGATCAGTGTTCCCTACAATCCCACCCCCACGACTTGTGATTTGCATGATATGCCTCATCGACCACGCATCTGGCCTGGTACTGGGAACTTGCACCCTCTATGGCCAGCGGTGATTTATGCTTTCATACAATGTAGTGCGGTGTAGTGCGCCTAACCAATCCCTCACTTTCCAAACATCCACTAACTAGTCCACTACAGTCTAATACCCACCTGAGGCTCCTCTTCAACACTACCTGAGATCCACAGTTCCATCGCTCACACACACATTCGTTGCACACCCATCGGAGCACATCATCAGCATTTACAAAACACCAACTGAATTCAATCCGATTAAATAAAATCTGTAATGAGCTTTACAAAGGCCCATTCTTTTTCAACGCGGCTAACCTGCCGATGCGGGTGAGTTAGTGAGTAGCTAACCTGCCGACGCGGGTGAATGTTAACCTCCATGCCTAAACCTAACCCAAACCTCAGTAACCGTGACGCGGGTGAGTAGCTAACCTTTCGACAACCGCCGCCGGCGGCACCGGTTGCCGGAAAAAATGACGCATCGAAAGAGCGAAATTTCCAGGGCTGGGTGCAATAACCGCAATACCGCGGTTGTGTAATGCATACCACCGTGTCGAGTTCATAACGGTGATTATAACGTTATTTTTTTATTATTAAAAAGCATTTAAATTTGCGGTGGAAGGGGTAAAATATACCCGTTTTGTATGTTTTTGTGAGTGTATTGTGAAAATACCAATAAAGAAACTTTGAACAAATGTATTTAAATGTATTAATTTTTCTTTTCATTCAAAACAACTTTTTTTGGGAGATACCGCCATACCGTCGGCAAACAGTGACGTATCACGTATCAACAAAAAATCCATACCGCCCCAGCCCTAGAGATTTCCCCTTACAAGATCGCCTATTTTCATCATTATTCAAGTTTCTTTTAGTATAAAGTAAGAATTATACAATATATATCTGCATCTACAATATATATCTGTATCATATGTGCCTTGTGCAGCTTTCATTTACAAAGACGAAAAGTATCAGTTTTCCGGGGTTACATGACAGTCTGAGATGCTGTACCTCTCTGGCTTTCCCAATACCACAGGATTTTCCCAGGCCCACCTCTTGGGGTCAGCTTACGGATAAGGGGGCTATCGTCTGGCTCAAGGTCTACCGTGGGGTCAGCTTACGGATGAGGACTCTCGTCTGGCCCAAGGTCCACCGTGGGGTCAGCTTACGGATGAGGACTCTCGTCTGGCTCAAGGGTCCACCGTGGGGTTAGCTTACGGATGAGGACCAGCCGCCGCAGCGGGCTGCCTTCCTCTGAGGTCGACCGGGACCCCAAGAGAACCAGCTGCCCCGGAAGGCAGCCTTCCTCCCGAGGTCAACCGGGACTTCAAGAGAACCAGCCGCCCTAAACGCTGCCTTCCGCCGAGGTCAACAGGAACCAGCTGCAATGGAAAACTGCTTTTCTCCGTGGTCAACAGGAGGGGCACTGTAAAAAAGAAAAAAAAATCCAAAAATATATAAGTCACAAAAAATGAAGACAAAAGGTCGAGATGATCAAACAACCGACTGTAGTTAGGGCAGAGCTCATAGCATTGCGCCCACCTCACTCTCCTGTCTCAGAACAGAACAACTTCAAATAATCCTTAGTGGCAACTACCAACTGTCTAAGCCAGGTTTACTCAATACACTCACTTACATAACTAGTGAAAAACAAAGAAAACGATCATCCACAAGTATTAATCATGTTTCTTAGGCACACAACTCATTTTGTCAATAATATAGACTTAAAAAAGGCACACACACACCTGGCAAGTGGTATGGCCCAATTCCATACCCACTCTATTAGTTAGGGAACGTTAGCCGAGTCTTTGACTAATCTGGGAACAAAATGCTTTCCATTAGCGTTCTTCACCAATGTGTTCATAGGGTGTCTACAATCACCTCTGAACTTTATCAAACCAAACTCCCTTGGTAAGGGTTAGGGTTTGACAGAAAAGAATCCGCTTTAATTAGCATGTGAGGGTTCAAACTAGGTTTTTTTTTCATGATTCTAAAAATGGCCCCCTCAAAACTGAAAACTGATGACTCATCACTAAACCATAGTTTTGTTGGGGGCCGTTTTCGAGCATTGATTCAGAATCATGAAAAACCCCTAGTTTGACCCCTCACATGCTACTTAAAGCATATATATAGGCCTATATATATTTTGATGTATTATTTTCCTGTATAGTAAAGTCAATGAGACCCCAACTTTGATTGGCTCCCACAAGGTTTCCCAGGGGGGATTGGGTTTGACAAAGATGTGATAGTAGACACTTATGAACACATTTGTTAGGAAAAAGGTGTTGGTAAGCATTTAGTTCCCAGATTGGTCAAAGACTCGGCTAACTTTCTCTAATTATATTAAGAGCAGTGCAGGCATGACTCTTTCACATAACCAGACCATTAACAGGAAGTGGTAAGGATGTGCTTGGAGATGTAGGCCCATTCCCACTGGGCCAGATAACAGATAAAAAAAAAATCTCTTTCTCCAGATAAAAAAAATCTCTCATTCAAGTGGATACAGATTAAAAAAAAAAAAAAAAAAAAAATATATATATATATATATATATATATATATATATATATATATATATATATATATATATATATATATATATCTGTCACATAAAAAAACATATGTCACAAATATCTGTGACAGATATATATATATTTTTATCTGTAAGTTACCATCCACTTGAATGGAGAAAGATTTTTTTATCTGGAGAAAGAGATTTTTTATCTGTTATCTGGCCCAGTGCAGTGCCGTGGCTAGGTATAAGTGGTATAAGCGACCGCCTAGAGCGCGATCTCAAGGGGGGTGCCGCCGACAGTTAATGAGCCACCCAAACTGACCCAAAACCAACTAAAAACCCCCCAAAGTGTGGAGAGAGGCGCATTCGAGAGAGCTGGCAGAGAGCGCTTATTAGGCTGGCCACGGGTCTGGCCCAGGGAATGGGCCACATTGCTGACATTAATAATAGGTGTTTATTAGGACCAAACAATTGTAACTGTGTGTTGTTTGTAACTTGAATGAATAAAGTTATGTAGAATGAAATATGAATAATACAAACTGATACAAACATTTGAATCCATAGGTAGTGCACATACTTGGTGACCATGTGAAATCTGTAACGCAATATCATGGTGACCATACTGCAACAGTAAAATGGGAAAATGTAATAAGAAAATAAATGTAATCAGGAACTACGAAACAAAAGTGTGGCTGAAAATATATTAGTGGGAATGACGGTCTCTGTCTTTACCACAGTGGTACCCCTTCAGAACGGGTACACAGTATTGTGTCATATTAACTATTAAAAAATAGCAGATATACAAGCTCACAGCGCGGCACCGAGTGCCGCACTGCAAGCTTGTAGATCTGCTATTTTTGAAAAACCGTGAAAATTCTATAAGATTCTATAAGTGTCTTTTGAATCCTTCTAAGGTTTTTTGAAAAACCCATGTTTCTATGTCAGCAATCTGGCCAGCCATCGGTCCTTTTCACTTAAATGGAGCTCTGTTAGTCTGATCTTGAGAGACTACTATGCCAGTGGTTTTCAAACCTTTTCATGTGACGGACCCCCAAAATTATATTTATTTGGCCACGGACCCGCATCTCAAATATTTAGTCCCAGGGACCACAAATATTTAGTTCCAGGGACCTCCCCAAAGTTCGCTTTGAAAATTCATATATTCCAAGATTTGCACACATTTTCATGACTTTTTCCAAAAATAGCAGATCTACAAGCTCGCAGCATGGCACTCGGTGCCGCGCTGTGAGCTTGTATATCTGCCATTTTTCACTGGTTAAAGCATTCAATAATTCTAGGCCTAAAGTGTATAATATTATTATTGTTGCTGCAGCAGTTTGCTTACCCAGTGCCCACCCTGGCAGGACAAAGCAGGACTGCTATGGACTTCCCTCTGGCTCGCCATCATCATCATCATCGCCATGAGCAAAAAACCTAGCCTGGGTAGAGAAAAGGCCAAATCAATACAAAAAATTAAGCCCCACTCTATCCAGAATCATTTATGAATTCGAACAATATTGACATCAGTTTGACCATAACACGCTATCACACACACTTCACAGTTGCTTCCCTAAACTAGCTGGTGGTCTTAATTTGAATTGGGCGCAGATGATCAACATCCCCAAAAGGAGTGTAGGCCTACATCCACAATATTCATGGAAGTTAGGTTGCAATGTTACTCTGTGCAAAGACTTGCTACAGTATCTGAAGACTAGTGCTTGCTCTGCCATCATATTAACTTACTGTATCGTGATTTTGCATATTGCCGTAATCAGGAACAATCTAACAACAAATAGTTAATATGATGGCGGAGCAAGCACTGCACAGATAGCAAGTCTTTGTACACATTAAGGTTGCAATGGAACTTGAATATCGGTACCGTGGATGTAATCAATCCAGTTACTGTAGTGCATCTATTTAATCCTTTTGGGGATGTTGAAGTTATCATCTGCCCATTTGACAATTTGGTCAACAGAAATTGGTTTTACAGAACTCATATTTTGGGACCATCGCTCCATTGTTTACAATGGGTTGTAATGAAGGCTGCCACCCCATGTGGTCATGTGATCCAAGATGGCCACAGTGTGAATAAGGTCTATTACATTAAAATAAAATATTTTAGATTTAAACCCAAAAAACAAACCAAACAAGCATACATTTCAAATCAATCTGAACCAAATGGGTCACTTACCAATAATTCACAAAGTCACTCTGTCACACAACCAGTAGGTTTGATCCTTGATCAGGTCAGGTGTCTAAAAGACAGATCATATGGTTTTTAAGTATGGATTAATTAATTAAAGCAGTTACATATTTGTAATATAGTACTTTGTGTAAAACTGTTCCTTTGATTGAGGGCTAGGTGTACAGAAAATGTCAAACCGCAATATTGCAGATTTATTTTCTCTTCATGCATGTTCAAATGGAACGATAAAAATTATAGGCCTATATTTAAAAAAAAAAGGAAAACAAACTTACTAAGTCAAGCAAGCAGCATAGAGTCATTCAAACTCAACATTTGGGGAGAGCTCACAGCAGCATTGCACTCCCCAGTGACTCACAACAGAATGAAATGAATCATTGACTAGCCAAGGCCTTTACTCCTTGGTCCAAACCAATTGTCCTTGAAGGAACAACAAGTAACTTCACCTATACCTCAGGTGATCATAAGCCAAGAAAAATAATTTCAAAACCACATGAGTAAATTATCTTCCTACACAAGGTAAATATTTTCATGTTTTTAGCAACACCACTCTTTATTATATACAAGAGACATGTTCAGTCACAATGCAACTACCCTACCAAATGGTAGGTTCCAATT
Source organism: Nannobrachium achirus (assembly GCF_963921795.1). Classification (NCBI taxonomy): domain Eukaryota; kingdom Metazoa; phylum Chordata; class Actinopteri; order Myctophiformes; family Myctophidae; genus Nannobrachium; species Nannobrachium achirus. The sequence goes on along the minus strand of NC_137813.1, from coordinate 9,735,079 downwards.
ACCTTTCCCACCTATAAAAGGAGCAGTGCAGGACTGTGTGACTTTTTCAGATGACCAGAAACAGGAAGTGGTAATGTAAGAATGTGTTTGCGTCACAATGATGAGCTTTGGACTTGCATAAACCAATAAATGTGTACGCTTTGTTTAAACCAACCAAATTGCATCTGCGTGTTATTTGTAACTTGAATTGATGTTAAAGGTATGGAGAATGAAATATTATACATAATGCCAACTGATACCAACATTTTAATAGCATTCAAATGTTTGGAGACCATGGGGCTGTAACAAAGGGGAATTGGTGATGTCACGGTGCAGCCTGTGCCCTATACACACCGAGTAGGACAATGTACACACACCTAACTACAATCCAATGTATTTTAATGCGTTGGTGTATTTTAATGTTCTAGCCCGTTGAATAAAGGCCTTTTATTTCTAAATCCACCTGAGTGCCTGGACCTGGATTGTTGTGCCTCTGTGGCACATTTTGTCCTCTTTTGCTCATTGCATTCCCTTTCATGAGCACCGGTGGTTTTAGGGATATCAGTAGCGCCCCTGCTATCTACTTTCTCTGTATTTTAATGTTTGCCTGTTTATTGAATGATTGGGGTGGTGGTAGTAATGGGTGTGGTGACTTCGTAGAGGTAAAAGTATTGGAAATTGGAAATACTCAAGTACAAATACCTCAAAAGGTGACCTGGTCCTTTAAGTACTGTAGCCTACTTTCCACCGCTGGTTTTAAGTAAGGATCTGAATTGAATGATTGGGGTGGTGGTAGTAATGGGTGTGGTCACTTCTCCTGTGTCTCTCCTGCACTGCTGGGGGCGGTTCCTTAAGGTGCCAAGTGCTGTGAAGGAGAGGTGTGTTTACTATAGGTTTCAGAGTAATGTTTATTTAAATTGCCAATTTCCACCCAAGTTATATTTGTTTAAACAGTTAAGCATCTTTTAGAATGTTTAGGTTACTTTTAGGCAAGGGGTTATTTTGGAAGTATTTATATGACAGTATAGGAAGTATTGTTACTAATTGGTGCTGTGTCCTGTGGTACTATCCAAGGGTGTCACACCAAATTCTGGGCCCTGGGTACAAGGATTCACTGCGGGCCCCCACACAATTATTTTGTGCTTTGAAAAATAGCAGATCTACAAGCTCACAGCGCGGCACCGAGTGCCACTCTGCGAGCTTGTAGATCTGCTATTTTTTATCTGTGTATTTTTTTCTACATTTTATTCATTGGAAAACTTGAAATGGGACATTCTGCATAATGAGTACTTTCTACTATTAGTACTTTTAAGTAAATTTTGATACCAATACTTTTGCACTTTAACTCAAGTACATTTTAATTCTAAAGATTATTTCTACATCTGATCACATTATTGATACTTTACTCTCCTCAAAAAGGAGACGGCTCCCTACTGCGAACCGGATCCCATTGTTCATTTCAAAGAGCCGTTCAAAAGACTTGATTCGTTCGCGAACGTCCCATCTCTACGTCTGCAGGGACAGACCGACAGGGGCGTCACAAGGGGGAGGAAAGTGGGACTGAGTTACTAGGGCCCAAGGTGGTGGAGGGGCCTTAATTATTTTATACCTTAGCTATTGAAAAATAGATATCTTTGACAGCTAGGGTAATTCTGGGTCTCATTCACTTACTATACACTGTACTATAAGGGAAAAAATCACTCCCAAAAAATATGCTTTGTGAGGGGTCTAACTAGGTGGTTTTAATTATTCTGAATCCATTGCAAGCATTTGTTTTGCACAACAACACAAAACATTCGTTGGGCTAAAAACAGCCCATAACATGATGGATTAGTGATGAGTCATCACTTTTCACAGTGGTATGGGGGTCCATTTCTAGCCCAAGGAATGTTTTTGGTGCAAAACAAATGCTTGCAATGGATTCAAAATAATTAAAAACACCTAGTTAGACCCCTCACATCCCACTTAAAGCATATTTTTTGGGAGTGATTTTTTCCCCTATAGTATAGTGTATAGTGAGTGAATGAGACCTGGAATTACCCTAGCTGTCAAAGATTTTCCTATAGGGAAACTGAATTTCAGTCTTTGTGAGATGTGTTACTAGACACCTTTACAAACACATTGGTGAAGATTTTTTTTGGTAAGGAATTTATTCCAGGATTTGACACTATTTCTAAAGATATCCCCCGACTATAACGTCCCTGAGGGAGAGCTTCAGGGCCTTGCAATGATCAAGGTGTAGCCTGAAGAGAGCTCTTCTCTGGTTGGGTTTTGTTTTGTTTGCCTAAGTATTTATTTATTTTTTGCTTTTATTCTGTATTTTGACCAGTATTATTTTGCTACCTGAAATCGCTGTAAACCTGCAGTGACTGGAGTGGAAGAGTTTTTGGAGAAATAAAAACCCTGAAAAGACAACTTTGGAGCCTTGGTCAATCGGGCAACCTCACAGGTGATATCTGTAATACAATGTCATGGTGAACGTAATGCAAACACAACATCATGGTGATGAACAAAATGGTGAGAGAACGTATCAAATAATCAGAAAATAATACATATATAATCAGGAAAAACAAAACGTAATCAAACAAGTGATGCTGAAAAATGCATGAGCAGGTCTGTCTTTACCACAGTTTGAAATATATATACAGACCTTCAGCAGCTTTTACTTAGCCAAAGTATAAAATATAGTCAGGGCATGCTCTAATGATTTAGGTAGGAAGCCCGAGTCGGCGACCTTCGGGGTCGCCACAGTGGCCAAATCAAGTTGGGCTCCCATGGACCTTCTATACAGGAGGAAAATACCCAGAATGAAACTGCTTTAGGATGTGAGAGGTCCAACTAGGGGTTTGTCTGATTGATTGATTGATTGATTGAAGACTTTATTAGAAGTTTGCATAGGAAAAGGTACAGTTTCATGACGGTACAGTTCACTGGTACAAGGTCTACTAAAAGGAGATCCATGAAAAGACTAAGCTTATTTCCACTGGAAACCGTTGAAGTATCTCGTATAACATTGAATGACAGACAAATAGAACACAGTACTATGCAGTAGATATGTAAAGAAAAACAAAAAAGAAAACAGTAAGTCTAAACAAACAGTATGGGGCAGGGGAGGGTAGGGTTGGGCTAGGTTCATTTTTTTTACCAGTTGCGAACGGCAATGTCATGATTCTGAATCCATTGCAAAAACAAAAAAACATTCCTTGGACTACAAATGGCCCCACAAAATGATGGTTTGAGTTTTGTGGGTGTAGTGGAGGAAAAGTGCAATATTTGGATCCGAGGTGTAGTGGAGTAGAGGTAAAAGTTTTGGAAATTGGAAATACTTCTCTTTTTGCTAGTCTCTGGAACGACCAGTAAGGACTGATCGGCAGACCTCACAGCCGTGGCTGGGGTGTATGCTCCCAGGAGCCCGGGGAGGTACAGCGGAGCTATATTAGCCAGTTTCTTTTTTGGTTTTTCCCCCTACAACATAATCAACGGGGTGTGATTATACTTGGAGGAATTATTTTATTTTATTATTGCAGAAAGTATTAAATTATGTTTTTTATGTTTTATGTGGCCAAACCCAAAGCTGTGTGTTGTTATTCTATCAAAGTGTCATTTCTTCAGTGTCGTCCCATGAAAATATATAATTAAATATTTGCAGAAATTAGAGGGGTGTGCTCACGCCAGGGACGTGCTGGCCATTGGGAAAAGCGGGACAATTCCCGAACGGCCGGTTCATTCCCGGCCGGTCCAGGCCGGCCATTAGGAAAAAAATGAAAATAAAGTGTCGGCCTTCGCTCCATTTTGGGGGCTGGGCGGCCAACAAAGTAAATCGTCACTGTAGGACAGAAACCTTGTATCTCCAAGTTTCAAATTTGTACATTTTTTGCGCAAAGCAAAGCACTGCTTCATCATACAAGGCCGTTGCACAAAAGTAGTGAAAACAGCAGATCTACAAGCACACAACGGCGTTGTGTGCTCGTAGATCGGCTGTTTTCACTAGTTTAAATCATTTTTAAAACTATAAATACAAAACAAACGGTTTTGGACATACAAGGTTTCCACCCGACAACGACAAAATATAACTCATGTAATTGGCCCACTGGCTTGTCACTTGTCATGATCTGAAATGGCAAATCTTTGAGTAGCAGCAGCGCTATAGAGAGAGATCTCTCTCTATAGCGCGCAATGAGGGCCTCTACAACTCTTTTTCCCGGGCTGAATCAGGGGCCCAGCACGTCCCTGGCTCACGCTCAGTAGTGAGATATACTGTTATTACCAGCAGAGATGAAAATAAATAAAAATAACATACCAGGATACTGTCATCAAAATGAGTATTTAATTCACATCGCATTTTTTCGTTTGTATTTCACATATTTTTATTGTATTTTGTGCCCATCTCTGCACAGCACACCAGTGTGTGGCACTGATTTGTAATCGTGTCAAACGACGCCCTCTGTCCGCCGCAGCGGGGACTTGCAGCCATCCAACCTATTATAACAGGGTTTCAGACAGAGTGTGCGTGTGTGTGCGTGTGTGCGTGTGTGTGCGTGCGTTCGTGCATGCGTGCGTGTGTGCGTGCGTGCGTGCCTATTATCCCCCAGTGCAGTGCGTTCTGCCTGTGTGCGTTCCACTGTTGCTTCTCTTTTACTGTTTTAGACCCGACGCAGCCAGGCAGCCAATCTCTATACCTCTGCTTCATGACGACAAGACTGGCTGGCTGAGGCAGGAGGGGAGGGGGGGAGGGAGAGAGAGAGAGAGAGAGAGAGAGAGAGAGAGAGAGAGAGAGAGAGAGAGAGAGAGAGAGAGAGAGAGAGAGAGAGACTATAGGACACACAGGGGGGGGGGGGAGAGAGAGAGAGAGAGAGAGAGAGAGAGAGAGAGACTAGGACACACACACAAGCTTTTTGATCGTAATATTTAACACACCCTCAAGGAGAGGAGGAGAGGAGAGGAGCACGATTGCTGCTCACACAGAAAGGAGGAGGAGAGGAGAGGAGAGGAGTGGAGGTGCAGGCAAGAAGAAGAAGACAGAGAAGAGGAGAGGAGAGACGTTGTTGGTTCGCGCCGCGGACGGGACAAGTGCAGAAAGGGAGGACCGCACCGTGGTGGTGGCTCTCTCCCTCTCAGGCTGCGTTGCACCTGCTGTCTCAGTAGCGGCAGAGCGGTGCAACTGAGCGGTGTCTCCGGGAGGCTGCTGGTCGCTGACAGACAGACTATAGCCTAGTGACGGCTGACGGGATACAGGAGGGATCGCGTTGTGTCAAGGATAACATAGAGGGGAGACGAACCGAACGGCCACGGCATCGATCCATCCACAAGAGCCAAGGAATCTTTAATATCCAGCGAGCGGATCACCTGTTATAATCGGGACTGTCTGTAATGAATGATGCGGGACATGTGCATTATTTCTGTCATCATTTCTTAACAAATATCAGGAGGACGGGCGACTATAACAGTGGACCCTTAATGGACTTGTATTTTAACCACAGACTTGCTTATTTTTAATGTGTTTTATTAAAGGCAGCTAACACAATAATAGGGCATTTTCATTGCGCATCGGGCAGGATTTTAAGAATATCCTCACCAAGAAGAATCACATGCTTTTCGTTTAAAGTGAGCGTATTTTTTCCACTTCTTTTATTTCATTTTTCTGCGTGCTGTTGGTTGTAAGCTTCATTTCAGCAGATCAATGAATGTTTTGCTCCTATTGGAGCTTGGTGTTCTGGCTGTCTGTCTGCAAAGTGAAGTGACCACGGTACCGGTGCTGGTCTTGTCCACCTGCCCGGCTAAAGGATGAAGAATCGGGGGTCTTGTTGTAAGAAGAGACCCTGCTGGCTGCACTACACAAGCATGGAGTTATACTGCTGACATAACGGCGGATTACGTGTGGAATGATCACAGAAAACCAATATAACGGCTGTTTTTTTTAATCCCCTGTTGGCCTTTTTTCACCTTGTTTGACGTCAAATAGTAGGCTTTGCGTTTGTAAGTAAAACATTAAAATAAAAGATTGCATTTCTTCCACCCTATTTTTATAAATATTGTTTTGGTGTGGAGAACAATTTGGTCCAGAAGAAGATGATTTTGTTTCGCAAATTCCGCGTGCTGCTGCTCATGGTGTTCCTGGTGGCGTGCACCATGCACATCATGATAGACTTGCTGCCCCGGCTGGAGAAGCGCGCAGCGGGCGGAGCAGCGGACAGCTCCGCCGGAGGAGGACCCGGGGAAGGGAGCACCAGGGGCGGCTGCCAGTGCGCCCAGCAGCACCCGGCCCAGGACGCACCGGCAGCCGCTGCAGGAGGAGGAGAGCCGGGCCACGTCTGGCCCAACAACAACAACAACAACAAGCACACGCTGCGGCTCCTGCAGGACTTCAGCCAGGAGCCCAGCAGCTCCAACCTGACCGGCGCGTCGCTGTCGCGCTCCCTGGAGAAGAGCTCCGTGCCCGGGGCCGGAGCCGGAGGAGGAGCCGGTGGAGACAGAGCCGAGTCCCTGAAGCGGGTCAAGCAGCTGATGCGGAGCGGAGGAGGAGGTGAGGATCGAGGGGAGGGTAGAGTGGGTTTCAACCTTTTTCATGTCAAAGTCCATTTTTTAGTCGGCATTTGAGCCACGGACCACCTGGAAAGATGTAGGCTCAGACGCAAAACGTAGTGTTTCAATGCCATGCGGATGTGATAACAGGCAAACCTTGATCAAAAATAACAAAGCTTGCATTCTCTAATTGTGTTGACTTTCTTGCAAATTAAGTAGCCTTCTAAGTAGTTGCAAATTAAGTAGCAGATGTTTAACAATAATTCAACTCGTGAGAGAGTAAAATGAAACCAAATGGTCCATTTGGTTTCATTTTACTCTCTCAAGAGTTAGAGATCTGTAAGGGTCCATGTGGCTACCAACTCTCCATCGTTTAGCTGGGGACCACCTGGAACGCCCTCAAGGACCACTGGTTGAAAGCCACCGGGGTAGAGGGGCTCAAGCTGGCTGTGTGGGCAATTAACAGAACAGATAGCTATTGAGACAGATCATTGTTTGTCTTTGATTGATTGATTGATTGATTGACTTCAACAGTTTGCAATTAGTAGCCTATACAGGGGTACCATTTACAATGATTGTTAAAAGGATAAGACAAACAGCACTACTAAGGGGCTTTGTTTCCATTGCAGGCTATTCAATTAATTAAGAATTGATATTCAATCCATTTTTCGGTTACCAATGTCTACTCTATAGAACAGTGGTTCTCAAACATTTTTTTTGTGTTAAGGACCCCTGTCAGACCTCCCCATGTGAACATATCCTCCCATAATATTTATGGTGTATAAAAATACATACAAAAGCTTGTAGATCTGCTATTTTCAAGGTGGAAACTTGACTAGGATTCTATTTTAACCTGTTTTGCTTGGTTCAGGGGCCCCCTTATCGGAACCCCCTCGAGGACCCCCCACCACCCTGATTTAGATTTTAGAACCGATATAGGCTAACTGACTCATAATTGGCTTAGTCTCTGTCGGGTGGAAACATCTGACAGAGGCGTTGTGTGCTTGTAGATCGGCTGTTTTCACTAGTTTAAATAATTTTAAAAATTATGAATACAAAACAAACGGTTTTGGACATACAAGGTTTCCACCCGACAGTGACAATATACAGTAGGCCTACAGTAGGCCTAATTGTCTAAATTGAATAGTCTGATGATTAACCACTTAACATCATGGTATGCTGCGAGTGTGTAGATCTGTTATTTTCACTACGTTTCCTTTTCTTTAACAAAAACCAAGGCATGATATTGTGATATAATGTAGATCTCAAGTCATATTATTATCATCGTCCTCCCCCAGGCCTAGGAGGAGGAGGAGGGGGAGGAGAGGAGCGTAAGCAGCTCATCAGAGATATGAGCGGGGCCAGCAGGACTGCGGGGGTCCCCGTGGGTGGCGGTGCGTCTGTGCGTCTGTCCTGGCTCTTCCAGCACCCGCTGTACCAGACCGGGCTCCCCTCGCCTCTGACCGACGACGACACGCTGTTCAACGTCAACACCGACATGAGGTTCTACTCCAAGGCTACTGGTGGCGGGAACCAAGAATGGTAAAGAGTTTTATATGAATGTATGCAGATTTCAGGCTTTAAAAAGCATGTGGTTATGATTGATTGATTGGTTGGTTGATTGATTGATTGATTGATTGATTGATTGATTGATTGATTGATTGATTGAATACTTTATTGCAGTTTAGTATGTGAACAGTCACAGCTTGTCCGTATCTCTGTCTGTCTATAACGATTCCCCTGACACATCACTGTGACATCACATGTGACATCATGACTTCTTATGGGAATGCCCATATATGGAGGAAGACAGATGTCTTCTTATGGGAATGCCCATATATGGAGGAAGACAGCCCGTATCTGTGTGGCTGGCTCGGACAGGGATCTCCATGTTTGGGCATAAAAGGGATTGTACAGTATCTTGTGATGTCATGGGAACCACTCTAACAAAATCTCTTTTATGCCCATATATGGAGATCCCTGATGTCATCAATATTAAGCCCATATCTAACAGGACTTCATATGGGAATTGCCATATATGGAGGAAGACAGCCCATATCTGTGTGGCTGGTTCAGACAGGAATCTCAATGTATGGGCATAAAAGGGATTGTATGTATGATGTCAGATGTGATAGACATTTCACGTAAAAAATATGTTGGCAAGCTAGAAGACTTCCAGGTCCAGTTGCAAATTGCATGCATGGTGCTCTTAATGGTGGTTTTGAAGGGGGGTAGGGGGTTGCACTTTTTGATGGCTGGTGGCAGAATGATTGAAAACTTTAGCAAGTTTGTTATCAGTCGTAGTACAGGCAATGCTAAAAGGATAACACAAAATGATGGTTTCCATTGTGGTTCATTGTATTCAATACAATGCAATACAATATAAGGTATAATTACAGAGAACGGAGAGGTGGGGTGGTGGCAGAGGATGCTATACTAGCAAGGAATTCAGTGAATTATATTTTGATCACATGAATTCTTATAGGTTTTGAGTTTGGCTTGGCAGTCGAGAACCTTCTTGTATTTCCGTAGCTCAGGGGTCTTCAACAGGGGGTCCGGGACCCCTAAGGGGTCATCAGAGTTACTACAGGGGGTCCTCCAAATGTTTGTGTTACTAGAAACTTTCTTCTCCTTTTTTACATTAATCACTTGAACCCTACAGTATGTCCATATTCTGAGAACTTTTGCCAAAACTAGCAGATCTACAAGCTCTGAACGCCTCGCAGCGCGAGGCGTTGTGAGCTTGTAGTTCGGCTATGTTTGGCAAAGAGGTTTGGTGTAGCAGGTAAAAAGAGCAGACAAAGTACAGAGTGAAAGGTCAAGTTTATTACGTTTTGATGGTTCAAATGGTTAAATATCTGGAAACACAAATTTACACAAACCCAAAATACACCGATGATTGTGCTGTCAAACGGATGAAACTATAACTATATGGTATATGTATGGGTTGTGGGGGTCCCTGCTTCATCACTCTCTCTTCTAAGGGGTCCTTGGCCTGAAAACGTTGAAGACCCCTGCCGTAGCTCATTCCACGTTTTGGTGGCATCATAGTAGAATGCATTGTTCACTGGTAGGCAGGTTCCTGAACTGTCCACAGCCCTCCTCTGAGACACAGACAGAAATTGTGCCATGTTTATAATGAGAAGTAGCGAGGACCAATTATATGAAGATGCGGTTGAGAATGGGTGACGTGGTCCTTCAGCGGGGACAGAAAATGGGACTCCCAACTCGCATGTAAAATTGACACTTATTGTCAATTTTGCGAGAAAATGTGTGCGACGGGTTTTGAGCATGCATTCTATGGATAAAGGAGTGATCATTTGAATACTTTTCACTTGTTGATGGAAGCCTGCCCATGCATAAAGTCCTAAATATTGGACTATAGTCCAGTGGTTCTCAAACGTTTTTGTGCCTTTCATGCCCAAATCAATATATATGTGGCCGCGGACCCCCATATGAAAATGTTTTGTGTCAGGCAACTCCAGAAGGGTCAAAATGCTTTCAAACACTTTCAAGATTTTTCTAAAATCTTCATAAATCACAGATGTACACCAGCTTGCATTTTGCCGCGCTGTGAGTTTAAATATCTGCCATTATTTGAATAGACAACTTTTAACATGGATAGTATGGATAAAGGGGTTAAAATGACTGTGATGCTGTATTAACACATTTTGCTGGGGACCCCCTGGTAACCCCCGCAATGACCCCAGTATGTGAACCACTGGTTTAGACCACTTAACCCTGTCGTTCCTCGAACTCTACGAGCATATCGTCTCTGTCGGGTGGAAACCACATATGTCCGAAACTGTTACTTTTCAGCATTCAAATTTAAAAGTAGCAGATCTACAAGCTACAAACAAAACCTGTGGATCTGACACTTATTACGCTTTTGGTGGTGCTGTAGTATGATCACGTAGAGCTGTTCATTAATGAAATAAAAAATATGCTAACGTATGGAGATAAGAGGTTTCAGTGTGTCAGCAGCGATATAACAAGCGAGGCTAAAGTAATGTTGAAGTCCTGTTGCCAGCAGTGTCCGTTTAATTAGGGAAATAATTAATTGTGACTGAGGTATGCATGTGAGCCAGCCGGGCGGCCGGGGTTCATTGTTGTATTCTCCCCTTGCTTCTGGCTATTTTTAACACACACACACACACGCACGTGCACGTGCGCACACACACACACACACACACACACACACACACACACACACACACACACACACACACACACGCACACACAAGTGTGCATTTATATCACTGCACTTGTGAGGACATTTCGTCTCTGTCGGGTGGAAACCATGTATGTCCAAAACCGTTCCTTTTCTATTTATCATTTTAAAAATGATTTAAACTAGTGAAAATAACACATCTACAAGCACACAGCTCCTCGCAACCGCGAGGCGTCATTTTGTTTTTACCCTACTCATAAAGGCTTGTAGATCTGCTATTTTCTGGCACGGCTAAACCAAACCTCTAATTATCCAATCCTTACCCCAAACCTGAATCTTTCCAGTCCAACAATGAAACAAACATTTCTCAGGAGAATTGTCATTTATGCCTATTTGATCAAAATCTACTAGTCCTCACTGGCATAGTAATACACACACCACCACCACCACCACCACCACCACCACCACCACGCACGCACGCATGCACGCACGCACGCACTCACGCACAGGGCTCTGTCCCCTGAGCTATCATTAACCTGTGGACATGCAGTCCCATTCATTCATGCATTCAGTGCTCACAGTGAATGTGTGTTCATCCATCTTCAACACCAGGCCATGTCATGTCAGGGACAAGCACACACACACACACACACACACACACACACACACACACACACACACACACACACACACACACACACACACACACACACACACACACACGGGGACACACACTGTGCTACTTAATGATCCCACAGCGGTGCATGGACAGTAACCAAGTACATTTACTTGAGTACTGTTGGCTACTTAAGTACATTTTTGAAGCATTGGATTTTTTTTTTAATCTTTTTGCACACGGTTGATTTTCACTCTGGCGTGGAAACGTTACTTTTGACTTCACTGCAATTCTAGAAAGACTCTTGGGGCCCAAAATGTACAAAAATGTATTGTGATTAACCACTTGATCCCTATTTAAAATACAGTGAAAATAGCTGCCCTTCAAGCTCACAGCTCGTTATAGTAAATCTGCTATTTTCACAATTTCTGTCGATTTCTCGTCAATTTTAATGTGTACTGTTATTATCTAATCTTCATATAATTGGTCCTCACTAATGCTCTTTGTAAGATGGCAACATGTCTGTCTGTCTGTCTGTCTGTCTGTCTGTCTGTCTGTCTGTCTGTCTGTCTGTCTGTCTGTCTGTCTGTCTGTCAGTCCTTCTCAGAGGAGGGCTGTGGACAGTTCAGAAACCTGAATCAATATTCAAATCAATGCATTGAAAAAATTATATGTATATACTAAAACCATTTCAGGTTACTTGACTCTCTGACAACAACCAACATCATCCCTTATTACTGTTAAGGCTAGTCCATAGTCCCTCCGAAACCAAACTTTTCGTCTGAGTTTCAACATTCCGACGTGCAGCTGTCCGAACTCTAATTCAGGGTAATGCTTTTCCGAAGCTGCAAGTGACGTCATTTTGTAGTTGAACCGGACCTTTCCGACGAAAAGTTCGGTTTCCGGAAAGAGTATGGACTGGCCTTTATTCTTTAATTTATGTCACTTATATTTGTATTTCTAAAACAACCTCTCCTCTCCTCTCCTCTCCTCTCCTCTCCTCTCCTCTCCTCTCCTCTCCTGTCCTGTCCTCCTATAGGCCCAACGAGGGTAACGAGGAGGAGGAGTACCCGCCCACGGGGGAGGTGACGGCGGACTCGTACCCCAACTGGCTGCGCTTCCACATCGGGATCAACCGCTACGAGTTGTACTCCCGACACAACCCCGTCCTGGATGCCTTGCTCAAGGACCTGGCCACGCAGAAGATCACCAGCGTGGGTGAGACAGAAAAAGAAAAAAAAAACAATAATAACTACATTACCCTGGGTACATTGCACGAGGGGAGGGAAGTAACTAAGTAACCAGTAAGACTCCCTAATCGAGAGATAAGCGACCGTCAGAGTCACATACACAAACTTTAGAAGGCAATCGTAGCCAATCAGGAGGGAATATGGGAAATGGGACAGATCCATGTTGATGACATGACTTGTCATCAACGTGTCCAAAAAATGTGTTGTGTGTCGGCCTGATGGTGGCGCTAGAAGAGGGCCATGTGAGAAATCAGGGGCGGAGGTTGTGATTTGCCATCCAAGGAGTGTGTGTGCAAAGTTTGGTATGGATAGGGGCAACGATGGCGGAGATAAGAGTAGGGGCAAAAGTGTGACGTGACGTGATGTTGAAAGGGTTTCACTTTTACCAGAGATTTCTCAACTTGTCAGTGATGGAGAGTACCTTTACTCAACAACTGTAATTAAAGTACAATTCTGACATACTTTACTTGAGTCTATTCGATACGAAATATTGTACTTTTTAACTCAACTGCAATTATTTGACAACATTTAGTTGCTTTGCAGATTTAAATTATTGTTACAGAACATACATTAATTTGTTTAAAATCTTTGGAAAATAGCTTACAATGCATGGCGTTGTGAGCCGTGAGCTACAGCAGTTGCCTTTGAGATGTATTGAAGTAGACGTAATATGTCTACGGTACAGTACGGTACAGTACGCTGCAGTACGGTACAGTACGGTACAGTACGCTGCAGTACGGTACAGTGCGGTACAGTACGCTGCAGTACGGTACAGTACGGTACAGTACGGTACAGTACGGTACAGTACGCTGCAGTACGGTACAGTGCGGTACAGTGCGGTACAGTACGCTGCAGTGCGGTACAGTGCGGTACAGTGCGGTACAGTGCGGTACAGTACGCTGCAGTACGGTACAGTACGGTACAGTGCGCTGCAGTACGGTACAGTACGGTACAGTACGCTGCAGTACGGTACAGTACGGTACAGTACGCTGCAGTACGGTACAGTACGGTACAGTACGCTGCAGTACGGTACAGTACGGTACAGTACGGTACAGTACGGTACAGTACGCTGCAGTACGGTACAGTACGGTACAGTACGCTGCAGTACGGTACAGTGCGGTACAGTGCGGTACAGTACGGTACAGTACGGTACAGTACGGTACAGTGCGTTACAGTGCGGTACAGTACGGTACAGTACGGTACAGTACGGTACAGTGCGGTACAGTACGCTGCAGTATGGTACAGTACGGTACAGTACGCTGCAGTACGGTACAGTACGGTACAGTACGCTGCAGTGCGGTACAGTGCGGTACAGTACGGTACAGTACGGTACAGTACGGTACAGTACGGTACAGTACGCTGCAGTACGGTACAGTACGGTACAGTACGCTGCAGTACGGTACAGTGCGGTACAGTGCGGTACAGTACGGTACAGTACGGTACAGTACGGTACAGTGCGGTACAGTGCGGTACCGGGTGCGGTACAGTGCGGTACAGTGCGGTACAGTACGGTACAGTACGGTACAGTACGGTACAGTGCGGTACAGTGCGGTACAGTGCGGTACAGTACGGTACAGTACGGTACAGTACGCTGCAGTACGGTACAGTGCGGTACAGTGCGGTACAGTGCGGTACAGTGCGGTACAGTGCGGTACAGTACGGTACAGTGCGGTACAGTACGGTACAGTACAGTACAGTGAATGTACGTGATTCAGTTCCACTACGGGTCACATCCAGTGTCTCTAAGGGGTGAGAGTAGAACATGTTTCTGTGCATGAAACATTCTGAAAACATCTTAATCTGTCAGCCCTGGAAGCACTTTATATCCACGCTACAGTGCTTTAGTAGCATTATGGGACTGTCACGCACGCAAGCAAGCACGCACGCAAGCACGCACGCACGCACGCACGCACGCAAGCACGCACGCACGCACGCACACACACGCACGCACACACACCGGAACACATCAATTAGTTCTGTAGCATCTTGTTAGCAGTACAAGTGGAGGTGACACATTGTGTGTGTTTGTGTATGTGTGCATGCGTGTGTGTGTGTGTGTGTGTGTGTGTGTGTGTGTGTGTGTGTGTGTGTGTGTGTGTGTGTGTGTGTGTGTGTGTGTGTGTGTGTGTGTGTGTGCGTGTGTGTGTGTGTACACAAAGGTCTAAAAATAAACCTCATCCTATTAAAGATCTCCTCCCGCCTTCACATCGATATTAGCCCCTCCCCCGTCACTGCAAGGTACAGCGTGCGATCATTCATGCTCTAAAACGTGTGTATGTGCGTGCGTGCGTGCGTGTGTGTGATACACAGTTTGTGCACGTACAAAAGGCGTAACCGCTTGAATGCCAGCATCCCTATTCTGGTGGGAGGGGGCATTCGCCAAAAGAATAGCAGATCTATACAAGTTCACGTTGCAACGCGTCGTGACGCTGGTTTGATTGATTGACTGAATACTTTAGTAGTCATTTAGAAATGCAAACAGCACCTGGTAAAGTCAGACATTCAGGCTGAAAGGATGACACAAAAACAGTCCCGGGCACTGTACCTATTAGACCTGTCACAATTATCACAATTATTTGACAGATTTGACATAATTGTTTCCATGTCTGTCTGTCTGTCTGTCTGTCTGTCTGTCTGTCTGATTGATTGATTGAAGAGTTTATCAGCAGTTTGCAATAGAAAAAAGTACAGTTTCACGACAGTGCAGATCACTGGTACAAGGTCAACTAAAAGGAGTTCCTAGAAAGCCTTACGGCTTATTTACACAGGAATCACTTTATGTATCTCATATAACATTGAAAGACAGACGGATAGAACATTTTTCATATATTTCCAAACATTTTCCAAAATAGTGGAAATATCAGATCTACAAGCTCACGGCGTGTAGCGATGCGACACGTGGTCGACTATTTCGAGCCAGTAGATCTGCTACTTTTGCTCTCTTTTAAGTTGAATCGTGGAAAGTTTTGGACACGAGGTTTCCACCCGACAGACGGTGATAGCTGTTCTCTATTTACCTACACTCTCTCTCTCTCTCTCTCTCTCTCTCTCTCTCTCTCTCTCTCTCTCTCTCTCTCTCTCTCTCTCCCCCTCCATTGGGGGTTGTGGCCTTTTGCGTACTCTTCAGTAAGACTCATAAATCATACATACATACATACAGTACAGGATGGATTCATCGCTGTACGTCAGTGCGTGCATTCGTGTGTGAACGTGTGCATGTAGGTGTGTGTGTGTGTGTGTGTGTGTGTGTGTGTGGGTGTGTGTGTGTGTGTGTGTGTGTGTGTGTGTGTGTGTGTGTGTGTGTAAAGGGGGATGGTACTCTACCGACATCAGAATAGATACTGTATGGTTTTATACATGCTCTGTAAGTGGAAGATTAATAGACAGACATATATAGTGGATACAGTGGATGCATGAATACACCATAGCCAGAAGACCTCAGCTAAAGTAGTTCATGGATAGCATCGCACCCATTTGAACCATTTTATCCATTTATCCGTTGGCTATTCAAAACTAGAAGATCTACAAGCTCACGTTTTCTTTTTCTTTTTTTTAAGAGCAGACCAAGTACAGAGCCAATGGTCAAGTTGACTAAATATTGAAGGTTTAACCGGTTAACTATTTAAAATGACACATTAACGTGAATCGTACTACCTATGAAAAAGTTTAATCGGCATCACACATTTATACAATAGGCTATGTATATGCGCATGCATAACGTGAATGGCAAAGTGATTTTGACCTTTTGTAATGTCGCTTAATGCAATCAGATAGGACTTTTCTGTTTGGATGTATGGTCTGTCAAGGCCAAAAAGTATATTTTTGCCACTCAGTAGGCGTTCCCACAGATATAAAAAGCTAGGTGCCTTATTCGCCTCTGCAGTTCATTGGAGCGATGTGCAAAAATTGTAGTCCGGACTTCCTGGAAAAAAACAAGGGACTGCTGCCAGTCAAGTGACTACTGGCCAATCACAGTGAGTCTATTCCAGGACTTATCAATCCATCCATTTCCTGATGTCGCGCTGTTCTTACAGGCTGCGTACGTAAAGACCCACCCCCACTTGATTCTGATTGGCTTAGCAACCTCCGTATGTGTGACGCACGTGGAAGCGATGCACACGGATTCCCTTGGTCCCCCGATGCATATGCACCTGAGCCGAAGGAGGCGTCTACCTTTCTATGTCTATGGGCATAATTCACGCACAACTTCTGGGTTTGATGATGATGTCACGCGCATCAAATGTACAGCATGTTACTTAGTTAGCATGTTGTCTAGACATACTGGGTCCTATCCTATAGTTTCAATTTAAAAGTACTCAGTGTTATTTAGATGGCGTGTCGTTTAGACAGATGCCAGGTTCATTGTTTCCATGGTATCCTATACCTTTCCTTGAGGCACTATACTTTTATTTTTGGACTCTATGTGAATGTTTACCTCATGGTTTATTGTCTAGGTCAGGGGTCTTCAACAGGGGGTCCGGGACCCCTAGGGGGTCCTCAGAGTTACTACAGGGGGTCCTCCAAATCTTCCAATCCTTTTTATATTAACAACTTGAACCCTAGTCTACAAGCCCAATCTACAAGCTCACAACGCCGTTGTGAGCTTGTAGATCGGCTATTTTCGGCAAAGAGGTTTGGTGTAGAGGGGAAAAAGAGCCGACTAAGTATATAGTGAAAGGTCAAATTTATTAGGTAATGACAGCTCAAGTGGTTAAATATCTAAAAACACAAATTGACATGAATCCAACATACACTGATGATTGTGCTGTCAAACAATGAAACTATATGGAATCTATGAAAATGTTGTGGGGGTCCCTGGGCTGAAAACGTTGAAGACCCCTGCTCTAGTAGTCTATAAGAATGGGGGTCCCTGCTTCATCTCTCTCTCAGCTAAAGGGTCCTTACCCTAAAAAATTAAATAAAAATAAAAAACTTTGGGAAGCACTACTTCATAGGGTAGCTGGAGGTTCCAAGGTTTCCATTCCAGCAGCATGCAGGCTGTCAGAGCGCTGTTGGATTGCATGTCAGGCCCAGACAGAACGGAGCGGAGCAGCAATCAGCCGCGCTGCCCCGCGCGGGGAGCGCTTTCACCAGGGGACGCTGCCTCTTGTACCCCTCCATTTCACCAGGGGACGCTGCCTCTTGTACCCTTCCATTTCACCAGGGGACGCTGCCTCTTGTACCCCTCCATTTCACCAGGGGACGCTGCCTCTTGTACCCCTCCATTTCACCAGGGGACGCTGCCTCTTGTACCCTTCCATTTCACCAGGGGACGCTGCCTCTTGTACCCTTCCTTTTCACCAGGGGACGCTGCCTCTTGTACCCTTCCATTTCACCAGGGGACGCTGCCTCTTGTACCCTTCCATTTCACCAGGGGACGCTGCCTCTTGTACCCTTCCATTTCACCAGGGGACGCTGCCTCTTGTACCCTTCCATTTCACCAGGGGACGCTGCCTCTTGTACCCTTCCATTTCACCAGGGGACGCTGCCTCTTGTACCCTTCCATTTCACCAGGGGACGCTGCCTCTGGTACCCTTCCATTTCACCAGGGGACGCTGCCTCTTGTACCCTTCCATTTCACCAGGGGACGCTGCCTCTTGTACCCTTCCATTTCACCAGGGGACGCTGCCTCTTGTACCCTTCCATTTCACCAGGGGACGCTGCCTCTTGTACCCTTCCATTTCACCAGGGGACGCTGCCTCTTGTACCCTTCCATTTCACCAGGGGACGCTGCCTCTTGTACCCTTCCATTTCACCAGGGGACGCTGCCTCTTGTACCCTTCCATTTCACCAGGGGACGCTGCCTCTTGTACCCTTCCATTACACCAGGGGACGCTGCCTCTTGTACCCTTCCATTTCACCAGGGGACGCTGCCTCTTGTACCCCTCCATTACACCAGGGGACGCTGCCTCTTGTACCCTTCCATTACACCAGGGGACGCTGCCTCTTGTACCCTTCCATTTCACCAGGGGACGCTGCCTCTTGTACCCTTCCATTACACCAGGGGACGCTGCCTCTGGTACCCTTCCATTTCACCAGGGGACGCTGCCTCTTGTACCCTTCCATTACACCAGGGGACGCTGCCTCTTGTACCCTTCCATTTCACCAGGGGACGCTGCCTCTTGTACCCTTCCATTTCACCAGGGGACGCTGCCTCTTGTACCCTTCCATTACACCAGGGGACGCTGCCTCTTGTACCCTTCCATTTCACCAGGGGACGCTGCCTCTTGTACCCTTCCATTTCACCAGGGGACGCTGCCTCTGGTACCCTTCCATTTCACCAGGGGACGCTGCCTCTTGTACCCTTCCATTTCACCAGGGGACGCTGCCTCTTGTACCCTTCCATTACACCAGGGGACGCTGCCTCTTGTACCCTTCCATTTCACCAGGGGACGCTGCCTCTTGTACCCTTCCATTACACCAGGGGACGCTGCCTCTGGTACCCTTCCATTTCACCAGGGGACGCTGCCTCTTGTACCCTTCCATTACACCAGGGGACGCTGCCTCTTGTACCCTTCCATTTCACCAGGGGACGCTGCCTCTTGTACCCTTCCATTTCACCAGGGGACGCTGCCTCTTGTACCCTTCCATTACACCAGGGGACGCTGCCTCTTGTACCCTTCCATTTCACCAGGGGACGCTGCCTCTTGTACCCTTCCATTTCACCAGGGGACGCTGCCTCTTGTACCCTTCCATTACACCAGGGGACGCTGCCTCTTGTACCCTTCCATTTCACCAGGGGACGCTGCCTCTTGTACCCTTCCATTACACCAGGGGACGCTGCCTCTTGTACCCTTCCATTACACCAGGGGACGCTGCCTCTTGTACCCTTCCATTACACCAGGGGACGCTGCCTCTTGTACCCTTCCATTTCACCAGGGGACGCTGCCTCTTGTACCCTTCCATTTCACCAGGGGACGCTGCCTCTTGTACCCTTCCATTTCACCAGGGGACGCTGCCTCTTGTACCCTTCCATTACAAGTGACTGGTACACAGCAGGAGGCCAGGCAGCAACAGAATTGAGGTCGCTCTCCTCCGGGGTTGTGTGTGTGGCTCTTGACTAACAGCATTTATCACGTTGATACCGGGAACACGTCTCGTTTCGCGTTAGACTTGAACCGCCGTAACTATCGTTTTATGCTTTAGCTATTGAAAAATAGCAGATATACAAGCTCACAGCGCGGCACTCGGTGCCGCGCTGCGAGCTTCTATATCTGCTATTTTTGAAAAATGTTGAAAATTTGTTGAAAGAATGTTGACCCGGATTCTATAAATGTCTTCTAAATCCTTGTAAGGTTTTTGAAAGAAATGCATGTTTCTATGTCAGTGGTTCTGAAACTTTCTCATGTCAAGGACCCCCTAGAATTATATGTATTTGACCGCGGACCCCCATCTCACAATGTTTTTTGTTGTTCCAGGGTCCCCCCCATCAGAAGCAAAGATTTGAGTAAAAAATGTTCGCTTTAAAATTATATACAGCACATTCAAAGATTTGCACACATTTTCATGACTTTTCAAAAAAAAATGCAGATCTACAAGCTCACAGCGCGGCACTCGGTGCCGCGCTGTGAGCTTGTATATCTGTTATTTTTGAATAGCCAAAGTTTCAAATAATGGTTAAAGAGGTTAAAATCTATAACGCGACGCGGAGGCGTCCCAGATCCACGTGGGTTAAAATGCTGCTCCAGCCGCCCTGCCAGCCGGCTGGGATGAGAATGAGTGGGAAGCAACTAAAGTACATTTCCTCGAGTGCTGTGCTTGAGTAAGGATCTTGAGGTGCGCTTACTTGACCTGAGTAATAATTTGATAACTTATAGCAGTGGTTCTTAAGCAGTGTGTTGGGACCTCCAGGGGGGTCCCCAGATGATTAACTTAATGTGCAACATTAACAAACCAACATACAGTTTAAATGTATAGAGAGTATATGCACATTTCTAAAGTGACAATTTAAGGACTTTTTAATACCTCTAAAATGACAAATTAGACATTTTCCAAATTGTCAAATATTAGAGGCCGAAATTGTGAAAATAGCTGATCTACACACTCACAAGTGAGCGTGTAGATCTGCTATTTTCACAATAGAACCCTGTTTTGTCGTGTTATACAAAATGTAATGCCTCAACTCTTAGTGCTCATCAGGGTGAGGGGGTCCCCAGTTAAAATATGATTATTTTGGGAGTCGCGGCCTGAAAAGGTTGAGAACCACTGACTTATAGTGATACTCTCCACTACATATCGCAGGCAGCCTGTCTGTCTGTCTGTCTGTCTCTGCCTGTATTTCTGAGTTTTAAGTGTCTCCACTAACTAGGTCTTTCATGATCGTGAATTTTTAGCTTGACGATTAATTAATTATCATTCAAATGATGGGTGATCGTTATGCATAATCATCACATTTAATAATGGTGATTATGTAATAATCGTGATGACAGGCCAGCCTGCCAGTAGCCAGAAAGTCAGTCAGTTAGCCAGTCAGCCAGTCTGACGTTTTTACTTGACCATAAAATAATTCTCCTACAAATGATGGGTGATCGTGATACATAATCATCATATTAATAATGGTGATTATGTAATAATCGTGACGACAGGTCAGTCAGGGTCCTCTACGCGTGTATCTATTCTGCATCTGGCATGAGGCAAGACCCAAATTCAGAGTGAAAATTTTTAACTACAGTCTTTGCTTCTGGGGGTCCCTGGAACAAATATATTTTGAGATGGGGGTCCGCGGCCAAATACATATCATTTGGGGGGTCCTTGACATGACACAGTTTGAGAACCGCTGATATAGCAACTTAAGGTTTCAGAAATCTGTCAGGATTTAGAAGACATTTTTAGAATCAGCCTATAGCGGTTATCTCAAACGTTGTCTTGTCAAGGACCCCCAAAATGATATGTATTTGGCCGCGGACCCCCATCTCAAAATATGTTGTTCCCAGAAGCAAAGATTTGAGATTTTAAAAGTGTTCACTCTAAATGTGGGTCTTATACCTTAAAGAGGTGGTGCCATAATTTTTCCCCCCTCTAAAACATGATTATCAGGTATTATTATTATACTAGGAGGAAGATTTTTTCCAAAAAAGTGTACAGAAAGAGTTAAAATTGGGTTTTTATGTGGCCACACCCCCAGTTCATTAAGTATGCATGGATGTCATGGTGGGTGGTGACCCAGCTGAAGTTAGCCACACTCACAGTGTTGGGTGAATGGTAATTAGGGGAGGAGTTGATTCTGTGATGTAATAAGTATGTGTGTTTTTTAACTGACACGTTTGACCACAAGGTGGCAGCCTCCTGGAGAAAAAAAGAAAAAATACCAAGAGAAGACATAATTGTTCATAAAAACCACACCAGGGGGTCTAATGAAGTACTTTCAACCTCCTAGACACATGAAAAACAGAAAAAGTACAAAACTATGGCACTACCTCTTTAAGCTAGATGCAGAATAGATACACGCGTCCGTTCCGCTACGGGGGGATTATGCTGCTGGCGGGGTCAGGGAGGGGCTGCAGTGTTGTGTAATAAATGCTCTGAGTTAATGCTCTGTAATAAATGGGATGAATCCCTCCCTGTAAGCCTGTCCACTATGACAGAGACACCACCGCCGCTCGCTTGGCCAGAGGGATGGGACAACGTTCATATATATTTTTTTACTTGAATACTTTGAGATGTACTTAGTATATATATTCTGTCCACCACCGCTGTTCTACTGGTAGAATATGTAATACGTATTATGCTTTTACTCTGATTGTTTTGTTGGCAATGCAAGCGTATGCATTCTGATGGGAATAAAGCCTCTTTGAATTGCATTGAATTGGAGACAGAGAGAGAGAGAGAGAGAGAGAGAGAGAGAGAGAAAGAAAGAGAGCTTGCTTACAGGATCTGGCCTGATCCACACGCACGCACGCACATGAGCACGTGTACACACTACACACACACGCACACACACGCTCACACACGCTCACACACACACACACACGCGCACACACGCACACACACGAGGAGACAGCTGCGGTCGGCCCACTTTCGATTCAACCTGTTCAGAAAGAATTGTTCCCATACCTGCATCTGTCAGCACTTTGTGTGTGCCAGACACCATGCTCGCTCTACCGCGCTCTCTCTCTCTCTCTCTCTCTCTCTCTCTCTCTCTCTCTCTCTCTCTCTCTCTCTCTCTCTCTCTCTCTCTCAATTCAAAGGAGCTTTATTGGCACGAGAAAAGAATCGCCCTCTTTCTTAGCTTGTCTTTCTTCCTGTCACTCTGTCTGTCTGTCTGTCTGTCTGTCTGTCTGTCTGTCTGTCTGTCTGTCTGTCTGTCTGTCTGTCTGTCTCTCTGAGCCAGCTGTTAACCACTGTACTCTGATAGACAGAGGGTGAATTCCCCGCGCTGCTAAATGGGATTGCTTCCTCATGAGTACATGTCAGATTGCACTTTTACTAATTGCAGAACATGTGCGTCTGCATGTGTGCGTTTGTGCGCGTGCATGTGTGTATATTTAAGTATTTTAGTGTCGATTCCAATCACTCTGAATGTGATTTAGATAACTTGTTGCAACCAAAGGTCACAGTTTAGTATGTGAGACGGCACATGCTGACTGTACACTTTTTTTTCCGTGAATGGGTTTGCCACTCTGACATCACTGTGATGTCAGGGGAACCACTCTAACAGAATAGGTTTGCCACTCTGACTTCCCTGTGATGTCTGGGGAACCACACTAACAGAATCCCTTTTATGCCCCTATATGGAGTTCCCTGATGTCATCAATATTAACCCCATGTCTAACAGGACTTACTATGGGAATGACCATATATGGAGGCCACATCGGCCACATGCCACACTAACCGAATCCATATACGGCCAAGACAGATGGCCAAGACAGCCCATATCTGTGTGGCTGGTTCTACAGACAGGGATATCCATGTAGACGTCATAGGAATGTTTGGGCTCTCACAGCACATCTCCATATACAGTACATGGATCTCCATGTATGGGTACCAGGGGTCTCCATATATGGGTAACTGGTCCGATACACATCACTGGCCAGATGGCCACGACATGGCACAACCTCGCCCTTTAGGGTGAGGTCGCTTGTCGCCCTGAGGCGTCTTACGATTTGTTTAGACAGATGATAGGTTCATTGCGTACCTGGTATTATGTAGTTTCAAATGTACAGCATGTAACTTAGTTAGCATGTTGTATAGACAGACAGATGCTACCGGTAGGTTCATTGTTTACCATACTGGTGTCCTATCAATTTAAAAGTACACAGTGTTATTTAGATGGCGTGTCGTTTAGACAGATGCTATGTTCATTGTTTGAATGGTATCCTATACCTTTCCTTGACAGGCACGTGCACACAGAGACATCAAAGGGGGCTTGAGCCCCTGCCCTTTTTATCTATCTGTAAAAAGTGCCCTCTCCAGATCATGAATGCAGTTTTTTACTATGGCAAAGGAAATGCAAATGCCCTCTTTCCATGCCATACCTGAAGGCAGCATTCAAGAGAATCACCTTGTAGAAACTCTCCTGAACTTGAATGCAGCATCTTATACTGAAAGAATTGCCCTCTCTGTGTAGAAATCTATGTCGTACGCCACATCTCCAGTATTCACTTGATTATGCTTAGTTCAGTGTGGTATCAATCACCGAAAATAGATGTCCTCCAAGCTCACAACGCGTCACAGCACAACACGTCGTGCTGCGACGCGTTGTGAGCTTGGGGGTCGGCTATTTTCTATATTTTCACCAAAAAGGCCCCTTTAGAAATCTCAGCCCCTGCCTCTCTAACATTCTCTGCACCTCCCTGTTCCTTGAGGCACTGTTCTCTTTGCACTCTACAGTATGTGAATGTTTACCTTGTTGTTGTATGGTCTAGACTAGAGATCATGTTTACTCCACTTAGTCGTTCTGAATAAGAGCGTCTGTCTGCCAACCGCCTGCATTGTAAACTGTAAACCGTTGTTCTCTCCTCAGCCATGAAGTCTGGAGGCACCCAGCTGAAGCTCATCATGACCTTCCAGAACTACGGACAGGCCCTGTTCAAACCCATGAAGTAAGTACACTATTACAGTGTTACAGTACGGTGCAGTACGCGGCTTGTGATTGGCTGAACCGGAGGTAGGGAGAGCTCCGCTGTGTTCACTTGGACCACGCGGCGGTGCCGAAAGTCGGGGGGGACGAAGATTTACGCTATTATGTTCCTATCGGCACTGAGTCGGCTCAAGCGGACTCCACAATGCTCGACACGGCGACTCTGTCTCTCTTAAGCTCGCTCGGTGGTGTTTCACGTGGATCAAGTCCGCTTCAGACGGCGCGCCTCCGTCGTCTCCACCGAAAACAAGCGCTTCTTTACAAGGCATCTCCTATGGATACAATCAAATCAAACTTTATTCATAGAGCACATTTAAAACAACCAAAATTCACCAAACAATAAAAGCATGAGCATATATTGTATACATAATGGGAAATGGTAGGCTGTTCTATAGCCTGTGGGCTGCAGCCGCGAAAGCGTTGCCCGATTTCAAGTGTTCACCAGAAACACAAAGCATTTGTGACGATCGTCTCAGTTCAGTCCTTTAGTTGCATTAGTTGTCTTCGATTTCATTTGACTGGCAGTGGCAGCCGTTAGTTATGTGATTGATTACACCTTGCTGGGATCAATTCACTGTGCAGGCTGCTGATCCGGTCCGGGTCTACAGCAGATACGGACACGGTGTGTGTGCATGTAAAAACTATAAAGTAGGATCAGACTGGTTTCTTAGGAAACAGATAATCTTTTCAAGTTTGAGCCCTTCCTCATTCATTCATGAATACTTTTTGGAAACCCAACAACACTAGATAACAAGATAACAAGTTCAGTTGGTGAGGCCCTAGCCTACTAACAAATAACGCACACGCATACACTTTACTTTAATTATTTGTGGTTAATTAATTAAAATTAATGTGTTAATTAAAATGAGTCCAGCCGGGGTCATTCCTATATGATGTCAATTCTCGCTGTTGACACTCGGCAGCTTTTGTAAGGCTTTGGTAAGAGGTGTCAAAGGTTGTTTCTGATAGATACACTGCTGCCGTGGTACCGCTTGCAATGAGCTCTACACCACTGCTCCAGTGCAGTATTCCTTTGCTTTACCTCCAGATCATGTGACGTAATCAATGGCATTGACGCAAAACACATTGACGTAAAAGGAGGTCCATTGAGCCTGCAATTATGACTGGAATAATATTCCAATAATGATAATCAAAGGCGATTCCCAAAGGACATGCAGGCAGGCACCAACATGCATATTAATTGGCATCTTCAGTCCATATGGTTTTGCAGTTATCGTCCTGGATATATCGTCGGTGGAAACCTCCAAAACTGTTACTTTTCAGGATTCTGTTCAGTTCAGTTTGTTTTATTTTTCAGCACTTTTGAACAGTTCATTACAAGTACACATCTGTTATCAGTGCATCTGAACATACTAGTTCAGCGAAAGTCCATTTGAGATGATAAAGTGTCCAAGGTGCCAGAAAGAGGGAATAGGGAGAAGCATAATGCTTATCGAGCCCTACCCCTGGGCTCATTCAAATTCAAAAGCATCATACGTGGCAGATCAACAAGCTCGAAACGTCCCTTCGCGATACGTTTCGAGCTTGTCGATCTGCTACTTTTGAGTGACACTGTAGTATGATCAAGTAGGGCATTAATTTACGAAAAAAATAACACAAAAATATGGATATAAGACAGCGACACAACGGAGGGCGACGACATACTGAGTTGTGAGCCTGTACTGTAGGCCTTTATGAGCTATTTCTGCTGTGTGACGCCGCGGTACGACAGAGTGAACACAACACAAAGCAACCCAACATCAAAGTGAGAAGGTCTCCCTTCCCTTCCCAAAACAACCCAGCTCTTTACAGTACATAATGCGGTGTTACACCAACACTCATAAATCACCAACAACAACAACTACACATAAAGTCCCGCGACGTCGTTCTCCTTCTCGTTATTCATACATAATAACAAAGACAATACAAACAACAACAAAAAATGTTACCCTGCCCAGGTGCATCTTGGGAAATCAACAAGGTTGAGGGAGGAACTTTCAGCTGTGTTCAGAGCAGAAAGAATAGATATAATATTGCTTTTTATTTCGTTTTTAAGTAATTTGTTTCTCTTTAAACTTGGCAAATGTTTAAATAATTCAAATTTGGCTGGTTGATTGAAGCTGCGCTACTGTATGGAACGTTCCTCCTCTACCCCAGATTTGAACCTGCGGTTTCCTGTGAAAGTGATGACAACAAACTCTGAGTTACAGTGCAGTACAAATGGACCCTAAAGCTGGCAATACACTACCCGATAATCGGGGCATTTAATTACCCTCTCGACAGTCGGGCTGCCTCCGACTGAAACGGGCCCTGTCTGAGAGAGTGAACAAATGGCACCAAAAATTAAATAAAAAACAAAGTTTGAGAACCACTGATCTAATGAATCTATACGGTGCACGTTTTCAGTGCAGTCTGCCAAAAACAATAGTGTGATGATTTGAACGGTTGCCACAAACGCGAGTGCGCAGACACACGCACGCACACGCACACACACACACACACACACACACACACACACACACACACACACACACACACACACACACACACACACACACACACACACACACACTCACGCAGGTCCAAACAAGAGGACTCCCCGCTGTGTGCGATCCTCCTGCCACTGGAGGGGGTTCTTCAAGAGTCCGCCTTTGAATTCACTTCAAATAATCTTTAGGTGTTAATTAAAATGAGTTATGAGTAGAGCTCTTCTGGGAGGGATGGTAATATTTGCTGCCAGAAGCAGAAGCAGCACGCACACACACACACACACGCGCGCGCACACGCACACGCACGCGCACGCACACGCACACGCACACGCACACACACACACACACACACACACACACACACACACACACCATATACCATAGCCGTCAGGCAGTAAGGCTTGTATATCTCTGTATCTCGACTTTTTGCTTCTGGGTGGTCCCTGGAACATTTTTTTTAGATGCGGGGTCCGCGGCGAAATACATGTGATTTTGGGGGTCCTTGACGTGAAAAAGTTCGAGAATCACTGATTTAGAAGAAGAGAAGAAGACAAAAAATTCAAAAACTTAGCAGATCTACAAGCTCACAGCGTGGCACTCATGTTATGTTTGTGTGTGTGGCTTTGTTACTTAACCAAAGAAAAGTATTAACACAAGCTTGTGGCTAAATTAATAACTACATTGGATCCATTGGAACTCTTTTCTTTCAATTTCCTGAAACGTAACGGTGTCGGACATACAAGGTCTCCCTCCCGAGAGCCAAGATATGCAATAAAGAATAAGACAGAGAGAGAGACAGAGAGAGAGAGAGAGAGAGAGACAGAGAGAGAGAGAGAGAGAGAGAGAGAGAGAGAGAGAGAGAGAGACAGAGAGAGAGAGAGAGAGAGAGAGAGAGACAGACAGAGACAGACAGACAGACAGACAGACAGACAGACAGACAGACAGACAGACAGACAGACAGACAGACAGACAGAGAGAGACAGACAGACAGAGAGAGAGAGAGATACGTCCCTCCCTCCCTCTCTCTCGTCCGGCTGTGGGGTTTTGTGGAGTTTTCGTTTCGGTGAATTCCCACGACTGCACGAATAGACGGCGTTCCCGGGCCAACTGGACTGTGATCAAAAGTGATTTCTCCAGAGGAGCTTTGGAGCGATCGCTGTGAAAAACGCTGGAGCCCATGCAGTGGTTTGCTGCGAGTGGAGGAAGCCTTCACTGGATTGTGTGCATGCATGCGTGGATACGTGTGTGTAGGCCCTACTTGTATTTCTATACTTTTGAGAGGGCCAAATGTCCCCACAAGTATATATGTTACAGTTAGTTTGAAAAACAAGTTAAATTGGGAAATGAGCGCTTGTTTTAGTTCACCTTATGGGCAGTCCCAGGAAGAAGCTCATGTCTCAGTGGTAGAACGTTTGACTGCATTAGTCCCACGCTGGTGAATGCTAACCTGGTGAATGCTACTATGCCTAAACCTAACCCTAACCCTAACCTCAGTAAAACTATGCCTAAACCTAACCCTAACCTCACTAAAACTATACCTAAACCTAACCCTAACCTCAGTAAAACTATACCTAAACCTAACCCTAACCTCAGTAAAACTATGCCTAAACCTAACCCTAACCTTAGATTCCTAGTTCCCAGAAGGAGCGGTTGCTCCCCGAAGGAGCGGTTGCTCCACCTTGTGCCCAAAAACGAGCGCTCCTGTTCTCAATCTAACTGAATCTCAAACAAACTGTGACATACATTCATTACTGACTGAGTATACGTACATACTGGATGTAGATGTGTATACAATTAAAAGGTAGCAGCAGTGGCCCGTCATGCCCTTTGTATTTGGCCGCGGACCCCCATCGCAAAATATTTTGTTCCAGGGACCCCCAGAAGCAAAGATTTTAGTTAAATTTGGGTCTATTCTGCATCTAGCTTAAAGGAGTAGTTCACCCCCAAAATGTATTTTTTTTATTACTCATCCCATGGAGACTTGGGTTCAATAATATCTTTTCGTATTTGTTGGATTTCTAAGAAAAGAAAAGCAAATCAATAATAAAAACACTTTCAATCTTTTCAAAAGTATAGCAGATGTACAAGCTCGCAGTTCAGACTTCATTCAACAGTCCGATGGGAGCTGGGTGGACAGTCTTGTCTCGTGTTGGTCTGTGTACAAACAGGACATCAAGCATCGTTTACTAAACTGTGTGTGACACGTGCATGCACTGTATAGCATGGAACCAGAAAAACACGGTGCAGTCGGATGCCTCCGCCAACCAGTGTCACTTTACTTCCCTGTCCGTTCCTCCATGACTCATTAACACGCTTTAGACGGAAGTGTCTTTCTTTTCCCCTCAGGACTTATTTCTGCTCTGCTGAGAAGTGTGTGTGTGTGTGTGTGCGTGCGTGCGTGCGTGCGTGAGTGCGTGCGTGCGTGTGTGTGTATGCAAGAACAGCTTCATAGTGTACAGTAAGGAAGTGTGGAGAAGGAAAATACTAATCCAGTATTTATCCTTATTATAATAAATAAAAACTACTTACAGAGGCAGGCCCTATTTACTGTAGCTCAATGATAGAACATGTCTGCACTTAGGCAGCAAACCAGGGTTCAAGTCAAGTTCAAGTTTAGGTTTTATAGTTTAGGCACTTAGGCAGCAAACCAGGGTTCAAGTCAAGTTCAAGTTTAGGTTTTATATAAAGTTTTTTTTACTGAATAGGTGCTTGGTCTACAGTACCTACATTGTTTTTCTTAGATTACTATTTCTATGCATTTGATGTATTGATGTTGATGTGTTGATGTTGATGTGTTGATGTATTACCTTGCTTATTGTAAATCGCTCTGGATTAAGAGCGTCTGGATGAATGCCTACATTGTAAATTGTAAATTGTGAGTCCAGGGTAGAAGAGGCAAGTTACTTAGCCTAGTAGTTATTTTGGCAAAATCTTATTAGAATCGCAGCATTTTCCACGCCATTCCAATAACTGTTTACAATTGGTGTGGCGTGGCCTGTTAAGCTCTAGATTTAGATGCAACTGATACTGAGAGAAAGTGCACGGTACAAAAAAATAAATGTCCAAAGCTGTTACTTTTCAGGATTCAAATTCAAAAACAGCAAAAGTAGCTGATCTACAAGCTCAAGCTTCGCCGAAACGTGGCGTGAAGCGGCGCGTTTCCAGCTTGTAGATCTGCTACTTTTGAGGCTTGTGCGTGGCGCTGTAGTGTGATCGAAAAGAGCGTTAATTAATTTACAAAAAATACAACTAAAAACTCAAACGGTTGCCCGACAGCAAACGGTTATTTAACAACCTCTTTAATAATAGCGAAGATAAGAGAAAAATCAATACGGTGACAGGTTTTTACAAGCAACAAACACTCAATGATTTTTTCAGTGGGGTCTCGCTTGGCTTCCAAAGGATTCTTTCCAAGATAATGTTAGATCTGTTTTGACTGTAATTGCACATCAGTTTGTTAAATTACACGGTAGACGAGGCCACAAGTCCGTATTTAGCCGGCCATAATCGTACACAAAACGCCTCATTCCGCCCTGTCAACACAGCCTCTCCTGTCACCCGATGTTTATAGAGACGGCAAAGAAAAATAAGACCGGAATACATTTAGGAAGTTAAAGCTTTCGCTCAGTTTCCTATCAACAGCAGTGGTTCAAGAAATACTCGTAAAAATATAAGGCTAGCATACCAAATTTTACTCTTGTAAAAGGTATTGGGATCAAACTATACTAAAAGTACAAAATTTAAGGTACACATTATGCAGAACGTCACCATTTCACAAGCGTAGTTTTTTTATAGTATCTTTATTTCTCAAAATCTTTCTAAAATATAGCATATCTACAAGCTCACAATGCATTGTGATGTGACACTTTGTGTGCTTGTAGATCGGCTATGTTTGGATAGCTCAACTATAAAATAGAGCTCAATTGGTTAAAGTATGGTTTGTAATAATATTAAAAATACGAAGTAAGAAAATATGAATAAATGAATTTGAGGTTGACATTGAACATGAACACTATTATAATAGGGCAAAGGTTTTCAAACCTTTTTTGACTCAGGGCACCGGCACCCCTGTAAATAACTTTTTTCATCCACGCACACTGAATTACGCTGTTCATTTTTTAGAATAACCCTAACCCTATGATGACACAACGTATATCTTTCCAACTGAGATACATACCTGTAGGCTGTGTCACAGAGGCATATCAGTTTCCATCTGAATTGACTGAAAATAACTAATAATATTTTTTGACCTTTAACCACTTGAACCCCTGCATCCCCTATTCTGGGGATGAGACCTCTCTCTCTCTCTTTGGGAAATGAGACCGCAAATGACGCCCCTGACTGAACAAAAACACGCCACAAAAGCACTTTGTTCACACGAACAGCAGTGCATCGTGGGTTGTGTAGTTTTTTTTAAACTGCTTGTGTTGTTGTTGTTGTTGTCTCCCCTTCGCCTCACCTGTCCCCGTTATGCAGCATCAAGTGAGGCTTCAAAGAGCCTTTGATGTTTAGGGGTGTCCTCTGATGTTTCGGGGTGTCCTTTGATGTTTAGGGGTGTCCTTTGATGTTTAGGGGTGTCCTATGAGCCAAATGCAAACAGTTCTGGAGGCGTGGTGGGCTGCCAGTACTCCGCTCCGCAGCATGGTGCACATGGTGCACAGCGAAAACGCTCTGCAGTACTTGGTGCAAAAGGAAAACACACTGCAATAGCACAGGGTATGGGAAATAGGTTGGGAGCTTCTATGTCAGGGGTTTTCAAAGTGGGTGACGGGGCACCCTGGGGCCTGGGGTGCCATGACGGCAGTCCAGGGGTGCCGCGAGATAATTTGATAATATTTGGAATTTATTTGGACACTTAAATTTGAAGTACAAGTTATTTTCAGTCAGTTCTGACCAAAATGGCTATTATCTCAACGTTTTCCTCGCAACATAATCACTAAAACATCGTCACTGTCGGGCAGAAACCTCGTATCTCCAAGTTTCAAATGTGTACGTCTTTTGGTAAAGTAAAGCCCTGCTTCATCATACAAGACTGTCGCACAAAACTAGTGAAAATAGCCGATCTACAAGCACACTGTAGATCTGCTGTTTTCACTAGTTTAGTACATTTTATAGATGATCTATACAAAACGAACGGTTTTGGACATACAAGGTTTCCACCTGACAACATAATATGGATATGCTATAAATATAAGGTGCTGGAAGTGAAAATTATAATCTAGGGGTGCCTCGGATTAAAAAAATATTTTTGGGGTGCCCTGAGACAAAAATGTTTGGGAACCCCTGTTCTATGTGTCTGCCTGACTGTCTGCTTGCCTGTCTGTCTGCTTGCCTGCCTGCCAACCTGCCTGACTGACTAACTGACTTTATGATTGCTTTTTATTGATTCATATCAGCAGCCATCAATGGGAGGATAGAAGATTGTTTAGTCCTTTTCTTTCTTTTCTCACCCCGTTTCTATTTCCGTTGAAGAAATTACAATTTCCCCCCCGCAAAAGCACAAACCTTCAATAGTTCTGTCACCACGTCGCCTGAGTGATATCGAACGTGTAATGACGTTTCCGTGGTTCGCTGGTCAGTAGATGTGTTCAGCATTTAGACACAACGGAGCTGCTGTTCACTGCATGGTTCATCGGTGTAGTTCATTGTCTTCCATAAGATCTCTGGTGTTGTCGCTCTCTCAGCGCGCTGCCCTGTAAAGAATGCAGCTGGACTGGTTCTTCCACATGGCTTCCAGATAAGATGAAGCTTTATCGATCCCTGTTATGTCTCCACATAACAAGGAATCAGGTGTTGTGCAGGCAGCAACATGAGGAAGTCTGACACACGATATATACTGTACCTGTACAGGTTAGACCGGACTCAAACCTTTTCATGTCCAAAGTACAGTACATGATATGTACTGTATTTGTATTTGTGCCAGGGGCCTCCAGACGGAAAGATTTGAGTTAAAAAACAAAAAAAAAAAAAAAAAAAAAAAAAAAAACGTTTTGCACACAAAAGATTTCAAGATTTTTCAAAAATAGCAAGATCTACAAGCTCATAGAGCACACACTATGGAGGTGACCCCCTTCTGAAAATGTGTTTTTAGAGCATCAAAATGAGTTAAAAAAAAAACCCTGTGCATTTTATACGTAGGCTATAGCTGATCTACGATGCGATGCGAGAGTGTGGTCTAGTCTAACCAACACCAACTCGGGACTCCTGGATTGCTGCCCTCCACACTCTCCTGTCTAACATCAGGGTCTCAAGCTCCACAGTGTTGCTAGCTAAGCTGTCTCTAGACTCTCTACATAGGTGGTGCTTCTTGCCTTTCCTGGCTGATCTATAAGCTCACAATGTGTTGCATCCAGATGGGGGATGCTGTGTACCGTTATGTTTTAACTTGTTAGCGAAAGAGAATGAAGGGAAATGAGTGTGATGCCAGAGTGTGGCATTCACTATAGAACTTCTGATTCATTCTGTGAGTCCTATTCTCTGTCTGTGTGGAACGTATTGAACATAGCTATTGGATAAACATGCAACAGATTTATTGTCTCAGTCTGGGTTCTGTCTTGGACGCTAAATGTTACAGGGAATTTAAGGATTGTGACGGCTAACTGGATGCAGGCTCCGTAGGCGTGGGAGTAGAGAGGCAGTCTGCTAATCATAAGGTCCCCGGTTCACCTTCCAACCCCTGTCTAAGTGTCGAAGTGTCTATGAGCAAGGCACTTCACCCCTAACTGCTCCCCTCACCAAGTGCATACCATAACCATCTGAGCATCTGATTCTTTTTGTTCTACTTGTTTTTATATCGCACTGACCTTTGGACACACAAAGGTCTATCTAGCAGCCTAACAGAATTTACCTTTCCTTTCATATTGACAATCCAGCACCTGCACAATGCTTGCAAACTACAATATACAGTACATTTGTACTAGTAAGACACCTCAGGGCGACATGCAACCTCACCCTAAAGGGTGAGGTCACGCCAATTCTATCTGAACCAGCCACACAGATATGGACCATGTCTTGGCCATCTAGCCAGTGATATATACCGATGACATCGGGGATCTTCATATATGGGCATAAAAGGGATTCTGGGGAATACCCATACATGGACTTTTACATACATAGGTGATGCCACCTGCGATGTCACAGTGATGTGTCAAGGGAACCAACCCATAGACTGTACAAATGTGTACACACACGCGGACAAGCTGTGACATTTCTCATGGTAAACTGCGAACTTCGGTCGCAATTAATGGAGTAGTTCACCCCCAAAATGACTTATTTCTATCAATTGCACATCGCCCGAAGCCTTGAATTATTCATGGAGATTGTTTAGTTTTTTGTCGCATTCTTGAGCCAAACATTTGATGCCGGTAAATGGAGTAAAGAGAGGAACAGAAGCTATAGGGGGACATCAGTGGTCAAAACCCAGGAGAGAGAGAGAGAGAGAGAGAGAGAAAGAGAGAGAGAGAGAGAGAGAGAGAGAGAGAGAGAGAGAGAGAGAGACAGACAGCTGGACAGATGAGAGGTGGAGATACATGTGGCGGCGGTTGGGGTGGGGAGTGTTCTTTTTGTTGATCCCTGCCAAGTGGAGGAGTTAGTTGGCAGTGCCAGCTGGATGCTGCTGTGGGCACACACAGGGCAGCATGGTGGCAGAGCAGGGCAGCATGGTGCCAGGGCTACTCCCGTGCCCTGGGCATCATCCTTGATTGGCGCTCATCATTTGGATGGATGCACGGTGCCATCTCCTCTCCTGCCAAGCCTGTTGGAAGGATGTGGTGCCATAGTGTACAATACAATTGTATACGATGCCATAATGTTATGTCACACTGTCATCTAATTGGATTGGATTCCTTTGGCTCTCTGTGGTGAAGGGTGGGGGGCAGGGACGTGCAGAGAATGTTAGAGAGGCAGGGGCATGACATTTCTAAAAGGGCCTTTTGGTGAAAATATTGAAAATAGCAGATCTCCAAGCTCACAATGCGTCGCAGCGACGCGTTGTGAGCTTGGAGGCCTGCTATTTTCGTTGCTTGATACCACACACGCCTTGCATCGCGAGGCGTTGTGTGCTTGTAGATCGGCTATTTTCATAGATCGGCTATTGTTTTCGTTTTGTGCGACAGTCTTGTACGGTGAAGCAGGGCTTCACATTACAAAAAAAAAGTGTGAAACTTGGAGATACAAGGTTTCTGCCCGACAGTGAGGAAATACCGACGTGTCGTATATCCCCATCCTGTGACGATGATAGACCCTATATCATTGTCACACAGGTGTGATTTATATCGACTTGATCGACGTTTTCAGTTAAATATAAGGTTCCTGCATTCCATAACATAAAACAGCGGAAATGGCTTTGAATTCCGCTCACTGTGTCCGCTGTGGAGGAATTCAGATCAATCAATAACCAATGAGAAAATGAGGAGACGAGACAATGTATTAGGTGGTGGTGGTTATGATTTATGTAACATGATATCATGGACAGAAGTACAGTTTAACACTCTGGTCACTGGTAAAGTAGTTCTGCCCCGAGGCATTGTCAGAAACCAGAGTTATACTGTGTGGCTCCAAGGCCTCTGGGACGAGCTGTACCATAACAAGATAGGGGTGAGCGATATGGTGATAAATATCGTTGAGACGATACAAAGTCTCCTCGGTATGCCTTTTCAGAGATATCGTATATATTGTGATACAATGAGGGAGCCTTATACAAATCCTGTTGAATTGTTAATACAGAGATATTCATTGCAGAATTCATTCAAATCTGCATTTTGGTCTAAATCAGTAGTTCTCAAACTTTACAATGTCAATGTCTCCCCTTAACTCTGACAGTATACAAATCAACCAAATGGACCCTAACTGCTTTCATTTGTATGAAGAGTTACAAGTATGTAACTCTCAGAGTTACATACTTGCAAGGGTCAATTTAGACCTCCCAAAAGGATATTTTTCTTGTAGTTTTTGTTACCTTGTAGGTGGTTGTACTGTTAAGTAACTTGAAAAATAACCATAAAAACCAACATGAAAAAGAATTGTGTATCGTGATACCACTTTGAAATATATTGTGATATTGTATTTTTCCATATCGCCCACCCCTATAACAAGATAGGCTTTACCAAAAAAAATAGCTACTGAGACCTGGTGAAGGCCTCACGACTCCTAACTATCAAGTATTAGTATATCATCATAAATACTTTATATTAATACTAGTCCTTACCCGTTCAAAGATATGAGCTCCGAAATGATGTGCAGTGTGTGGGTTATGGGGTGTGCACTGTGCACACAGTATATGAGGGATGGAAAGTGACTTTCTGGTGCTTGTATGATAATATGTAGGAGCATCAATGTAAGAAATACCCGTTTCGTTTAAAGGCTACAGAGATACTGTGTACCGATCTACATGACAACATCTGAAAGAGGGCCAGCCAACACCCCCCCCCCCCTGCCCACCACACACACACACACACACACACACACACACACACGCACACACACGCACACACACACAGAGCTGGTTAAACATGTTGCCCCATGCTAGATTGCTAGATGCAGAATAGATACAGTATGCCTCATGCTAGATGCAGAATAGATAGTAGTTACACCATAAAAATGCTAATATACAGCATATGATTTGTGAAAGTGACAAACGGGCTTCACAGTTATGTCAGGTGTGTTCATATGCTAATGGTGATGCGATTTCAGATCAATTGCTCCAGCCACTGAGGAGAAACGCTGTGACAGACACTCAGACAGACAGACACTCAGACAGACAGACAGACAGACACTCACTCAGACAGACATTCACAAAATTATAGTATAGATAATCAATGAACACATGATCTTCTCTATAACGTGATATAATCTTCTACACCGCCGCCGCTTCTCTGCGCACTGCAGCCGCAACGTTATCATCGGCGCTCAGGGTTCATTACATGTGCGTGCACACGCGTGTGCTCGTAGGAGCGCCAGATATATAGGGCACGCGTGTCCCCTCAGATCTGCGCGCTGTGGCGTGCTGCTTGTGTATAGGGGACGTGCCAATCATTGCATATCTTGTCTTAGCTTTGACAAGCTTCCAAACTTGGGAAGGCAAGGCAGTTTTATTTGTAGAGCACACTTCAATAGCACGACAATGTGCATTACACAAATCATCAAGCAAAGAAAACGCATTTATTAAATGACATTATAGGATGCATAAAACAAGTAAGAAATACAATTTAACAGATACAGTTAGAAGATAAAAGAAAGGTACGAATACGAGTGGCAGTTTTGTGGGAGTTTTTTTCTAGAAAGATGGAACACTTGGGAGGGAGGTTGAGATGCCTTTGGTTGCACACAATCATAACTTGCTAAATCATAGTCAGCTCATGTCAGAGTAAGAAGAAGAAGGGGCTTCAAGGGGAGAGAAACAAAAAACAAGTTGGGAACCATTGATCTCGATAGAGGTCTCTCCGCGACACCCGTGCCTTTGTGCTCTCACATGCAGCCAGCCAGTCCAACAGCAGGGCCTTATCTTCAGGGGTTCACGCTTCACGGTTCCCCCACTCGGGTTTTGACTGACGTGTGGCTCCATGGATCTTTGTAGAATTCCATCAATGCTTGAAACAATCGAATGTTCAGTGTAGTGTGAGTGTGAGTGTGTGTGTGTGTGTGTGTGTGTGTGTGTGTGTGTGTGTGTGTGTGTGTGTGTGTGTGTGTGTGTGTGTGTGTGCGTGTGCGCTCCACCCACCGAGGGCCTGCATATACTGTAGCCCCGTATTGATCCCATCATCAAAGATTGATAATTGCGCCGCATCGATCTGTGTTTATGACGGTAAAGTAAAGCGCCCGGGGATATTGAGCCGTCCACAAAGTGGCTTTGATGGCGTGTGAACTTTACTGTGAGTAATATAACACACTGCCAGCCAGACTACACTGGACTCTCCGAATCCGTCTCCTAAAAGAAAACAAGCTGAATGTTCTCCCTAGCTCTGTATATCTCTTCTTGTTTTGATTGTGAACTTGGCTCGTTGCAGAAGAAGAAGGGGCCGCGCACCTTCCAACGGAATTCTTTTTGACGTGCGATCTTTGAGCACCTTCGTTCCTCCTCCTTCTCTTTCTCCTCTGCCCGGTTCATTCGTTATGTCTTTGGAGACGTTGGCCTGTCTCTTATGCGTAAAAGCTTTCCATCTGGCTCTCTCTCTCTCTCTTCTCTCTCTCGCCTCGTGAGCTGAACAAAAGCACAACGGATCGGGAGAACTCACCGAGTGTGAGCGGCCAAGAAAACCTCTAAAGCCCCCGCGAGTCCAGGGGATCCGCCGTTGATCCAAATCAATGATCCCTCCAATCTTTATACCTCCGCAACCTGCACCACTGCTGCTGTCTGTCTCTCTCTCTGTGTGTCTCTCTCTCTCTCTATCTGTCTCTTTCTCTGTCTGTCTCCATCTGTCTTCTTGTGTAGCAGTGAGATGCCATCATATGGTCCTCTTTTCTCCATATTTTGTGTTTTTTTTTTCCCTTTTTATCCCAAGATGTTGTAACCCATTTTTCACCCAGTGCCAATTGCCTAAACTGTAATCCTGGGCTCTGCTCTCCCTTAGCCAACATTGGGAGAGCCCCGAACTGAGCTCATGCTTCCTTCAGTGCATGAGGAGTGAGCAGGCCGCTTCTTATCACCTGACAGGTGGGAGCTTCCCCGGTTGGACGTACTGTAGCGCGGGGAAGGAACACGTTATTCCAACCAGTGACTTTCCACTCCATCAGGTGCCCGGCTGGCAATATAGAGACCAGGATTACTGCATGTTTTTTGTGAGGGTATCTACCCTTGGAGACATGGGGAGAACATGCAAACTCCACACAGAAAGGCCCTTTTACCAACCCCATCTAGGGGTTGGTCATCAGTGCCCATACCCATCTAGGGTATGGTAGACTCGCGTGGCCAGACTGTTGACGCCGCGATTTGGGAAATGCTCCCGTCAACAGTCTGGGGCACGGAAATAGAAACGATGAGTGCGAGATAAAGTGGATGTGACGCAACCGCTCCCTTGGTGCAGTAGCAATAACATGTCCTACGGTTATGTCTCCTTTCAGTATTTCTGGGGGCGTTATTTCGTCTTTCTCTGGTGTTATTGGTGTTACCTCCATGTTGTTTTCAAACGTTTTCTTAAACTAAACACCCATAACAAGAATAGGCCACTCGAATGACTTTGTCTGAGCTATTGTGTTTCTGTTATGTTTCCAATGGGACTACTAACAGTTCAGTGCAGCACTGGCTACTTCCGATACTCGCCGTTCCAGACTCTACATAGCATTCGGAGATTGTGGAATAGTTGTCTGGCTACGCGAGACTAAGGGTATGGGCACTGATGACGCGGAGGAGAGAACACGCCCCCCCCAGCGCCCACTGCGTCCCCTGGCGGGAATTGAACCCAGGACCTTCTAGCTGTGAGGCAACAGCTCTACCGACTGCGCCAGGGCTGGGGAACAATTGCCTACCTAGGGGGGGAAGGGGGAAAAAATGGAAGGGGGAGAGGGGGAGAAGGGGGAAGAAGGAAAAAAGAGGAGAAAGAGAAAAGGAAAGAGAAAACGAGCGTGGAAGGGATGAAAAATGCAACGGGCCAGTCTTCGTGTGCATCTCCCCAGTGATCTGTCCAAGTAGTTTATGAGTATATATTATAGATTCATGAAAATTGTGACTTTTGTCGATTTTAGGTATGGTTGGTGAGGATCCGAAGGTCGTGGGTTTGATTCCCACCTACGCCGGGTCAGGTGTTCGATTCCCACCTACGCCATGCAAAAATAAAACTCAATGAATGAAAGAAACGTCCTCATTGTTTTAACCATCTCTAAATGGACCACAAAATCAATGTTCTCACCATCATCTAACCTATTTGTACTATTGTATTACTACAATACAACATGTAGGCCTACGGTACATTGGCACATATTGACAGATGCCTGTTAAGTATAACCCTTGTGAGACTGTACTTCATTCATAGATGTATTGTACATCTATTTATATTCACTGGTGATAGATGTACATTGTACACAGTATATATGTATTATATATTCACTGTACATTTTATGTATTGTTATACTTATAATTATTATTATTTTATATAATTATATAACATAATAATTATTTTCTCTTATTCAGAGATCCACTGCAAATGCAGATCAGTATTTCAATGTATCTATTATTTCATCTTGGTTTGAAACAAATTCACTTAGAAGTACCTTGTATTTCATTCTAATGCTGCTGACATCTACACACATTTCTTTTAAAATCTTACTCTGTATGAGTTACAACAAACAAACATCAACAATATTATGACATCTGGACTTATTTCCAATGGGGATCAACAAAGTCAACCATTGAGGTAAAAGCATAACATATTTCATTAAGTAAAAAAATGCAACTGCATGAAAGGTAAATACAATTTTAATCTAAAAGATTCAAATACAACAGGGTATTAATCCCACATACAACATAAACATGGTGACAACAAATATATATGAATACATCATCACTCTTGGATGGAAACCCTGTATGTCCAAAACGTATTACTTATCACTTATTTCTTATCACTATTTAAAAAGTATCTAAAATAGTGAAAATAACTGATCTACAAGCTGACAACATGTCAACATCTTGTGGGCCTATAGATCTGCTAACATGGTGAAAATAGACAAATCTACACGCTGACAACACTTTGATGTGTTGTGGGCTTGTAGATCTGCTATTTTCACTACTTTTAAGCAACACTCATGTATGATAAAGTAGGGCATTCATTTACAATAAAATAAAAGGAATGGGACATGGTTTCTGCCTGACAGCGACAATATGTTGATGGCTCTGGTGGCATCACACTTTGCACAAGAATAATAAAACAAGTCTCAACGACATCACAAATTTAAGTAAGGGAAAGGCAAACATCTGCTCATTTATTTTTTGTTGTCTGCTAGTGACTCCTCCTTTGATATGGTGTCTGTATTTTTGGGCAGTTTACAGTATTGTGTCCTGTTTCCTGTGTTCTGAACT
Source organism: Nannobrachium achirus (assembly GCF_963921795.1). Taxonomy (NCBI): domain Eukaryota; kingdom Metazoa; phylum Chordata; class Actinopteri; order Myctophiformes; family Myctophidae; genus Nannobrachium; species Nannobrachium achirus. Next base: position 9,693,965 of record NC_137813.1, on the reverse strand, counting down.
GGCCACTTTCTGCATGAATTTGCCTGCCGTGGAGGCACATCGCCTTTGGTGAAGAGGTGCAGAGAGAACAGCTGAGGTCTGGGAGACAGCAAAGGAGAAATAGAGAGAAATATGTATAATCAATACAAATTCAGTGTCACAGTGTCACACTATGTTTGCCTATGTGATAATACAGTATGCCCATCACACATCAGATCCCACCATGGCATTATCTTTTTTTAGCAGCCATCATGCAGGGGCCATCTATGTCTGTACACAGACATTTGTATGTGGCAAAGATTTACACACTATTATAATGTTCTTATTTTGATCATAAGATCCAATTACAGAATGTCAAGTCTCCATGCAGGTTTTCTTCAGAATATGTATGACACTGATATACTGGTTCTCAAATGTTTTATTTGCACAGACCCTTAACTCTGAGTGTCTTTATGTTTCTGGGTTTGATTGAATACTTTGTTAGCAGTTCACATAGGAAAAGCACAGTACAGTTCAGAATCAGATCCAAGGTCTACTAATAGGATTTAAACCCAAGAAAGCACAATGGCTTGTTTACATGTGGGTCCTTTTGTACAAAATTCATAAGAGAAACACATCTATATAAACAAATAATATGTTTGTTATGCTTTGTTGATGAGCCAAATGTAGTCCCCTTTTCACTTTCATTAACATACTAGGCTACTACATGTAAAGTTGTATATAACTCCTTATCATTAATGTTTCAATGACACTGAAAATAGCCTACCTTAAAAAATATAATAATAGCCTAATATTGCAATAGCAGGACAGCAACTTAGCTATGTAATCCATATGATCTATTAAACTGTCTTTACAAATAAAGCATTAACTAGATAGTATTGGCCAGCCAAGGATCAAATGAAAGACAGTAGCAGACACCATCACCATGCCTATTGCCTACTTGTTATTGTATGTATGGTAATGCATTTCCTGCAGTCTGCAGATGACCAGACCATGTCCATTACCATAGTAATTTGTAGAAGTCAAGAAACTTACCTTGAGTGTTAGGATAACAAAGCCAGTGTCAGCAAGTGTCCATTCATCCAAAGGTCTCTGAGTGACAATTGTTTGTTTTTAACGTCGGACGCTGCATTAAGAGAATGTGGCTTTCAACTTTCAACCGCTGTTCATAGCCCTCCCGTGTGGTTTCTATTTGCTGCTCTGTGCTCAGATGCGGTCTAGAGCCCGCCTACTGTATCCGGTAATGTGTAAGCCCACATTAAAGCAAGTAGCGTTTCCATATCCGCTCTGGCCCCAGACCGGAACAGCGACCCGAAAAGACGGCGCGTGATTGGTTGGAATCCCGCGAGGGACGTTGTGTTTTGATCGGGGGAGGGAGGGGAGGGGAGGAGAAATGAAAAAGGAGTCCGGCGATTTTATTGGCAGACGGACGGACGTGCGACGGGAGGCGTTCTGATTGGAAAGAAACCACCGCGGGGGAGATCTTCCATTGGCGACAATTGAACTCGCTCTCTTTTTATTTGGACGCGAGGAGCCCCGCGGTTGGCCAGTAAAGGAGGAAGCGAGGTAGGCGAGCGCTCGCCGGGTAGCGCCACCGTTCCCCCTACCTATTGTGTTTTTGAGTAAATGAACGCCCTACTTGATCATATTAACTTCAGTATCACGCAAAAGTATCACAAGTAGGCTTATAAGGGGCCAGCATTACCTGAAATATAACAGGGAGCAAGTCCATGCAGGGCTTTAAAAGTAATAAGTACAATCTTTTAAGAGCGCTCTGTTCAAATGGAGGAGGGATGCCAATGTATTGCTGTATTATACTCTCAAGATTTAAATGATTTTTAAACACCTGCTTTAGGGTACTTAATTTACAAGAAGTCTACACAATTAGAGTACTGTAGATGTAGATTTTTTTTTTTTTTTTTGATCGACGGTGGGCTGCATCTCCTTTGGCACCACACATTAATACAGCATGGAATAGTGGACAGAATCTTTACCCAAAGATAACAAAACATTCTAAGCATTTGGGTCTGAGAGGATAACTCTCATCAAATGGTGGTCCGTGGCTCAAATGCCGAATACATAGTGGACCTTGATATAAAACAGGTTAAGTAGCAGAGTGCTATAGAGGAACAGCCATAGAGTTATAATAAGAATAGAGAGGACACCGGATATCCCCGCCCGTCCACTTGCATTGAGTTGCTCACCCAGCGCATGAAGCGTACTTCCGTGTTTGAGACGCCTCTGAAACGTGACGTAGTGGGGCTTCTATTTGACTTCTGTGACGCGCTTTGCGTCATAGTTTGTGTTCATGGACGCGCTCGGGCTCTAATTCATGAACGCGCGTCGTTCATTACGGTTCATGATTAGAAGCCCCAACTGCAGTACCTCAAACGGCCACCATGTCCATTTTGCTTCAAAGCTCCCCCAGGGTTCTGGGGGCTTGGGAACAGCAGACAGACTGACAGAGCACTGCGCTGCGGTGTGGCGTGGTGTGGTGTGGTGTTGGTGTTTAGTCTTCTAGCGCTCTGCACCGCGGGGTCAGCGGAGTTAACGGTTTCTTTATACTCTTCCCAGGAGAAATGTAAGAATGCTGTTGGCTCGCATGAGCTGGACGAGAGAGCACACACAGACGCACTGCACTGCTTATATCTCTCTCTCTAGGTTTGTGTGTGTGTGTGTGTGTGTGTGTGTGTGTGTGTGTGTGTGTGTGTGTGTGTGTGTGTGTGTGTGTGTGTGTACAGTATGTGCGTGCGTGATCTTCTTTTGCATTAGGCTTACTAGTAGGAGAAGATTCATGTTGGGGGTTAAAATGAGACAGTTTATAGGTTAGGTTTATAGGGCTAATAAAGGGTCATGACTGATTTATAGATGGTTGTGAGCCAGTGCAGCGATGCATTGTGAGCTTATAGATCGGCCGTTTTTGGGCTTTAGGGTTGAATCCTATAAAATGTTGATGTCAGTATGCAAAGTGCGTGTGCATGTCTGTGTGTGTGTGTGTGTGTGTGTGTGTGTGTGTGTGTGTGTGTGTGTGTGTGTGTGTGCGTGTGCATGTGCGTGCGCGTGCGTGCGTGCGTGCGTGTGTGTGTGTGTGTGGTGTAGACAAACGTGTCAAAGTGGATGAAGCTTGTTACTCCAGACAGCTGTCAGCACAGCTGCAGCTCATGCATGTGCGTGCACACACACACACACACACACACGCACACGCACACGCACACTCACACTCACTCACACACACACACACACACACACACACACACACACACACACACACACACACACACACACACACACACACACACACACACACGCTGCAGGGGTTACAGGGTTCATGCACCCTCCCTCACCCTGCGCCGGTGAACAGAAGAACTGTCAGAGGCTTTTGTGTGTGTGTGTGTGTGTGCGTGCGTGCATGTGTGTGCACTTGCGTGTGCGTGTTCCACCAGATAGGTGTACTGTATTGTACTGTACACTCCTTGCTCTTGGTCCAAACTGACCACATTCATTTTGCTATTACATCATCATGTGTGATCTCCCCAGCCAACTTCCAAGTATAGGACTTTAATTAAATAGAGGAGAAAGACAACAGCTTCTGTTTAAATGTATTCCCTCCTCCCATGTAGTAGCATACTGCTATATCGTCGCTGTCAGTTACAAAACTCTTATATCCATATGTCTCGAACTTTAGCCAAAATAAATAGCTGATCTACAAGCTCACAACGCCTCACACTGCGAGGCGCTGTGAGCTTGTAGATCAGCTATTTTCGGCAAAGAGGTTTGGTGTAGAGAGCACACTACTGTAAGTACATAGTGAAAGTTTATTATGTATTGACGGTTCAAGTGGTTAACTATCTGAAAACACAAATTGACATGAATCCAAAATACACTGATGATCGTGCTGTCAAACGATGAAACTATATGGAATCTATGAAATAGTTGTGGGGGTCCCTTCTTCATCTCTCTCTCAACTAAGGGGACCTTGGCTTGAAAAGGTTGAAGACCCCTGTCCTACACTATATATAAAGTTTCTCGGCGGTCATGGAGCCTCACACAAAAGCATAACAAAGTAGAAGATCTGCAAGCTCGAAGCGTGGCACGAAGCGTGAGTTATGATCATGAAAAAAAAAACAGTTTTGGACATACTGTATGAGGAGGGAATCATGTCCAGACATGCGGTGTTTGTGCTCAGCATTTATTTATGCCCCATGACATTCAAACTAAGGCTGGGCGATATTAGGAAAACCTTTGATATTCGATAATGTTGTTGAATACCAATATATTGATATCAATATTACTCACGATATTAGTAAAAACATTGCATTATATTGTTTTTAATGTTTTTCTGCTTTAGGTCCACTGCCTGCCTAACCCAGATAATGAATAGCATATCCATGCATGCACACTGCACAGTACACATAGAATAAAGAAATATTTCCATTTTCCAACAATGGTTTTATTGAAACAACCACACCTGGTTACAGATAGACTGCTTTTTTGCATGTGCTATGTGCATGCTTAGTGTGTCTGTTCATTAATTTGACACATACAGTACACCAATACCTCATTTCAAGCCGTCTTCGTCGATATATATACCATGCATGTTGATACCTCGATATAGGTATATTTTCGATAAATTGCCCAGCCTTAATTCAAACCCATCCACCTTTTTCCGCTTTGTTCAGACACTGTGTCCTCTGAGTTTTTAGCACATTATGCGATGCAACGCAAGTCACGAGTGCGGTCTATTATAGCCAACACTAACTCGGGACTCCTGAATCCCTGCCCTCCTGTCTAACATCAGGGCCTTGAGCTCTACAGGTGTTGTTAGCCAAGCTGTCTACGTAGGTGGTGCTCCTCTTCTTGCCTTTCCTGGCATTAACCTGGGTTGGCTGCCATAGTGTCAATTTGCTTGCCTCTAGTTATGGGTACCTGATAGACACAGTGCCCTGCCAGCCGTGACTGACTGACTGACTGACTGACTGACTGACTGACTGACTGACTGACTCACTGATACTAACTACTCAAGTTTGTTTTCTTATGTAGCAGGTTTGCCCTACAGGGCCTACACCATACAGTATATAAGGTTTCTCGGCAGTCACACAGCGTCCAGCAGCCCTTCACATTAAACACTGAACCCCATGACCCCCCTGCATCTTGGCATTTGTCGACTTCTCCGAGAAACTTCTCCGGCGGTTGGGAGGGAGGGAGGGAGGGAGGGAGGGAGGGAGGAGGGAAGGAGGGGGTTTCATCAGTGCCTGTTGCTCCGCCTGGCATCAGAATGCCCTCTCAGTCATCACAGCCACTCTGTGAGCATGTGGTGCACAATGCAAGGATTAACGTTCTCACTCCCCACGGCTGATCTGAAGTCATTTGGAGTCTATAGAAGTCAGCATGCGTGTCTTCAATGGAAGCATGTCACTCACCGAAAATACCAGATCTACGAGAGCTCACAACGTGCCACACTATTTTCGTTTTTTTAAAGATGATTATTATTATTATTTTTTTTTTTTATGACCAGTATGGCGGCCTAAAGGCGAGAAGCGCTGACGGCACAGTTGCAAAGCAGGATTTTTTATTTTATTTTATTGAAATTAAAGGTGAAAAAATACAGAAACACTTAAATATTGAGTTTGTAATGTTTTGTTTGTTTTGTTAGCTCTGGCATCATGCTCTGATGTCACTGTGATGTCAGGGGAACCACTCAACCAGAATGGGTTTGCCGCTCTGACATCACGCTCTGGCTTCACTGTGATGTCACACTAACAGAATCCCTTTCATGCCCATATATGGAGTTCCCTGATGTCATCAATATTAATGATGCCCTGTTAGAGAGATCCCTGTGATGCCTGTGGGAACAAATCCCTTTTATGCCCATATATGGAGATATGGAGATCCCTCTGATGCCAGGGAAACAAATCCCTTTTATGCCCATATATGGAGATCCCTGACCTCCCTTTAGGGCGAGGTCGCTTGTCGCCCTGAGGCGTCTTACTAGTATACATCCTGTACATTTTCGATTCTTGTAATTGGAAGCAATGACATCATCTTGTGCCTGTGTTCATTTAAGTTCTCATCCAGTACATCCCACTACGGATCCGGTTGTAGTCTGGGAGCTGTTCAATTGGACCTACCGCTGCGATGGCGGGCTCCTTGCCACAGATGTATTTTGTGCACACTTCTTTGATGGTCCTGGCATCTACGGCATCGATTCTGGCCTCCAGCTCATGCAGAGGTATCCTGCGGCCGTAGCACAGCATCTGCCTGCCGATGTCCTCGCAGATAGCGGTGGATCCGTCGAGATGCAGAAGCATGTTGGTCTTTAGAAGATTCTTTGCCCTCGCCACTTCGCTCTCCGTCGCGCTCGTGCACAGCGACGTCCACTGCATCTGGGTGAAGTGCATCATGTCGCGGACGGTGCCGGGCTCGCACACCATGTAGAGACCCCACAGGCCCGTGTCGGTGTAGCACGTGTTGAAGGACTGGAAGCTGTGGCACAGGTTCCCCTGACGGGCCGCCAGGGCCAACTTGCTGGACAGGTTTACGCCTCCGCCGAGGGAACGATCCCAGTTCCCTATCAGAGTGTTGGCCACCATGAGAGGCAAGCTGTCCGGGTGCGACCAGCCTACAGCCTCCATAGCGATAGCGATATGAGCCAGAGGCATTTTGTCGTCTCGCACGCGGATCTCACTCCCTGTGAACCTGCACGGCGGCAGTGCTGGGGCTTCTTCTCCCTTGTATCCGGCCGGAAGCTCGCCAAAGTGATACTTGGCCAAATCGAGAAGCTCGTCGTGCGAGACTCCACCGGCGGCGGCTAGCACTATTCTGGGCCCGTTGTAGTGAGTGTTAATGTATTCTACGAGATCTCCCCTGTCGATGGTCTTGATGTTCTCTGTGGGGCCCAGGATGGTCCTGCCCAGCGCCGACCCCTGGTACGCAGTGGCGTGAAGATGGTCAAAGACCACCTCCTGCAGGTTGGTCTCCACCTCCTGCATCTCCCGCAGGATGACCCCTCGCTCGCGCTCCATCTCCGCCGCGCCCAGCGTGCTGTTCTGGACGATGTCGGCCAGGATCTCCACGGCTCCCGGCAGGTCCTTTGAGAAGGCTTTGGCGTAATACACGGTCTGCTCCCTCGACGTGTAGGCATTCAAGTGCGCCCCCAGGTTTTCAATCTCCAGCTCCAGATCGAGTTGGGAGCGCTTTCCTGTACCCTTGAATGCCATGTGTTCCAAGAAGTGGGCCGTGCCGTTGTTTCGTTCGTTCTCAAAACGACTGCCGGCGTCTATCCAGAGACCCACTGTGCATGTAGGGAGACCAGAGTCTTCGGAAACGACGCGTAGTCCATTCTCCAAGGCCGCCACTTTGGTTTCAGGGACATTCAGGACCACGCGACTCACAGCTTGAGCTTGAGCTGACAGACGTCTGTGTGATCCAATGGGCCTGCTTAAGATGTCTGTTTTAAACAAGACCCTCTGAACCAGACACCTCCTCCCTGCGGACGCGAGTCGCCGTAAGGAGGCTGCCATGTTGTTTGTTATCTAAGCAGGAGTTAAACTATTATTAATCTGGCTGGTCCAGTCATCATTATGATGTCAGAATATGTCAGCTATATCCATATCTGGAGACTGTGGTCAGATGTAGATGTAGTAGTATTGGCCAGCTCCATATATGGAGATGTCTTGACCATATATGGAGCGTGACATGAGGCGTGATGGATCGATGGACGGACAGACGGACAGACAGACAGACAGACAGACAGACAGACAGACAGACAGACAGACATGATCTGCTGGTTTGGTTTTCATACTAAATGTGATATACGGTCGCAATAACACTTAAACATCGTAATTCTATTATGCTAATTGTTTAGGAAACAGCGCTAGTGTGGATGACATCTTTCACACTGTTACACGAATCACAGATCTGGACCTATAACAAAGTTTTAATTGTGAGGTTTATGTTTTTCTATAATCTCTGTTCTCTCGTCTTTTGCGTGTTGTATGACTACAGACTACACAGTGCACAAGGGTGTATGTGCAGTTAAATCCCTGTGTTATGTCCATGTTGCATTTGTCTAGTTTTAGTTCTCTTTTCTAGGCTAAGTCCCAGTTCTATAGCCTGTCAGGTGGCGAATGGGAAGCATGCACAGATATAGTATGGGTAACACAGACAGGCCGGTCGGAGCGCGTCGTCGTTGATGGAGCAAAAGCGTTGCCAAATAGGCGGTCACAAGACAATAAGAGCAGAACACAGACTGAGCAAGTAACATGTATTCAAACTAGACCAGGTCAACCTGGTTGTGCCAGACCCCGGTTCTGCCAACCCCCTGTCTGTCATCATCATTTATGACATCATGCCTTTTGTAGGCATGTCATCATCATGTCATCATCATATATACCCTTTATACAGAAAACCCGGACAGACCGACATTTGCTTATGTAGGCCTACCCATTTCATGGGTCTGGCAAAAAGAGTGGATAAAAACAAACAGCACCTACAAACGAAAAGAGAGAGAGAGAGAGAGAGAGAGAGAGAGAGAGCGAGAGAGAGAGAGAGAGAGAGAGAGAGAGATAGATTAAGGAAAGAAACACTGGGTCAACAGTATATCGTCGCTGTCGGGAAGAAACCTAATTTCTTTCGTAAATAAACACCCTACTTTGTCACACTGAAGCAACACATTTTGAACTTTCTGATCTGCTACTTTTGCTATTTTAGAATTTGAATCCTGAATAGTAACACTCTTGGACATATGAGGTTTCCACCCGACAGAGATGATAATATGTGTCTGATGCAAGGTATGACGGCGTTCAAAGAGTTTATGCAATGTCTCCCATGCCTTACAGGTGTGGGTTTAATAGCAGCGCGTCTTCAGTTCAAACATTCGCTTAAATCCAGCGATGTTAACTCGACTGTGACAGTAACAGAGGTATTGCGAGATGCATAGAGAGAGAGAGAGAGAGAGAGAGAGAGAGAGAGAGAGAGAGGATGGAAGCCAGGGACGTGCTGGCCATTGGGAAAAGCGGGACAACTCCCGAACGGGCAGTTCATTCCAGGCCGGCCATTAGGAAAAAAATAAAAATAAAATGTCGGCCTTCGTTCCATTTTGGGGGCTGGGTGGCCAACAAAGTAAATCGTCACTGTCGGGCAGAAACCTCGTATCTCCAAGTTTGAAATTTGTACATTTTTTTCGCAAAGTAAAGCCCTGCTTCATCATACAAGGCCGTTGCACAAAAGTAGTGAAACTGCAGATCTACAAGCACACAACGCCTCGCACCGCGAGGCGTGTGCTTGTAGATCGGCTGTTTTAAATAATTCTTTAAACGATAAATACAAAACAAACGGTTTTGGACATACAAGGTTTCCACCGGACAACGACAAAATATAACTCATGTAATTGGCCCACTGGCTTGTCACTTGTCATGATCTGAAATGGCAAATCTTTGAGTAGCAGCAGCGCTATAGAGAGACATCTCTCTCTATAGCGCGCAATGAGGGCCTCTCCAACTCTTTTTCCCGGGCTGAATCAGGGGCCCAGCATGTCCCTGATGGAAGCAGTCCACGGTGACCCAGTTTCTTCTGCCGGCGTTGAAGTACTTCTCAGAGGTGGTGGCAGGCAAAATCATGAGTTGTAGAAGATTCCTCCTGTAGGGATGGATCAATATGAAAATGTCATGTAACGATTATTGTGACCAAAGGAATTCGCGATTTACGATATTATCAAAATCAAAATATCCCCAACATCCATTTTCTCTGGGGGCAGAATGTTTGCCCAAAACCTACTGACTCCCAACGCGTCACAATGTGCGTTGTGAGCTTGTTAGATCAGAGATTTGGTAGAGTGGGAAAAAAAGAGTGTATCTAGTACGTTATTTCTACCAAACGAAGAGGGTTTAAATGGTAACGGATACGCAGCTCGGCAAATAGGTGAATTTATCCCAGTGCATGACGTAGGATAATGTCATGATGACATTTAAATCTCCACAATGTGATTATTGTGAGTGTTTTCAGCGCTGTGAGCTTTGTAGATATGACAAATACACGTACAAAACACTATATGTGCCAAGGAGAACAGATAACGATGGCAGTGAATGACACCTCATTTCCATGGGGATTTACATTTTTGCCCGTCTCGTGAGAGATGTTTTTTTTCCCAAGCATATTCTGAAAGAACCCCCGCGATAAACATCTTTTAATGGATGGTGTCAGGGCACTCCACATTCTGCTGGCATCCTCAGGAAATCTCTGATCAATACATGTACAGTACGTGACACACATTTCTTTCTTCTCCCCTTAAAACAAACGCCCCCAAGGCTTCTTTACAAGACCCCCCTTTTTTATCTTTGCTCTATCTTCTGCCTCATTTAGCACGTTCCAGCACGCTGTATTTCCATATCCTATGAATTATGCATGACGTTTGATCTTCCAGAACAATGGGGTTAAAATCGACAAGAATAGACACAAACCAAAACGCACCCGACCAAAACAACAACAACAACAACAAGGCAAGTCACCTTCCTCATTGTGTCGGGTGCTGTCGGGTTACGGGAGGGGGGGATGGGCGGAGTAGCGCTTGTTTTGTTTCACTCAATTTAAATGGTAAATGACGTGGTCGATATGGCGCCTTTACAGTCACACACCGACTGCAGAGGAAGGCACCGACCTGCACATCGGGAGCAGTTCGTTAGGGGGTTCAGTGTCTTGCTCATGCAACCTCGCCCTAAAGCATACATGGGCAACTGGCGGCCCGGGGGCCACATGCGGCCCCCACCTTCACTTAATGCAGCCTGCAGGTTGATGCCGGAATACTGATATATTATTGATTTCAGCTGTTACAATTCCAAACATGACCTGCTTTAATTCTGTATAGTAGTATAAAAAATTATTTTTTTACGTCCAATGTATTTGTATTTAGGTTCATAACGTTAACATGAGTATATAACTAAATGCGTTTGAAATTAAATCAAAATGTTATATTTCAGGATTCCAATTAAGAAATAACAAAACAATTATTCAGGATTCCAATTCAAAAGAAGCAAAAATAGCCGACCTACAAGCTCAAAACGCATCGCGATGCGTTTTGAGCTTGTAGATCGGCTATTTTTGCTTCTTTTGTATGCAATACTAGAATGACAAATGTGGCCCTCTGGAGTGAAGGTGGAAATATAGTGGCCCTCACCATCATCAAAGTTGCCCACCCCTGCCCTAAAGGGTGAGGTCGCGCCAATTCATGGCCATCTGCAGTGATGTATATGGGACCAGTTACTCACTATATGGAGACATGTCCATATATGGGCATTCCCAGATATGTCCTTAATATTGATAACATAATGTCCTTAATAATGTCCTTACCATTGATAATATAGGAATCTCCATATAAGGGCATAAAAAGTATTAGTAAAGCCAAGCAGGGCCTTGGCGAGTTAGGGCCTGGGGATCTCCATATATGGTCATAAGGGAGTAACCTAACAGGGCATCATCTGGGAATGCCCATACTGTATATGGACGTTTTATTTATTTTATTCTTTATTAATATATATATCCATATACATGTATGGACTTAATATTAACATTTTTGGCCTGGGATTGATGACATCAGAAATCTCCGATAGGGATTTTGTTTCTGGGAATGACCATATATGGATTTTAATTGTGTTTTATCCTTTATTAATAATAATATGCATCCATATACATACAATATGTTTTATGCCCATACATGGAGATCCCTATCTGAACCAGCCACACAGATAATGGCCATGCCTTTGCCATCTGGCCAGTGATGTATATCAATGACATCAGAGATCTTCATATATGGGCATAAAATGGATCACTGGGATATCACCTTTGATGTCACAGTGACAGTATGAATATCCCGGGTTTGATCTTTGATGAGGTGATGTCACGTGACATCACTTCCTGTACGAAAGCAAAGAAGGTCTCAGCAAGAACAGTCAGCCCACACCACGGTCCATGCGCCATGACACTTTGGGTGGCCAAACTTGCAACGGAAGCTCGATGAATAACATTGGCGTCTATGAGCTTCAGCTGGGACAGCTCATGAACAAAAAAATATTCTGAACGATTGAGACCTTTGTTGTATAATCGCTCCAGGAATACAAAAGAAGACATATCACAGGTATTTTTACAATCACTTGCTTTTCGATGTGCACGGTACATAATGTTATTGAGGCACCTAAACAGCGGCGGCGGCCGTTTCTGTCTCGGAGCTATCGCGAGATTTGGATTCCAGACAGGGAATGGTGGAGAGTCTCGCGATACTATCTAGTTCAGAAACGTAAATTGTGCTCTTTAGATGCCTCTATAATGTTATACAGTGTACTCACCGAAAAGCAACACAACACAAAACAATGTGTCACATGTCTTCTTTTATATTCCTGAGCTGAGTGTTTTATGAAGGTCTCTATTGTTCAGAATTATTTTTTGTTCATGAGCTGTCCCAGCTGAAGCTCATAGACGCAATGTTATTCATCGTTATTCTTCCGTTGCAAGTTTGGCCACCCAAAGTGTCATGGCGGATGGCCATGGAGCCTAAAATGACGTCGGTGTCCATTCCTTCTTTGATCTTCCTTGTACGAAAGGAAGGGCGGAAGGACAAGCTACAACATTTCTCATGGTATACATTTCTCATGGTAATTAATGCTGCGTTTATATTGCGTTTGCTCTGTGACGTCAGACCTGTTTTTTTTTCCAAACACCATGATTTTGCAGGTAAAAAAAAAACTAAACAAAATTGTATTAATGCTATAGATAGAGAGTATGCAGAGTGCAACTTAAGATTTAACCACATTAATCGCGCGCACACACACACAAACACACACACACACACACACACACACACACACACACACACACACACACACACACACACACACACACACACACACACACACACACAGAAAGCCGTGGGTTTGTGCAGTGCAGACAGTCAGCATGCAGCGCCCCCTGACTCCTCCCCTGACATCTCTCTCCTTTTTACCTTTCTTCCTTAGAATTCTACTTTTATTATACGGCAGTGGTTGGCTCTTCAGGAGGCTTTAAGATAGAAAAAAAAACCTTTTAGACCCATAGTGCAACAATGGAGGTGCCCGTTGGGTACTGGCCTACTCAGGAACGAAAAGGGAATGCATGGCCCAGCTTGTTATGCGTTACCAGTTACACACGTTCTCAGAGTACCCGTTGTAAACTTCTGTCGGTCTGAATGCGTCCCTTTTGTATCCATTCATGGACGTCTCTGTATCTGTCTGTCCTTGTCTCTCGCATGCCCATACATGGAGATCTCTGATGTTATTTACAAGTTACAATTTAGTCATTTAACATGAGACATTGTCAGACATGCAGCACTTCGTGTCACACAGACATGACAGTAAACAGGACACATTGCTGCGACAGCAGGTTTACTGCTACTGTATCTACTAGGGATGCGAAGATATACCGGTACGGATCGTAATCGCGATACAAACGTCCGCGATACGGTTGAATCGGTTCATTCAGTGTGTACCGGTACAATAGACGGCCGAAATCGTGATGGATCGTACCGTGAGTGTCTGGATCGGTAAATTCCGCGATTGTATCGGTTCTTCCATATAGTATTTCATTCTATCCTGTGTTTCCGAGGCGCCATGAATGCACCATCATCAGCCGTTCAACCCCCTCCCCAAAAGCCAGTCTTTAACGCGAGCTGCGACTCGGACAGACGGACAACATCTGCACTCTGCATGCAGGCAACCAGGGAGACAGACAGTGCAGCGAAATGCGAGTGAATCAACACTGACGAACTAGCAGCCCCACGGGTTAAAAAGATGCAAGATTAGTTGTACAGTACTTAGCTTTATAACATCCAAGTCCGCTGCGCTGATTGTTGTCACAGAGTAGCACAGGCTGATCGAGTGATATGTAATCAACAGCCGTTTCTTAGCGAATCTCCGACGGACAATTGATTGAGATCATCTTCTGCGCTATATTAAAACTCACTTAGCGCCGAGCGACTTTCGGGGCGACTAACTAATGATGGCGTTTAGTGCCGAGCGACTCGGAGCGACTTTTATATAAAAGCATTGTTTAAGCTTTTAATTTGGGTTGATAGACGGAGCGGAACGGTTAGCTTACCTTCGACTAGCATACAGATGAAAACCGTGAAAAAAAAGGATACGATTATGACGTCACCTTTAAGCCATAGCTTCCTGTTTACGTAGGCCTCTGTTAGCCGCTAGGCTCAATGCAAACCATCCGACCCTCACGTAGCTTCACTAGGTCGGATTTTGATTCGGAAACTTTCTGTGTGGCATCTATATACGTTCCGATGCCCATACCAATGGTGGTTTGAGACGATCAAGCACGAATTGAGCAGTATTGAGCTCAAATGGCGGCCCGCGGCCTGTCCATTGAATGTCAATGGAGAGCATGTCATTGTACCATCCTGTTATGTCCTGAACCTCCTTTTTTATTCTGACTTAACATGGGACCATGGAAAGTCTATGGGCTATGGCTCACTCTAGTGGTCATCTTGTGGCATTCGCAGGCACGTGTACCTGGTTATGTAATGTGATTTTGGGGATTCAATATAGCTATTTCCTGGCGTTATAAGCGCAGATTCATATTGAAATCTGGCTCGCTCGGCGCTAAGTGAGTTAACTGCACACACACAACAACAATGTTGCTGGGTGTTGTAGGACTACTGCTTGCGTTTAAAACAAAGTATTTGTCACTGTTCTACAACTTTCCTGTTGATGCAAGCAACTCTCTCACTTTCTCTGCTGCTAGTTCTGCTAAAGAAGCCTAATTTATACATCGCAGTACAAGGGTGTCGCACCTAAAATAGCAGACCTACAAGCTCACAATGCGTCGTGGATGCGACGCGCTGTGAGCTTGTAGGTCTGTTTTAAAACATTTGGCTATAAAAATTGCATAATCCTGGATTAAATATAATATAATATAATAAATATAATATAATATAATAATACAAACCAGGGAGGGACTTTATTGTTTTTCAGGTCAAGGACCCCTTAGCTCAGACAGAGATCAAGCAGGGACCCTCGCTGTAGGCTAGGCATTATAGCCTACTGTATCACACAAATATTTGGCAGGCCCCCTGTAATAACCCTGGATTGGGGTCCCTGACTCCCAGTTGAAGACATATAGGCCTACTAATAATGACATAGGCCTTCTATATGATTAGTTATGAAACAATTCTACAATAGCCAGCAGCTTTGTGTTCTCCCAGAATACTATAGGCCTATGTTGGGTTGTTAGACAGAGCCTAGTACTACAGTGAAACAATAAATTGCCTTGAATTTAAATTTCATACATTTTTAGTCGCTATGTTTTGTAAATTTTGGGATTTGGGCTTGAATCGTGGTGAATCGTGAATCGTATCGCATCGTATCGGGAACAGGGGTGGATCGCGATGTATCGTATCGGCAGGATTTCAATGTATCGCAATTATATCGTATCGCTAGCAGTGTATCGAGGTCCGTATCGTATCGCCTCAGTGGTCGAGATTCGCATCCCTAGTATCTACAACAGTGAAAGTGGATGTTGGGATTTCAAATCATATTACCAAGGGCAAGCATAAGAATAGAAAACTGTACAGAACCCAGGATTATTGCAGAAGGTTGGATGGATGCATGGATGGATGGATGGATCAATCGACATTCCTTTAGATAGTCTACACCAGTAAGACTCCCTAATCGGGAGATAAGCGACCATCAGGTCACATGTATACACACTGCAAAAAGCAATCTCATGGTGGCGCTAGAAGAGGGGAATGTGAGAAATCAGGGGGCGGAGGTTGTGGTTTGCCAGCCAAGGAGTGTTTGTGCAAAGTTTGGCATGGATAGGGGCAACGGTGCCGGAGATAAGACTAGGGCCAAAAGTGTGACGTGACGTGACGTGACGTGACGTGGTGGACAGACAGACTGACGGAGGGACAGACAGTCGGTGGAGGTTTTCATAGTAACTTCCAACCTGACGGTTGCAATAATTACGTCACCACCCAATGGCATCACAACATTGTCATCACAACCAATGTAACTGTCCTTTAAAAGTAAACGTCCAATTAGCAAAGTGCCATTCAACGACTTGCTACTTATCCTGTAGATTCGTTGAGCTGATTCAGGCTGCTGTTGCTGTGTGAGATGATTCACTGGACGATCCACCTGAAAGGAGGACCTAAGGATTACTGTCATGCTGCTGTGGTAGTCAGATACAAACTCTACTCATTTGGAGGGTTCAACAGGGATCAGATTGAAGTCCACATCTTCAACACAGTGTCTTTGCGTTGGAAGAAGTTGCCCCCAGTGACAAATGGAAGAGGAGAAAGTCCCATTGAGGTTCCCTCCGGGCGCTGCATTGGCCACACAGCTGTGCTGGTAGAAGAAATTGTCTACATTTGGGGGGGGGGATCTTTACTGCAATGTGCTTTATGCCTTTAATGTTGACATCCACAGCTGGTTCAAACCCAATATTTCTGGGACTATTCCAGAAGCAAGGAGGCTCCACTCAGCCTGTGTCCTGGAGAAAGTCATGTATGTGTATGGAGGACACACCCTGATGAATGTATATGATAATGACATGTACAAGTTGGACACCACCATAATGGTCTGGTCTTTAATTAACACCAGAGGAACTCCACCACCTGATTCAGCAGATCACTCATCTGCCACCATCATCGGGACAAAGATGTTTGTATTTGGGGACTGCGGGAGCAGCTCCTACAACAGCATCAGAGTGTTTGACACAGAGACCAACTGCTGGCTGAGCATGACCTCTGGACACCTTATCCCAGAACGACGCAGGGCTCATTCAGCCTTTGCCTACAACGGGGAGCTTTACATATTTGGTGGCTGCGGGAACCAGTACTTCAATGATCTGTGGAAATTCAGTCCAGAGACCTTTTCCTGGAAGCAGGTTGAGCCCAAGGGGAAACAACGCCCGTGCTGGATACGTTGGATGTGCTGTTGCATGGTGGGAGATCGTATCATCATCCATGGAGGATACAAAGGACGCAACCACGTTTCTGGTGACCTGTACGTCCTAGACTTAAATCCCAGCCTGAAGATGTTATGCAAGCTATCAGTCACTCAGCATGGTCTGGAGCAGTCTGAACTGCCACATGACATCAGGTGGGAACTGGCAAGCATGACTACCAGAATGACCAACAGAAAAAGAAAAACAAGGACTCCAGGTCTTCACTGATTTACTATGATATATGTATGGCACATTATGAGTCAACTAGTACTAGTGGTTCTCAAACTGTTTTATTTTCAGGACCTCCATAACACTGAGTGTGTACACGGGTCCATTTGGTTCCATGTTTACACTCTTTGAGTTACAGACCTATAATGCTGTACATTTGTGTGTCCATGCCTCAAAAAAGAATAGAAATATGATTTTGACAAAAAACGTCCTCCACAAGCTGGCATGGCGATGAACCCTGGGGAGCACGCATACACAGACAGATGGAATTCACATGTTTCTGACTCACTCTGTACAGACAGAAACAACAACAACAAACATGGAGCCCACACAGACCTGCTGGCTCTACCTCCTTTCACCTCTAATTACTGTGACGCAAAGCCTCTTTCAAATACCGTCCAACACCAACAACACATGACTGATGACAGGCTGCTGTTTCATTTAGCACTTGCTGTCTTTTTATTTAGCCTGTGTCTGATTAAATACAATGAATGGAGCAACTTAACTCATCGGATGCTCACGAGGTGTCAACGCGTCAATCTCTTTATTGTCTACTTGTGCCCATCGACGCGTTTGACGCGTTGTACAGTAAACTATACTGTACACAGTGTACTGTAACTACTGTACCAGGCTACCGCAGTGACTCCATTGACTCCAGTGACTCCATTTCCCGAAATGCAGCGCGAGATCACGTGACCGGGAAGTGCTGTCTCCCTCGTTCACTTCCCTGTAACGCTGCTGCACAAAAATGCAGTTTTCTCCCAATCTAACTTTTAAATCACCCTCATGTTCAAAACGCGGCCTTTTCTACCGGCCGTTATAAAAACGCTGTGGCCCACGATTGTTTAAAAACGGTCCTGACTGAAAGAAAATATTTTCGTGAAATAAACACGACATACTTGGATTACATTTACTCTGATTACTTTTTTCGCCAGGACCTCGAAGGTAGGTCAAATGCACCAGCAAATTAAATGTTGAATGATTCTGGGAACCCGATGTGTTAAACAACTGTACAGGGTGCTCCAAAAAACCTGAGTAGACGATGAAACGATGCCAAAAAATCTAATAAAAATAAATTGAAATATCCCTTTAATGAGTTGTGAAACGTAGGCTACTCTGCAGTTGAGGACCCAATACGCAATATGCGAGGGGGCATGTAGGGTAGGGTGTTTTTGTCCTCCGGGTTTTTCAGTGTCTCTTTTGCTGGAAGCTGTCAGCGCTGCTGTGCTATGCTGTGCTGTGCTGTGCTGTGCTGTGCTGTGCTGTGCTGTGCTGTGCTGTGCCTTGCCTTGCCCTGCCGTGCCTTGTTTTTGCTGGGTGGTTTGTGGCCGGGTCGCTGCTTCCTAAATAGAAGCCATCTATCAGAGGCTAAGTGGGGCTCAGACATGTCATTGTGGTCAGTGAGTGGGTGACGGCAGCACCGGCGGAAACATGGCGAAACCACACCGCCCACAGCCCTGCATGGCTGTGGTGTTACCCTGCTTGGGCAAGACGATCTATAAGTACGTCTTACTCTAAAGCAGGGGTCTTCAACAGGGGTCTTCTGTTAGTACAGGGGGTCCTCCAAATCTGCGTGTGATAGAAACTTTTCTTTTCTCCTTTTTTTTATATTAAGCACTTGAACCCTATTCGGAGAACTTTAGCCAAAAATATCAGATCTACAAACTCACAACGCGAGGCGTTGTGAGCAGTGCTGTTGTGAGCTTGTAGATCGGCTATTTTAGGCAAATAGCTTTGGCGGGGAAAAAGAGCAGACTAAGTACAGACAGAGTGAGTAAAAGGTCAAGTTTATTAAGCAAATAAGCATTGACGGTTCAAGAAACCAAAACACACTGATGATTGTGCTGTCAAAAGATGAAACTATATGCAGTCTATTAACAGGTCGTTGGGGTCCTTGCTTCATATCTCTCTCAACTAAGGGGTCCTTGGCCTGAAAACGTTGAAGACCCCTGGTCTAAAGTAATGTACTTACGTAGAATGTCATGGCATTGAGTACCGGTATTTCCAGTTCATACCCGGCCGGAAGGGAGTGCAGTGGCTACACTTCAGATTTACCTATACTCCACTAATTGTTTTACTCAAGTAGCCTACATTATTATTTGACAGCTGTATTTACCTTACGGATTTAGATTATTATCATGATGTATATTTCATTCAAGATTTTTTTTAAATAGCAGATCTCCATGTGATACATTATGAGCTTGTAGATGTGCTATTTTCAAATTGCCGTAGCCTATATAGTCACTTCTGTTGGGCTTGTTATCATAGGCCGGGTCCACACATTTAAAGGGTAGTTAAAGCATAAAGCATGTGCCTTAAAGATGCATTCAGTGATAATGAAAGTGGCCGGTGGTCATCTTGTCCCTTACTGAACTTAAAGCGTGGAAATGTTTAGTTTTTTTATAGATTTCTTTTACACCATTATAATGTTCTCGTTTTGATCATTACACCCAATCACTGAATATCGGTAGGCCTACGTCTCCAGCTTCAGGATATGTATGATACTGATTTACTACAAGACTGTGGCATTTTATGAGTTCAGTAGTTTACGATCTAGGCATAGCAGACGTTCTTAATTCAGAGCGACTGTGGTTCTCAAAACATGTATTTTGACCATCATAACTAAACATCATAACATAACTACGGCCATACTCTACCCTGATTGGTCGAGGACTGGCTGGCCACCTCTGAAAACCGAATCTAGCTATGCTCGTAACACGGCCATGGTGAGGAGAATAATGGAAAATGTACAATCACTGAATATACCTTTAAATGTGTAAACCCGGCCCCATAGACCTGGTTGCTTATTTCTCTCTGCAAAACCTGGCAGCACTTCTGAGTGCCAGTGTGCCTGGTGTTCTCCAGAGGGGAGGATATACTACAGTTTAATTTATATGTGACAGGCAGTGTGGGACTCGGGGAATGTGCTCATCCTCAAAATAGAATGTAAAACATTCCTGCAGAAAATCTAGTCAGCAGCCGTTCTGAAAGAAGAAAATACAAACTTCACGCTATATGATTTCTCTCTCTCTCTCCATTTTAAAAGAAAACATAAAAAATACCCCTCAAGCATACAGTAGGCCTACAGTATGTGTGGCTTTGATGTCGTAAGTCGCTATAGCGAGATTTCCCAAACACACAAAAGAGCGCAGCAAAGCAGCACGTGCCGGGTTTATAGTGTGCTGTTTGTACAGTGCAGTGTGGTACTTCAATATCGTCGCTGCCGGGTGGAGACCTCATTATTATGTACAAAAACTGCTGCTTTTAAGGATTTAAATTCTAAAATAGCAAATATAATATTGAAATAAAAAGAAAAGCTTGTAGATCAGATATTTTGTGTGAGACTATAGTATGACGAAGTAGGGCTTCTTCTTTCCCTTTCGGCTGTTCCCTTAAGGAGTCGCCACAGCGAATCATCTGCCTACATCTCACCTGTCCTCTGCCTCCTCTTCTCTCACACCAACTAACTTCATGTCCTCTTTCTCTACATCCATAAATCTTCTCGTTGGTCTTCCTCTAGGCCTCCTGCCTGGCACTTCCGACCTCAGCATCCTTCTACCCATATACTCACTATCCCTCCTCTGTACTGTGTCCAAACCATCTCAGTCTGGCCTCTGTGGCTTTATCTCCAAAACATCTAACATGTGGCTGTCCCTCTGATGTACTCGTTCCTCCTTGTTACTCCCAGAGAGAACCTCGACAATTTAGTCTCTGCTGCCTCCAGCTCTGCTTCATGTCTTTTCCTCAGTGTGTCTGTCTATAAACCATACAACAGCTTTTGTAAATATTTCCTTTCATTCTTGCTGATGTTTTCCTGGCGTACATAATTTCCATTCATTCTCGCGAATATTTTCCTACATCACACCTGACATTTTTTTCTCCGCCCGTTCGAACGGCTTGCACTTGTTTCTTCACCTCTTTTTCTACACTCTCCATTGCTCTGGAAAGTTGACCCCATGGGTACTTAAAATCCTCCACCTTCTTTATCTCTTCTCTCTGTAGCCTCACTGTTCCACTCGTAGGGAATTAATTCACGAAAAACAAAACGTTAAAAGTTAGACTATGGAGATAAGAGGTTTCTGCCAGACAGCAACGATATCACCTACATAGACAGACTGGGTTACAACTACTCCATACATTCAACTTCAGTGCATCGCACACACGAACGCACGCATGCACGCACATACACTCTACACTCTACACTGTCACTATAGCCCTCTTTGTGTGGCAGAATCTTCCCATGCAGCAGAGCTTTAGAAAGCACCTATAGGAGTCACAGGAGTTGCTGAGTCTTACGGCTTTCCCCAGGCAGGCAGGCAGGCACACACACAGAGGCTCCTCTGTTCGTGGCCCTGCCGCATAGCGCCCGCGGTGGGAGGGGTGACCCAGGCGAACCCCTGGATCGGGTTGCGGCCTCCCAGCCTCCCCGGCAGGTGGATACCAGACCTGCTCCGCCCACCCCCCCTCCTCCCAACATCCTGCTCTGACAATGGGACCGCTGGGCTGCCAACACACGTCTGTAATTGACAGAAACTAAGTAGCCTACATTTACTTGAGTACTATCATTTTGGGATTTTTTTATTTTTTTGGAAGGAGCTATAAGCTTGTCCAAATTTTGTTGTACGTCCAGCGTCACATTGGCCAGGCTTTACAATTTCATTGTAACTCTCCGCGGGAATTTACTGGAGAATTGTTTTCACCACACTTCCGGTTAACAGCAGACATACAAGCTCACGTTGCGTTGCAGATGCAACCGTTGTGAGCTTGTAGATCACACTCGGCTGCGGCGCCGTGCAACTTCTGCGCAATGCACGATGGGATGTTGGAAAGTTGTGGATAGACCAGGGGTCTTCATTGTTTTCAGGCCAAGGACCCCTTTGCTGAGAGAGAGATGAAGCAGGGACCCCCTCAACCTTTTCATAGATACCATTTAGTTTCATTGTTTTACAGCACTTGGATTCATGTCAGTTTGTGTTTTCAGATATTTAACAACTTGAACCATCAATACTTAACACCCTTGACCTTTCACTCTCTACTTAGTCTGCTCTTTTTCCATTATTCATATCTCAAAATATTATAGTTCCAAGGACCACCCAGAAGCAAAATTTTAGTTACAAACGTTCGCTCTAAAAATACATATCATCAAAGATTTGCACACATTTTCACGACTTTTTCAAAAATAGCTGTGAGCTTGTATATCTGCTATTTTTCAACAGTTAAAGCAGTCAATAATTCTAGGCCTAAATGGGTTAACACAATAACTGAAAAGTGTTTTAAATGTTTTTGGTTTATTTATTGACAGTGTGGGGAAATTGAAGTATTTGTGGGTCACCTGTCTCTCCTCTGCAGTGCTGGCAACCCTGTTGATTGGAAGGGGCCAAGCACTGCAGAGGAGGAGGGGTGTTTGTTCATGTTTGTATCATGTTTTGTATTGTTTGTATAATTTGTATTCCTGTAAAATATTTGGAAAATTCATATGATTAAGAGTAATCGGGCAAGATAACTCATGGGCCTTCGTTGGCCATAGTTTAGTTGAGGAGTTGTCGATTACTGATTGCTGGTTTTGGTTTGTCCCACCTGTTTAAAAGGTAGCCATGCTGCAGGTGAGGAGAGTTCAGTATGTTTTGAGATTGAGAAGGGACAACATCGGGGTTAAACTGCAAGCCAGGGCCTTTATGCAAGGCAGCAGATACAGACATCAAAGGGGGCTTGAGCCCCTGCCCTTTTATCCATCTGTAAAAAGTGCCCTCTCCAGACCATGAATGCAGTTCTTACTATGGTGAAAGAAATGCAAATGGCCTCTTTCCTTTCCATGCCATACCTGAAGGCAGCATTCAAGAGAATTGCCCTGTCCAAACTCTCCTGAACTCGAATGCAGCATCTTATGTTGAAATCAAGAAATGTGTAGAAATCAACCATCCAAAATAGCTGACCTCCAAGCTCACAGCGCGTCGCGCTGTGGTGTGTTGTGAGCTTGGAGGTCTGCTATTTTCGATGGTTTTCACCAAAAGGCCCTTTCAGAAAATTCAGCCCCTGCATCTCTAACATTCTCTGCACATCCCTGCAAGGCAGAGAACCTGTGACAGTTCCTGACAAGTTGTGTTTAGCGCTCACTTCAAACTGGGTGATCGACTTTAGCTCCGACTACAGTACATCCAGTATACACAAACATATTGTGAATGAACTATTTGAAGGAGCAGTTCAAATATGACCCGGTCATCAAATTATTGGCTTCGGAATACGACAAAAGAATCTGTGTGAATGCAAGGCTTCACAGGGGGTTTAATTCATAGAAAATCTCCTTCAAGCACCATTTCAAACGTAGTGAAAATAAGCTGATCTGAAAATGTCCCGAGAATGACCTCTGAACATTTGTAATGTGCACTTCCCAATACTTATAGTATAGGCTATACTTACTCGATGATAACACTTTGAGCACCGCTGACAGACAATGATGCCATTCTGTCACCCTGCCACCTAATTGCTACCTTGCTATCGTATGGGGCAAGAGGTCAGAATGGGCAGCACAGCCGCAGCCCACAAAGGAACGCATTAACCTCCCAGAGAGTGTGTGTGTGTGTGTGTGTGTGTGTGTGTGTGTGTGTGTGTGTGTGTGTGTGTGTGTGTGTGTGTGTGTGTGGTGTGTGTACCGTCACAACAGGCCCGGGTTACACAGACACAATGCCCCCCCCCCCCAGTCTGTGGGAGAGAACTGTGGCTTCATTCAGCAGTGATACTGTAGACCTGCTTGTTAAAAAGGTCATTGTGTAATGGCAGTGTGTTGTGTTGTGTCGTGGCGCTGCGCTGCGGTTTACGTGTGCTACCTTTATGTCCAGAGTCAGGGTTTCTTCTTCTGGGTCCCTGGCTGGCACCAGTGTTGTTTTTGACAGCAATTAAGTTTCATTTAGTTTTTTTCATAGTCTTTTGAATAAAATGTCATTTAGTTTTAGTCATGATTTGGTCACCTGTAAAAGTATTTGTTTTAGTCTAATTGTAGTCAACTAAATATCATTAGATTTTATGGCGACTAAATCTACAGTTGATTTAGTCAACTGAAATGTATTTTTTGGCAGGCCTTGATGGCATCGTAATGACTGATTTTACACTTGGTTGTGTGCTGAAAATAGCAGATCTGCAAGCTCACAAGCGTTGTGAGCTTGTAGATCAGCTAGGAGCAACCAAACATAAAATGGCTCTCTTCTCCTCTTGTCCCTCCCTAATGTTTTAGTCTAGTTTTTATTTTGTTGACAAAATTGTCAATAGTTTTAGTTTCAGTCATCACAGCTTAGTTTTTATTTAGTTTTCGTCAGTGGAAATAAAACGCAGTCGACAAACAGTTTTCGTCATAGTTTTAGTCGACGAAATCAACACTGCCTGCCTGGCACCCACCTCTGGGTCACAGACCCATTTAAATGCAGATCTAGATCCAGACCGTGCGCACGCAACTTTGTGCTTTTGTTTCTGCTTACGCTCTAAATCGATGAGCATTACACCTGGAGTCACCTCGCAGTGCAGAGTCACAAGACCTCCGTGTTCAACCTCACCTCACATCTGAGTAGAAGAGGGGGGGGGGGGAAATCACACCTTGTATGAAGTGAGAGGTGCCTTGAGAGGACAACCTGGGGGTCTCCAGCGGTCCAGTGGTTTAGGGGAGAAAACAGAGATGGCAATAGGTGAACACTGTGGAAATGAAAATAGAAATACTTGAAAAAAAAAACACACCCGTGTGAACTGAGCGGTGGTCGTGGAGGCTGCGCAACAGCAAAACAAATATATACCTGTATATATATATATAATAAAAAATATTAAAAAAATATTAAACAAAATATTAATAATAAAATGCATGTCACTCAGGCCGCCACTGGTATCCATCCATGTGTGTGTGTGTGTGTGTGTGTGTGTGTGTGTGTGTGTGTGTGTGTGTGTGTGTGTGTGTGTGTGTGTGTGTGTGTCTCTGGTCTGGTCTGGCCTGAACAACAGCGCCCCTCCCTTAACATGTGTGGTCAAAAAAGGTACTGTAGGCTACAGACAGACAGACACGCAGACACGCAGACAGACGTATAGGAGCGTTGTGACCACCGCTCAAAAAACACACGATCTGAATCCAAACCAATTAGCTCCATTTGACCTTGTAACTCAGACAGGAATGCAGAAATGAAAGCCCAGACCCCATTAGCAAACAAAATAACCTTAATTTCCACCTGTAAAACAACGTGCCCAAACAACGTGCCCAAACAACGTGCCCAAACGATAGCCGTGATGAATTGCTAAAGCGCTGAGGAGGAGCCTTTAATCATAGGTATTAGATTGCACCGAAGCAATTAGACTGCAATTAAGAGGAATTTGTCTCAGCGGGGAGAGAGAGAGAGAGAGAGAGAGAGAGGAGAGGAGAGAGAGAGAGAGAGAGAGAGAGAGAGAGAGAGAGAGAGAGAGAGAGAGAGAGCGACGGGATAATCCACCTGGGGATGTAGGTCAAGGGTCTTCAACAGGGGGTCCGGGTCCCCTCAAAGTTACTACAGGGGGTCCTCCACATCTTTGTGTGATAGAAACGTGTTTTTCTCCTTTTTTTATATTAACCATTTGAACCCTAGTGAAGTCCATATTCTGTGAACTTTAGCCAAGAATAGCAGATCCACAAGCTCACACCGCCTTGTGCTGCGAGGCGTTGTGAGCTTGTAGATCGGCTATTTTCGGCAAAGAGCTTTGGTGTAGAGGGGGGAAAAGACCAGACTAAGTACAGAGTGAAAGGTCAAGTTTATTAAGTATTGACGGTTCATGTGGTTAAACATGTGGTCAAACAATGAAACTATATGGAATCTATGAACAGGTTGTGGGGGTCCCTCCCTGCTTCATCTCTCTCTCAACTAAGGGGTCCTTGGCCTGAAAACGTAGAAGACCCCTTATGCAGGGTCTCCCAGCTACCTCTGAGCAGCCGCTCAGACGCGGCGTCATTGAAATCCAGGTTTTGGCCCTCATGCTCCCTCCCCGTTCCTCGTAAAACTAAATGAACGGTTCTTGTGGAATGTCTAGAATTTCAACTTAAAACTTCTAGAATTAAACTTTTTTTTTCTGTGGAGAAGAAAAATAAATAAAACATCTAAAACCCCATGCAGGAGCTGTCAACCTTGCAGACAGAGCGGCATTCCTTTGCGGCAGTGGCGAGGAATTCCCCCCCAGAAACGGTTACATAATGATACGTTTGTAACGATGCGGATTCCCAAACAAGACGCGGTGAGACGACGCGGCCAGGGGTTCAAGAGTTCTCCCCTGCAGAGCTGTAGACTGAGGTTGTTGTGAAGTCAGGAGAGACACGCTGATATCAAATCAAATCAAATCAAACTTTATTTATATAGCACATTTACATCAACCAGATTGAACCAAAGTGCTGAACAAGACTATACATTTAAAACAAGAAAAGAAATCGGCAATAAAACAAAGCAAAGAGAAATACTACATAACAGAGTAAATTGAAACTAAAAACAAGAAAATACATGGCTAAAATGGTCAAACTGTGTTAAAAGCCAGGGAGAAAAAAAATGTCTTTAATAGAGATTTAAAAACACTAAAGGACTGAGCACAGTGAATGTTAAAAGGCAGGGAATTCCATAACCTGGGACCGGCCACAGCAAAAGCTCGGTCACCCTGGTCCTACAAGAGGCTCCGGGCTCAATCAAGAGCCGCTGGTCGGCCGAACTCAGTCAATGTTTAACTGGCATTTTTTTTTGACCACTTAAACTATTGTGGAGAAAGCTTCTGCCGAAAATAGCAGATTGTGAGTTTGTCGTTCTGCTATGTTCAGCAAAAGCTAGCTTTTCCCACAATAAAAGAAATGACACAATGGTGTAGAACCCTGAGAGGAGGTGAGTGCTAGGGGGTGAGGTGGAGAGTGAAGAGGTGAGTGCTATAGGGGACTCCCAGTTATTTTGGGGGGTCCCCAGATGATTAACTTAAGGTGCAGCCAGCATTGTTTTCTCACTCAACAGTAAACAAACCAACATAAAGTTTAAGTGTATAGAGGGTATCTGTGACAATTTAAGGAGTTTTTATTACCTCAAAAATGACCAATTAAACATTGGCCAAATTGACAAATATTAGGGGCAGAAATCGTGAAAATAGACGATCTACATGTGAGTATGTAGATCTGCTATTTTCACAATAGACCGTTGTACAAAATGTAATGTCTCAACTCTTTTAGACAGAGAGCCAATGAGAAGACATTTAAAAGTACTACGAGCCAATCAGAAGAAGAAGCCCTAAGAATTCAGAAAGAGCCAATGAGGAGAAACCTAAAGGATCCAGAGCAGAGTCCAGGTCTGGGAGAGGAGGCGAGGAGGGACAAGCTTTAGGATTAGTGCCGCCTCAGCGAATCAGAGCAAGCCATCCAGAAAGCACAGAGCAGGGCATCACACACACACACACGCGCACACGCACACGCACGCACACACACCGCTTCCACTACAGCCCAGGCACGTGCACACAGAGACATCAAAGGGGGCTTGAGCCCCTGCCCTTTTATCCGTCTATAAAAAGTGCCCTCTCTCCAGACCATGAATGCAGTTTTTACGATGGTGAAATAAATGCAAATGCCCTCCTTTCCATGCCATACCTGAATGCGGCATTCAAGAGAATTGCCTTGTCCAAACTCTACCGAACTTGAATGCAGCATCTTATGTTGAAACAATTGCGCTCTCTGTGTAGAAATCCATGCCGTTACGCCACATCTCCAGTATTGACTTGATTATGCTTAGTTCAGTATGGTATCACGCACCGAAAATAGCCGACCTCCAAGCTCACAACGCGTCGCACTGTGACGCGTTGTGAGCTTGGAGGTCTGCTATTTTTGATATTTCTACCAATATAAGGCCCTTTTAGAAATTTCAGCCCCTGCCCCTCTAACATTCTCTGCACGTCCCTGCTGCAGCTGACCTAGTAAAACATTCATAAGGAATGGCCTCCGCTCCCTCCCGTGTGTTTGTGTGTGCCTGCCTGTGTGTGCGCGTGCGTGCGTGCGTGCGTGATGCGTGCGTGTGTGTGTCTCTCAGCCTCTACACAGATTGAACATGTTTTTTCCTCTCCTCAGATGTCAGGGTGAGCATGGAGGTCTTGTGACTCTGTGGTGAGAGGTGACTCCAGGTGTAATGCTCATTGATTTAGAGCGTAAGCAGAAAAAACACAACGTTGCGTCCGTGCGTGCGGCCACTCTGCACAGACTCTCTGGCAGAGTGCTTAAGATTCCTATCGATGCTGAGAAGCCACCACCAGGCTCCCCACACCATTAAGGATGAGATATATGGGCCTTTGTCGCAGGTGACATTGATCACCTTGCTCTCCACATTCAGCTTTTTACCCCCAAAAGCCAGTCTGTTTTTGTCTCTGCCAGGAGAAGGCCGGATATATCTATGTTTTCGCCCTTTATAGCGTCCGTATGTCCACCCGTCAGTCAGTCCCTCGTGTGACCACGCATTTCCGTAGCTGGATGGATAGAGAAGCTGAACTTTTTTGTGGCAAACATAGCCGATCTACAAGCTTGTAGATGTTGAGCATGTGTGGTATAGCTTGTATTTTTTTGAATGATTTTGTTATATCTTTTGGAATAGTTTTGGGAATAGTTTTGGGAATATTCTTTTTGGTGTCCCCAAAATAGGAACACCAGTTCGATACTGTGTATCTGTGGGTTTTATAAATAGTCAGAGCGTTTCAGGCAAAAATGGTGCACTTTATGAAAGAAGCATGAAATTTGGCACACAGTTAGAACATGCCATATAGAACATTTTTGGCTATATGGCCATCACAGATTTGTCTTGGGAAACTTGTGGGAGCCAATCAAAGTTGGGCTCTCATAGGCTTTACTATAGAGTAAAATAATACAAAAAAATAAATATGCTTTAAGTAGCATGTGAGGGGTCAAACTAGGTGTTTTTCGTGATTCTGAATCCAATGCAAGCATTTGTTTTGCACGAAAAACATTCCTTTCCGAGAAACGGCCGCCACAAAACTGTGAAAAGTGATGATAGTTTTATGGGGTCCGTTTTTAGCCCAAGGAATGTTTTTCCTGCAAAACAAATGTTTGCATTGGATTCAGAATCCCAAAAAAAACACCTTGACCCCTCACATGCTACTTAAAGCATATTTATTTTTTGTATTATTTTACCCTATAGTAAAGCCTATGAGAGCCCAACTTTGATTGGCTCCCACAAGTTTCCCAAGACAAATCTGTGATGTCCCTATAGCCAAAAATGTTCCATATGGCATGTTCTAACTGTGTGCCAAATTTCATGCTTTTTTCATAAAGTAGTATGATACTGCCCGAAACGCCTGGACTAAAATATTCAACCAATGAAAATCATTGATCAAGAGCTCATGACTAACTAATAACTACATTGAATACCTTGGAGCACAGCTTCATTCATGTTTTAAATATGTTTTTAGAAAGGAAACTGTTTTGGACCGCAACAGCAAAACTATTCTTCTCAGCATCCTCTCTTCTGGATCTTGTGTATTGTGTTATCATCTGTTGACCGATCAATAACTCTGGCAGGGATGTTTTGATGTGTTTTCCATGCAAAAATGGTAGTTGTAGTCAGGGGCGTCACACCAAATGCTGGGCCCTGGGTACAAGGATTCACTGCGGGCCCCCCATGTGCTTTAACTATTGAAAAAATAGCAGATTATACAAGCTCACAGCGTGGCACCGAGTGCCGCGCTGCAAGCTTGTAGATCTGCTATTTTTGAAAAATCGAACATTTTGTGCAAAAGTGTTCCAAGGTTTTTTTTTTTGTTTTTTTTTAACCTGTGTTTCTATGTCAGTGGTGCTCAAACTTTTTCATGTGAAGGACCCCCAAAATGATATGTATTTGGCCACGGACCCCCCTTCTCAAAATATGTAGTTCCAGGGACCCCCCAGAAGAAATGTTCTCTTAAAAAATACATATATTGGAAGATTTGCACACATGTTCACGACTTTTCAAAAACGGAAGATCTACAAGCTCGCAGCGTGACACTCGGTGCCGCGCTGTGAGCTTGTATATTTGCTATTTTTTCAATAACTAAAGTTATTAGGGCCCCTCCACCTTGGGCCCTAGTAACTCAGTCCCCCCCCCCCCCCCCCCCTTGTGACGCCCCTGGTTGTAGTATCTGTAAATAACGGGACAAATCCTGTGGTTGAATCTGCGAGCGTCTGAAGGCCTGCCTGCCTGCCTTCCTGCCACTGGAAACGCTCTAATCCTTCTATGGATTACGGATATGGAACCAACCGTGAAGTGTGTCTGTTTGTTGTGTTACTGCCGAACACTCATTTTCATTGTGGAAGATAAACCTGCAGTGTGTTTTGTTGTTGTTGTTGTTTGTAGTGGGGAATGGGATGCCAGAAAGACTGAGAGATAAACACCAATATTGCAGGCCAAGGGCCCTTTAATATAGCTGAGAGAGAGAAAGATGAAGCAGGAACCCTGCTTTTGTGGATTGTACTTTTTCATAGATTTCATAGATGCCTTTGTAGAGCTTGTTTGCCAGCACTATCATCAGTGTTTTGTAAATGTATGTTTTCTTTTATTTTTCACGTAAACTCTAGGCTACATGTTCTGCTCTTTTTCCGCCTACACCTAATCTCTTCCTCAGAAATAGCAGATCTACAAGCTTACAATTTGTTGTGAGCTTGAATATCTGCTGAATGTTTCCCAATAATGCTAGGGTTCAAATAAGTGGTTAATGTACAAGAAAAAAGAAATCCTATCGCACAAAGACTGAGCGGACCCCCTGTAGTAACTCCGAGGACCCCCTAGGGGTCCCAGACCCCCTGTTGAAGACCCATACCATATAGGTATCAGGCCTTGATGTCCGTACTGTACTGTAATCCCCTCTGAATGCAACACACGCACACACACATACACCCACACACACACACGCACGCACACACGCACGCATGCACATGCACACACACACACACACACACGCATGCACATGCACGCACACACTTATCCATTGCTGTGTGTAATATCTTGTTGACTGAAATAATGAGCCTATTGCAGTCGATCATGTCAACGCATCCCCCGGTGCTGTTTACATACAGTACAGTACAGTACAGTACTCATGATTCATAAATCATAATCCTCCATCGTCCGCTGAAGGATTTCTTGGAGGTCAGGACATTGTTAGCTGTACATTGTGTAGTGTTGTTTTAATAATCTCGTATGACAAGGTAGAAAAATGAAAATGTAAAAAAACATGATTTTCTTACCTTTTAACGTGGGCGTGTGCAATCTGTGCATGTTCATATGCATTGTCAAAGCCCCAGAATGGAAGCACTAGCTCTAGGTTACTTAGTAACCTTGGAGTGGCGATCCGATTTTGGATTGTTTTGAATCAAATCTAATTGATTAATAGCTCTGGAAACTAGGGATGGGACGTTTATCATGATAAAAAACACTCACGATAATCGTATCGTGGAGATTTAATTTATTGTGATATCGTCCTCCATCATGCACTGGGATCAATTCACCTTTTATTTGCTGAGCTGCATATCAGGTACCACTTAAACCCTCTATAATTGGTAAAAGGTACTTATAGTACTGTTACAGTCTTTTTTTTCACCCTATCAAATGTCTTTGCCAAAGAATAGCCGATCTACAAGCTCACAACGCGTCAAGTTGTGACGTGTTGTGAGCTTGTAGATCGGCTATTTTTTGGCAAATGTTCCACCCCAGGATAATGGATTTAGATTATCGTGATAATATCGTAAATCACAATTTATTTTGTCACAATAATCGTGATATGACATTTTCATATCGTCCCATCCCTACTGGAAACTTGGGCCTGGGAACGCAAAGACATCGGGAATAACTTGGGAAACTCGTGATTGGGCAATAATGGCCTCACGGCAATATCACTGCACATGTTGACCTTTTCTGGTGTGTGTGCGTTCGTGCACTTGCCTCTATTAGTGTGCATGCGTGCACGGTCGCATGCGTGGTGTCTGTGCATGCGTGTCACTGAAAAGGAGTCGTTGCCACCCGGCCTTTGTGGATCCAATAGGGCGACAATAGATCAATAGTGTGAATGTAATTAGTATCCACAGCATCGCACCATGATGGACAGCAGCCAGGGGAAAAACAGCACGGCTGCCCGCCTTCCTCCTCCTTGGAATTCTAAAGTTAGAAAAAGTACAAATCAATGTGTCTGCAGCAGGTCACTCTCCCCACGGACGGATCAGCATGACATTATTCACTCAGCCTTTGTCCCCCTACATTCCATCGCTGAGGATCTGTCTTTTTTTTTTCATCATGTTTGACCAGAGCCGAAACTTTTTAGAAAGATAGCTCAACACTTTTTGTATTTTTGGACATTTTATACCTTGATGCAAGATTCACCTCAGTGTTCCAGTCTATGGAGCAGGGGTGGGCAACTGTGATGATGGCGAGGGCCACTATATTTCCACCTTCACTGCAGAGGGCCACATTGCATATCGCTACGTCCTGCTTTGTCATATCTCGTACAAAAGAAGCAGAAATAGCAGATCTGCAAGCTCAAAACGCATCGCGCTGTGATGTGTTTTGAGCTTGTAGATCAGCTATGTTTGCTTCTTTCGAATTGGAATCCTGAATTATTCTTTGTTATTTTTTTTAAATTGGAATCCTGAAATGTAACATTTTGATTTATCTTGTACATACAGTAGGCAAGTGTTGAAGATACCTTCAACACTTGTACAGTAGCTGCTACAAAAGCTACACTACAACAACTACAATGCTAGAAATACGATGAGCTGGCTCTTGACTTGTATCTTTTGTATCTTGTGCGTGTATACCGGTATGTGTCAGCATGAACGCCGCATAAGGACCACTCGCGGGACGTAGCGCTGTCATCTCTTCTTGCCTCATGGATATATACAGTATATATCTCCTCCTACGCAGTAGCAGACAAGCAGAGCGCGCAGCAGAACATAATCAGACGACAGGTCTTTTACATGTAGGCTACAGTCGCGGTGTGCTTCTGCGACTCGCAGAGGGGGGACGCCGTTATAGGATGATAGTGAAAAAAGGATGGAATCCCCTGAAGGACCAGATATAATTCAGCTCACTTTGTGTGTGTGTGTGTGTCGGCTGGCTGGCTTTCTTCACCATCACAGAGTGATTCCAGGTCTTCCTCTATAGCTCAGTAGAGAGAGAGAGAGAGAGAGAGAGAGAGAGAGAGAGAGAGAGAGAGAGAGAGAGAGAGAGAGACCCACGGGACCCACGGGAACATGGCTGGATATTATGCACGGCCTGCCAGTCAATTAAGACCCACAGGGACGAGTGGGGGAGGGAGAGGGTCGAGGGAAGAGCTTCGAGGGGGAAATGTGGAGTTGGATGAGAGTAGAGTAGACACTGCCTAGGAGCACATGTACGTATCGTTGTTGTCGGGTGGAAACCTTGTAGG